>NC_085843.1:31607034-31911034 GCF_035594765.1 Anolis carolinensis
GGAGGCACCTCCCAAGGGGCGAGCGCCCTGTGCATGTTGCTGGGTAGCTTGTTATCTACCTAGCAACACGCACGTCCGACTCCTTCGCCTCGCCGGGCACCGGTGTTGCCGCCCCGGTGTGACGAAGGAGCCGAGGCATGGGCGGGTGGGTGAACGGGGAGGGCTTTTGTGGCCCTCCCCGTTCACCCACCCGCCGAACGAAGGGGCTTTCTTCCTTTGGTGAAGGCTTGGAGCCAGGGAAGCGGGAGTCACTTCCCTGGCTCCAGGCCTCCGCCAAAGGGAGGAAGAGCCCCTTCGTTGCGGGGGTGCTCCCAACCGCGGGGAGGCCTCTCTGTGGGGACGAGGGCTGGATCGGGAGGCGCTGCAAACGCCTCCCGGTTCAGTCCTCGTCCCCATGGAGAGGCCTCTCCATGGGTACGAAGGCTGGATCGGGAGGTGTTTGCAGCGCCCCCCGATCCAGCCCTCTTACCCATGGAGATGCCTCTCCATGGGGACGAGGACTGAACCGGGAGGAGTTTGCAGCGCCTCCCGATCCAGCCTTCGTACCCATGGAGAGGCCTCTCCATGGGGACAAGAACTGAACCGGGAGGCGTTTGCAGCGCCTCCCGCTCCAGCCTTCGTCCCGCCTGGTAATCCGAGTTATCCGGTTGACCGAGTTGAGGTCCGCCGGTTTAACTCGGAGTACCGGGGTTCTACTGTACTGTACTAGCTTAAACATTAACTCGAGCTGAAAAGGGACTGCAAGGCTGCGATCATTTCTTTAGCTTTATAGTTACTATTGAAAATAGCCCTAACTAATACTATACCCCATACTATATAATAAACTTGGTATTGACTTGATATTCATATTGAAATACAGTAATTAAACTCGAAGAAAGAAAGACAAATTTAAGTTAATGTAACATGGATTTACTGTACTATAAAATTGATTTTATTTTCATTTTTATTTAAGGTATTACTACTTTGATTTTGCCAGTTGTTTGAGGGTTCTGGTTGCTTGACTTCTGGTTAATTGAAAATGTACAGTATATACACTGTTGCTTGTGTTTGTGAATATTTTCCATTCAACTTAAAAGTATTGAAGCAAAGGTTATTTATATGTATATGTATACATCCTCACCATTTGATAAACAGTTGCCATTAATATCTGTAATGTAGCTCTGAATGTTATACATTGAGTTGACCAGGAACAGAGAAGATTTTAATGTTTCTGTCTTTAAGATTGCGGGTGAACTGTGTTGGAGTCTTTGACGTGTTAACATTTGATAACAGCCAAACCAATCCCCTGGCCTTGATGGCGCAGTATCAGGTAAGAGTGCCTCAATTTCTCTCTTTACACTATATTTTTTATTTCATATAGATCAATGATTATCTTAAAGTAAAAAGCATTTGTACTATGTTTTTTTAAGTCTTTTCCCTCTTTAAAATAACTTGTCTTCAGATGCTAGGTTCTTTTTGGGATTGCATGAGACCCATGGATTGCTCTTTCCCCACCTGTGTTCTTTAGGAAGAACAAGAATAAATAAGGGGCTAGACCTTATCGTAGTTCAAATTGACAGAAATAAAAATATCTCCAGGCTGCATTCAGAACCTTCCCTAGCAGCCCCCAAGCCTTCCAATAACATCTCTTGAATTGGGCAAACTATGTTCAATCAACGGAGCTGAGGAGTAACACTGTTGAGATGGGAATGACAAAGATGAGGCAAAACCCTTTCATGACTCAAGTGTCTGTGTCTTGTTTCTCAGCACCCCTGTTGTGTCACAGCTCACTCTTTTCAGAAGGGTCCAGATTTCCAGAAGAGTAATCAGGGATCTAGAGCACAGGGAAATCCCTTTCTGACCACACCCTATCTCTCACTCAACCCATTATGTGGGATAAGATGGCCACTACCTTGTTATCTTGGAAAAGGTTAATCTATTAGCCATTTCCCAGAAGGGCAGAGAGCATGCAGATTTGCCATAACATCTATTGGAGTTGCTATTGCTCATTTTCTGCTACTGGGGGAACATCCCACCATCCAACCAACTAGTTTCCCATTGTTGGAAACTAACAAAATATATATTGTACTTTACAGCAAAACTGCATGTTTTCCCCTTCATTTGAGAAACCTGTTGGCAGACAGGTGAGAGGGGTATGTATGTATGTGTATATTGGCATGCATGTTTTTGATGTTTGGCTTTAGGAATTGTATGAAAACGGGGCCAGTTATTTCTCTGAAGCATTTAGTTTAACAAGTTAATCCTTGTGTTGTCGAAGGCTTTCATGGCCAGGATCACAGGGTTGTTGTATGTTTCTGGGTGTTTCTCCATACCTCACAACCTCTGAGGATGCCTGCCATAGATGTAGACAAAACGTCAGGAGAGAATGCTTCTGAAACATGGCCATACAGCCCGGAAAGCATACAACAATCACACTAATCCTTATTTTAAAACCAGCAACTAAAGTGCAACTGATTCTGTCTGATTTTTTTTAAAAAAAACATTTGTTTTGAATGATGTGGTCTCATTCCAAATCTTCATGTGCACTAAAACATTTGCATGAATGTGCCCTTGCTTTTTCCCCCTTTTATAATGTTGCAGTTTACCCATAGCTAGTTGGAAGAAATAGTGTTTTGAAAAAGACATTTATACCAAGTGTGTGGTTTCGAAATGATGTGTAGATTAAGTAAACTCACTGCACATCCACAATCTCTACCTTAACAATAATAACAACAACAACAACAACAACTTTATTTTTGTACCCGCCTCCATCTCCCTGATGAAGGGACTTGGGGTGGCTTACATATGGCACAAAGTGCCTAAAACCTTGCATTAAAAAGAGTTGTCCAAACCTGATGAAGTTTTAAAATTAGATGTGTATAGTAAAAAAGCTGTTCTTTTCTAAGTTTGTTCCTTCATGCCACTCATAAAATTTGAACAACTCAAATATTGGCTAAATAAAAGTTAGATTAAATTCCCCTTTGCTTACACTCTCTATCTGTATTCCTCCTTTTAACAGTGAACCAGGTTAGTTGCATGCCTTTCAATGTTAAGATTGGGTGGAGTCACATAGAAACAAGATAACTGTTTCTATCTCATCTGGACCCAGGCAAAATGAATTGTAATTGCTTTCAACTTATAAAAATAGTTTTCATAATATTTATTTATTATTTATTTATTACAATATTTATATCCCGCCCTTCTCACCCAACAGGGTTACTCAGGGCGGCTTACAAAAAACACGTATATAATAATTATACAGTGCAATAGAAATCAGTTAAAATTATTATTAACTTACATCAGTATTCATAAAACACATTATAAAATACAGGTAGGCGTGTTCAGTTCAAAAAACTGGGTCTGTTGATTTAGTTCCAGCGTACATGATAATAATTAATGCTGCCAATTATTCGAAAGCCTGGCCCCACAACCAAGTTTTAACCTTCCTACGGAAGGATAGGAGGGAGGGAGCCTGCCTAACTTCACTGGGGAGGACGTTCCATAGGCAGGGAGCCACTACTGAAAAAGCCCTATCTCTCGTCCCCGCCAGCTGCACCTGTGAGGCTGACGGGACCATGAGCAGGGCCTCATCTGTTGATCTTAAGCTTCGAGATGGGTCGTAATACTTGAAACTCCAGCCTGTTCTGTCTTTCCCCCACATGAAAAAAGTATCGAGTGTCTCAAGAGATGTCTCCAACCTCCTTTACTGTTGTTTCTCTGCTACTACCATTTGGGAGTTTGAACTTGCTTCACGTTATAGAGCTAGTGTGTAGTTTCCTTCCCTTTTTCAGGCTGTTACCTTGAAACCAAGTAAACACATATTGACCAAGGTAATTAGAAATTTAAAGGCAATTTGCTTTGAATGTCTTGATTTCCCATTTCTGTTTGTATAGTGGATACCTCATGAATTCTGTAAGGGATATTAAAATGAAAATGTAATTAGCTGTGGAGGTGATACACAATCAGCATTAATACATTATTTTTCTTATAGCCAGTGAGCAATTAATAACATCTTTATCTTCAAGTTCATGCTGTGCATCTAAATTGAATGTCAACATCACACACATATTTAATGAGTGTTTTTCTTTCTCTCATTTGATCTCATTATACCATTTCCTAATTGAGCAAAAGAGGTTTTTACAGCTTATGATCTACTCTATTCAATATCATGGGGTTCACAATATGATAGTTGTGTTAAATTGATTTTGTCTCTCTTTGTTCTGCTTTATGAATGCTGCTGCCTCATGTAGACAGTTTAAGGGACATAATGTATTTAGCAGAGGACAGTAATAGTGTCAAATAACGACAGTGGGTCTGAACTATTTTGCAGGAATCAATGTTGATCACTGGTTATAGTAGTGCTATCTGCTGTATGTTTAGCAGGAAAATGGTGGTGTGGCCTCAGATGGCATGTTTGCATGGTAGAGAATATAGATCTTTGAGCATTGCAAGTGCTTTATAACTGATAAATAATATTTACTGAGAAGTTACTGAAAGTTGATAAGGAAAACAGTTCCCACAAGAAACTGAGCTGGGAAAGTTCTTAATGCAGCTGAACTTGGCTACATTGTGTACTGTTCATTAAACTAAATTACAGGAGCAAGCCTACTAGTTTATAATGACCTTTTCCATTTCAATAATTAATTTACACAATCTCCAGACTATTTGTATCTGGTTTTAAAGTGCTAAGAAGATATACCATATATAGTGAACCTGTTAATTTTTTCTTGTAGCAAGCGGATCTGATCTCCCTGGGGAAAGTTGTGTTGGCATTGGCTTGCAATTCTTTAGCAGGAATTCAGAGAGAAAATTTACAGAAAGCGATGGAACTGGTGACAATCAACTATTCCTCTGATTTGAAGAATCTTATTTTGTGAGTTATTTGAAATGAATAGCAATTTCTATTTTAACTAGATGGAAATGTAACACAGTTGAACATGACTTATCCAGAATCCCAAGATTTGAAATACTTCAAAATTGTCCATAGGGATAGCTGAGATGAAGACACCTTTCCTTTCTGATGATTCAAAGGACACAAACTTTGTTTCATGCACATTTAAAAAATTGTATAAAATTACATTCAGGCTATGTGTATAAGACATATATGAAACAAATGCATTTCATGTTTAGGCTTTGGTCCAACATTTCTCATTAAGTTACTTACTTGCAAGTGCATATATTTTAACACAGATGTACATCCCCGCTGCCAAAAAAATTGCTAAATCCAAAAGACCCAAAACATTCCAGATAAGGAATTCTCAAATTGCAGTAGAATTGCTTATAGAATGCTCACGTGTGCATATGGTGTACTTTAGCATGATTACAGTGGCATCAAAATGACATTCATGTGATAGGAAACTTTGCAAATATTATATTGCAGAATTCTTGTCTATCCTGGACATATGTTAGTGTTTGTTTTAGGCATCTGTAGTAGCAGATTTATTCACCCACATAAACAGGAACATTGAGTTCCCCTTAACTTCATTACACATGGTCTTCTCCTCATTCAGCAGGACTTTCCCCCTTATTTTAGCCCCCTCAGATCTGTTCCTGGGGGATACGTGGGGGTGGGTATTGCAGAGGGGAAATGATATGGGTTCCTCCTGTGGGTTTTTTCCCCATTCCAGAACTGGGTGGAGCAAATGGGATGCAACTAATTTTGTAAGTATTCTAGAATTCTGTTGAAACTGAATTTTTTGCAGCATTGGTATGTACTATGTTCCCACAATGTAGATGGTAATATATTGGCAGCCATTACAGTAGACATATTTCATATAACAGTGAAATAGAACCTTAAAAATATTTAACTTACAGTCACATTTATCATAGCATTATAATGTCATCTCAGAATCATTACTATAACTGCATTCTGTTCAGATTAATAACTGGCATCCATAATCAGCACATTTTAGATAAAAATAGTGTCGCATATTTTATCTAACTCAGCATTTTATTTAGCTGAAAAAGTAAAAGAAATATATGAAATGTTGCTGTTGCAATAGAATCTGGATATACTTCTGGAAAGTTGACATTACATGGTATTCATGGCACTACACGTTTTTGTGATGAATCTGCAAAATCTTAATTTAGAATTGGGTTTTATTATAACATGGTTATTGAAACAGTTACCAAAGTAATAATTGCAGAATGATACTTAAATATATATTGTTACATCATATCATTCCATGATACATAATGCAAATATGTTAATTATTCTTAATTGGCATAACTGAACTTGAAGTATAATTCATCTTCCATATAACATAAAATATTCTTGCTTTATAGATGAATAAAATACCATTTATACTGACAGTGCTTTTCTTATTTAAAAGCCAATTTTGTTTAGTAGGGTAATTTTTATTGATAACGTTTTAAAAACATTACAATTGTACATCTAAGGGAAAAGGAAAACAGTGAGGGGAGAAGGGTTAAGGGGAAGACAGGGTAAAGATTGAGGGAAGTGGATAGGGGAAGGGAATAGGATTTGGGCTCAAGGTCGGGAAATGGGGTAAGGGAAGCTTGGGAGGGGTCCAGGGGAGGGAAGGGAATCTACCAAAAGGGGGAGAGTAAAGTGTTGACTTCCGATCTTCCATCATCTCACTCTTTGGCATTCTAAATTTCTTTTGGAGATATTCATCAAAAATTGTCCAGTCTGTTTCTTTCATCACTCTCCCGGTGTTTTTCTTTAATAAAAAAGTTAATTTGTCCATGTTTTTTTATTTCTGTAAATTTGTCTAACCACATTTCTTTAGTGGGAGTGCTTTCCCCTTTCCAGTGTTTGGCTATGATTATCCTAGCCACCGTGATTAAGTAAATATAATTTTTTTCCTTATTTTTTATATCTTTATCAGAATTAACGGTATCCTGCATGTTATACAATCCTAGCAAGTAGACTTCTGGCTTACATTCCAAATCTACTTTTAGAATTTTCCTGCATTCTCCATGTACTATTTTCCAGAATTTTGCTATTTGTTTGCAGCTCCACCACATGTGGAAAAAGGAGCCCACCTGGTTTTTACATCTCCAGCATTTATTGTCAATCTTTTTGTACATTAGACCTCATTTTTTGGGTGTTAAGTACCACCTATGTAATATTTTTAACAAATTTTCTTTAAGATCCGTGGCACTTGTGTATTTAATTTTCCTTGTCCAAATCTGTTCCCATTCATTCATTCTTATCGGTCTACCTATATTCCTGGCCCATTTTAACACTGTATCTTTAATTTCTTCTGTTTCTGTTGCCCACTCTAATAGTTTATTATATAATATTGTTATGTTTTTCTTATTACTATAAAGTAAAATGTCCCAAAAGCCATTATGAGTATTAAAACCCACTGTTTTGTCCTTCTTGTGATGAGTCATGGGCCATGTAGTCCCGTTCAAGGCACTGTAGTCCCAGATGAAGAGGAGAACTTGGGTTTTTCACCGCCTCAGTCAGAATTGGAACCTTCCCAGCCAGATTTGGGAACCTTGCACCTGCAAGAGATTTGTCTTCCAGAAATCTGTCAAACAAACCCTGGGTCTAAATCTCCTGTGTTTTCTCGCCACGAGTTTTGTAAACATCAGAGAGCTGTTCAAGCGGCCTCTCGTAGGAGTGCTAGGATAGCTGCTAAGAATTCAGCTGATTAAGCCTGCTTTCCATGGGAAACCTTAAGGAGTCATGCATCTGGACTCAGAGATTAGCTTTCATTTCTAGTTCCCCAGAGAACTGCTCTTTGGTGGGAAAACTAGACCCTATTTAGGTGTTTTACCCACAAAGACATCTTGCGGAGTCAATTCGTCAGCTACTGGAGTAAGTTGTGTGTGGACAGCGCGCTCCGTTTCCAAGCCTCGTTCCTGTTTCAAGCCTTGTCCCTGATTCCAAGCCTTCGCTCCTGTTTCCAGCCTTGTTTACCTTCGCGGACCTTGCCTTGTTTTCCAGGATTCAGCCTCGCTTTGCTTCCCGGATTTTACCAAGTAATTCCACGGATCTTGTTCCTGCTCCTCGTTACCTTGTTGTCTTGAATCAAGCCTTGTGTTCCAAGTATCAAGTTATTTCCTAGCCTTGCTCAAGTTCATGGACTAAAGGACCTTGTCATCTCCCCTCACTTGCTTGGCAAGTGAGTGTTTCGGTTATTGGATTACAACTTTGGACCTTAATATTTCATATTGGACATTGTTTCTTTGGACTAATTTTGACCTTTCCTGAAAGGTCTAACTCTGGACTATTTTCTACACTTGTTTTTATTAATTTTATATACTCCTTCAATAAAGATATTAGATAGATTCTGGCCTCTGTGTATGGTTATTGGTGCCCTGCAGCCTGGGTCCTGACAGTTTGACTCCGCCACCCTAAGCACCAATTAACCTAGGCCAGAATGTCTACCGGAACCGTGCCGGGTGGCCAGCCACTTAGCTACACCATCGACAAGGAGGAAGTGGACCGCATCCGTGATAAGCTCAATGCGCAGGAGGGAGAAATAAAGGGATTGAAGGAACGCGGAATCCGTCTCCCAGCCTTGGCATTGCCAACCAAGTTTTCTGGAGAAGCTTCTAAGGTTCATGTTTTCCGTCGCCAATGCCAAGCTTATCTAGAGGCCCGCAATGCCGAGTTTCCCCAAGAAGACATCAAAGTGGCGTGGATCTATAGCCTTTTAGACGGGCCAGCGGCCAACTGGGCGACGGCGCTGTTCGACCAAGGTTCCCCACACCTAAGATCAGCGCAACATTTCTTGGATCACATTAAGGCGACTTGGGGGATCGAAGACAATTTGGAGGCAGCCGGCCATAAACTCCGGCGCCTCTCTCAGGGGGACAGACCCTTGTCCCAGTACATAGCCGAGTTCCGAGTGCTGGCCCACAGCACCGGATGGAATGATATAGCCCTCAGAGGACAATTTCGGGAGGGTCTCAACATCGAGATGTTGGAAGAAATTTCCAAAGTGGATCCCCCCCATTCTCTTGAAGCACTCATTGATCAATGTTTATGAGCTGAAGTCATGCTTGCCAACAGAAAACAATGGGTCCGAGGCCAGAGCGGTAGAGCTGGGGTGAAACCTCCCGCTCCCACCAGCGTCCAGCCGCGTCCAGTATGGAGACCCCCGCCACCAGCCCCATACCCCAGGGGGAACGAGGAGGTGCCGATGCAGTTGGGCAACGTGCGTCCCAGGTTAGATGCCGCCGAGAAGGCCCGCCGCCAACGCCTAAATCTCTGTTGGTACTGCGGAAACGGGGGCCACTTCGCTAGAGAGTGCCCAGCCAAAGGGAAGCCCCCCGCCCGTCTGGCGGCGGCGTCCTCCACGGAGATGAAGACGTCTGAGGCGGCTGGCACACAGCCGGCGGGGGAAGCCAGCGACCGGGCGTAGAGAGGCTCGCCAACCCGGTCAAAAAACCCACTCAAGAGCCGCCAACCGGAGTCCTATTTCTTCTAGTGGTCACCTTGTGGTCAGCTAAAAAGGGGCCAGTCATGGTCCATGCCATGATAGACTCAGGAGCTACAAACAATTTCATTGATAGAGAGTATGCCGACTCTCTGGGATTACAATACCATGACTTCAAGAATGCCCGTGTGGTGCAAGCCATCGATGGCCGCCCCCTCGAGACGGGTCCCGTAAGCCAGTGGTCGGAACCCACCAGAATGTGGATAAGGGAACATATGGAAGAAATTTCCTTCTTTGTTACCGAGGTTCCCCATTTCCCTGTAATTTTGGGAATTCCATGGCTGACACTTCACGACCCAAGCATCTCCTGGTCCAACAGAGAACTGCAGTTTGCTTCAAAATATTGCCAAAACCATTGCCTTGTAGCCAAGGTCTGCCATGCCACAGACACTGAACCCATTATCACCTTGCCCAAGAAGTACTCAGAATATTGGGATGTATTCAATGAAAAAGAAGCCGAGAGATTACCCCCACATAGACCTTATGACTGTGCCATTGACTTGGTGGAGGGGGCCCCGATCCCGCGAGGACATCTCTACTCCCTGACTGAAACGGAGCAAGAAGCTCTCAGGGAGTTCATAGAGTCAAACCTTCGCAAGGGATTCATCAGACCCTCTCAATCCCCAGCCGCTTCCCCAGTGATGTTTGTGAAAAAGAAATCAGGGGACTTACGCTTGGTGGTGGACTATAGAGCATTGAACAATATCACTAAGCGGAACAGCTATCCCCTGCCCTTGATCTCGGACCTACTAGACCGACTTCGGGGAGCCAAGGTCTACACCAAGCTGGATCTTCGGGGGGCTTATAATCTAGTTCGCATCAGAGAAGGGGACGAGTGGAAGACCGCCTTCCAGACTAAATTCGGATTATTCGAGTCCCGAGTTATGAATTATGGATTATGTGGAGCTCCCGCAACGTTCCAGCATTTTGTCAATGACATCTTTCAGGATTATCTAGATCGGTTCTTGATCATCTACCTGGACGATTTTTGGTGTTTTCTAGATCACAATCAGAGCATGAGAACCACGTAAGAATGGTGTTACAACGATTGCGGGATCATGGACTTTATGCCAAGCTGGAAAAATGTGCTTTTGATCTACAAGAGGTAGATTTCCTGGGATACCGCGTCTCACCACTAGGGCTCTCCATGGACCCGGCTAAGGTTTCAGCAGTATTGGAATGGCGGGCGCCAACCAACAAGAAAGAGGTGCAACGATTCTTGGGGTTCGCGAACTATTACCGCAAGTTCATTCCAGATTTTGCCCGCTGGTCTGACCCTATCACCAGCTGCATCCGTGGGAAACAGCCTTTCCGCTGGACAGATCAAGCAGAGAAAGGGTTCCAGCAACTAAAGAAATTATTCACGTCCCAGCCAATCCTTCAGCATCCAGATCCTGAAACCCCTTTCGTTGTGCAGGCGGATGCCTCCGATGTGGCAATTGGGGCTGTACTCCTACAACCAGTGGGAGACCATCTTCATCCTTGTGCCTTTTATTCCCGTCAATTGACCGCGCCAGAGAGAAATTACACCATTTGGGAAAAGGAACTATTGGCCATAAAGGCAGCCTTTGAAACTTGGAGACATTGGCTAGAAGGAGCCAAATTTCCCATTGAAGTCCATACTGATCATCGAAATCTAGAGCATCTAAGAACTGCCCGCAAGCTAAATCAAAGGCAACAACGCTGGGCTTTATTCTTTGAACGTTTTAACTTTCAAATTCATTATGTAACCCCAGCCCAGACCAAGCAAGCAGATGCTCTGTCACGAAAACCGGAATACGCTGCAGGGCGCAAGGAGTCCTTTGAGTCCCAGCTGCTACAACCCGAAAACTTTGCCACGCTCACAGTGGGAAACACCAAATCCACTTCCATGGAATCAACTTCCCCTACTCCAGGACCCCTTTGTGCTCAGGAAATCAGGGCTAGTCAGCAAGCAGACGCCTGGGCACAGGACCAACTTCGCCAAGGACTACGTTTTCCCTTTTCGCTTAAGGATGGGCTACTTTGCTATAGAAATCATGTTTACATCCCCCCAGGACCGGGCAGGGAAAAAACACTTCGTCTGTGTCATGACTGCAAGCCAGCAGGGCATTTCGGGCTATTTAAAACCATGCATTTGATCCTAAGAGATTTCTGGTGGCCCAAGATCCGCAAGGATGTGGAAAAATATGTCAACACCTGCCCAGTATGCCAGCGCTCCAAGACAAGAAGAGAAAAGCCCTCAGGGCTCCTGCATCCCCTCCCTACACCATCCCGCCCATGGGAAATAATCTCTGCGGATTTTATCACTGATCTACCACCTTCCTGTGGATTCACCACGATCCTAGTGGTGGTGGACCTTTTCACCAAGTTAGCCCATTTCATTCCCTGTGATGGCCTTCCCACGGCCAAAGAAACTGCAGATCTATTCCTCCAACATGTTTTCAGATTGCATGGATTGCCCAAGAGTTTGGTCACAGACCGGGGGTCCCAATTCACCTCTCGTTTCTGGAAGGCACTACAAAAACTACTGGGCATAGACTCTCGTTTATCTTCGGCTCATCATCCCCAAACAGATGGGCAAACTGAGCGCACCAATGCCACTTTGGAACAATACCTTCGCTGTTATGTGAACTACCAGCAAGACAATTGGGCTTCCCTGTTATCGCTGTCAGAGTTTGCCTACAACAATGGGGTCCAGGCTTCTACTAAAGAAACGCCGTTCTTTGCAAACTATGGCTTCCATCCACGTTTCTTTCCCCCTGTCATTGAAACCTCAGAAGTTCCCGCAGCAGAGGACTGGCTGCAGGAACTCGCAGCGGTGCAGCAACTCTTGCTCCAGCAATTAAACCAAGCCAAGGAGGACTATAAACGTCACGCGGACAAACATCGCCAACCGGGCCCCGAAATCAAGGTAGGAGACCGGGTTCTTCTGTCCACTCGCTTTTTGCCCTCCCATCGCCCTTGCCGGAAGTTAGATGCCCGTTTCATTGGCCCCTATCCAGTGGTGGCGCAACTTAACCCCGTGACTTTCAAACTCCAACTTCCGCGCTCAATGCGCATTCATCCGGTGTTCCACCGCTCCCTACTCCTTCCGGCGGATGGTGTGCGTCCTGATACAGACCGACCGGCCCCCCCTCCTGTTTTGATGAATGGGGAGGAGGAGTTCGAGGTTGAGGACATTTTGGATTCTCGCTTTCACCGCCGCCGCCTACAATATCTCATTGACTGGGTGGGTTTTGGCCCCGAGGAACGCTCTTGGGAAGACGCTTCTACAGTCCATGCTCCTGATCTAACCCGCCGCTTCCATCAGACCTATCCCGCCAAGCCGCGGCCCCGCGCCTCGGGGAGAGAGTCCTGGTTTGAGAGGGGGCTTGAGGAGGGGGATAGTGTGATGAGTCATGGGCCATGTAGTCCCGTTCAAGGCACTGTAGTCCCAGATGAAGAGAACTTGGGTTTTTCACCGCCTCAGTCAGAATTGGAACCTTCCCAGCCAGATTTGGGAACCTTGCACCTGCAAGAGATTTGTCTTCCAGAAATCTGTCAAACAAACCCTGGGTCTAAATCTCCTGTGTTTTCTCGCCACGAGTTTTGTAAACATCAGAGAGCTGTTCAAGCGGCCTCTCGTAGGAGTGCTAGGATAGCTGCTAAGAATTCAGCTGATTAAGCCTGCTTTCCATGGGAAACCTTAAGGAGTCATGCATCTGGACTCAGAGATTAGCTTTCATTTCTAGTTCCCCAGAGAACTGCTCTTTGGTGGGAAAACTAGACCCTATTTAGGTGTTTTACCCACAAAGACATCTTGCGGAGTCAATTCGTCAGCTACTGGAGTAAGTTGTGTGTGGACAGCGCGCTCCGTTTCCAAGCCTCGTTCCTGTTTCAAGCCTTGTCCCTGATTCCAAGCCTTCGCTCCTGTTTCCAGCCTTGTTTACCTTCGCGGACCTTGCCTTGTTTTCCAGGATTCAGCCTCGCTTTGCTTCCCGGATTTTACCAAGTAATTCCACGGATCTTGTTCCTGCTCCTCGTTACCTTGTTGTCTTGAATCAAGCCTTGTGTTCCAAGTATCAAGTTATTTCCTAGCCTTGCTCAAGTTCATGGACTAAAGGACCTTGTCATCTCCCCTCACTTGCTTGGCAAGTGAGTGTTTCGGTTATTGGATTACAACTTTGGACCTTAATATTTCATATTGGACATTGTTTCTTTGGACTAATTTTGACCTTTCCTGAAAGGTCTAACTCTGGACTATTTTCTACACTTGTTTTTATTAATTTTATATACTCCTTCAATAAAGATATTAGATAGATTCTGGCCTCTGTGTATGGTTATTGGTGCCCTGCAGCCTGGGTCCTGACACTTCTTATAAGCTTCTTTAATTTGCATATATTGGTACCAGGAAACATTTTTGTTACTTTTTTGTATTTCTTCTAATTCTTTAATTTGGGGTGGGTCTTGATTAGTGCTTGGATGATCTAAGATTTCTCTATATGTCGGCCATTTAGTCCAGCTGAGTAACCTTCTCTGTTTGGCTTCTAACGGTGATAACCATAATGGGTTTTTTTCATAAAAATATATTTTATATTTCTCCCATAATCTTAATAATGATGCTTTGATGAAGTGATTCCCAAACTCTTTTTCTATCTTAGTTTTACCGTACCATAAAGATCCGTGCCAACCTCTTCTTAAATTGTGGCCTTCTAGGGTTAATATTTTAATTTTTTCCAGTTTTACCCATTCTTTGACCCAGATTAGGGCGCATGCATTGTGAAGTCTGGGAGACCAAATCCCCCTTTTAGTTTTGAGGTAATCATGGTGGTGTATTTAATTCTAGGTTTTTTGTGTTTCCAAATACATTTTGACATTTCTTTGTTACACTCTTTAAATGTTTTTGTGTTCCTAATAACTGAGATATTCTGAAACAGATATAGCAATTTTGGAAGGATATTCATTTTTATAGCTGCGATTCGACCCAAAAGAGATAAATTTAGATTTTTCCACTTCTCCAAATCCTTCTTTATTTCTTTCCATTTTGTCGTATAATTTAATTCCAGAAGTTTGTTATTTTTTGCAGCTATCCAAATTCCTAGATACTTTATTTATTTAGGTGTATCTAATTCAGATATTTTCCTTGATTCTTCCTAACTACTCTGTGACATATTTTTTGTTAGTATAACTGATTTCCATTTATTAATCTTAAAAGCCAATTTTGTTTAACTGTCATATTAAATTTTCTTTGGTAGATATTTGCTGACTGACCAAAACAGGCTTCGAAGTGTAAATGATATCATGCCTATGATTGGTGCAAGATTCTATACTCAGTTGGATGCTGCCCAAATGAGGAATGATGTGATAGAAGAAGATCTTGCAAAGGTAAATCATTCTGTTCTATCCAGTGTTGCATAATTCAGTTAATAAACTTGAAGCTGTCTTTCTGCATTTGTTAGCAAAATCTTTATGATGGATTTTATTCAGAATTTTCTCCCTAAAGAGCTAAAACTTGGGTTGCTTAGGTCTTTAGGGAGAATCAAACCAAAATGCTTGATTATATTGCAATCGAGCTCAGTAGCTTGTGTTTTCTACATAAAGGGTAGAATCTAGAACACCCGTCTTTCATTTCTACTAGTAATCAGATAATTTTGCTCATTAACCATGGCAGATCTGTGAAGATATTACATACATATCTCTTTATTTATATTCAGTTCATATTGTTCAAATTGCAGCTAAGACTGGATCTTAAAGGTATGATCCAATTCTGTGTCCTTTCTGATACTACAGCCTTCTAAAAATTAGTGCAGACATTCTACTTGGAAAATAATGATATAAATTTATGTTCTTTTCTAAAACAAAACACATTAAAATACTGTATTCCCCACCCCCTCCTAGTATTCTTTCTATGGCTTAGCTAGAAATGAAGAGATATTGGCTTAATAGTAATTTTTAAGATAAGAAGTTGATTAGAAATGATCTCTTAACTTTGTAAAGAGATAACTGCCTGGCTGGGAAATACTTTAATCAGATGGATGAATCCTTTATCTATAAAGATGAAAGATAATGTTTCTGGAAACCACAATTCATCTTGAGATCATGCTAGACACTTCAAATATTGACAGAATGGTTTTGGCCATCACCAGAGTTGTAGTGCTGAATTTCAAGTCAAACTTCCTAATAATAGGCTAGATAGAAGCAGAAGGGTAGGGCAAGCATCAGAAAATTGTGGTAGATTCTAAAAACAGGACAGTATTTTTTGCACTTTTCCATTTTGCAAAGTCTAGTTTCAAGTTGAAAAGGTGAAACTTCAAATTTGGGGAGAAGCACATTCGAGCAAAAAAAAGGTACTTCCCATATACCAAAGTGAGAAACTTTTGGTAAATGGCTCCCAAATTTAAAAGATGTTGTGGGTTGTTGCACAGAGTGCATTGGGCAGTTTCAAGTAGAAATCCTAATCAAGGAGTGAGAGACAGTGCTGCTAATATTTCTGATGTAGGAAAAGGGAAGAGAGAAAACTCAGGAAAAGACTTAAAGAACTATTAATAAAATTTGTAAGATTAACAAAGAGCAAAAAGCAAAAAACTAAGAAAAACGAAGAAGGGTTTGCCAAACTACTACCGGTAGGATTGCTAGGTACCAGGTATGCTTAATGAGTCAGAAATAAAGTAAGCTAGCTGTAATTTTAATTAGATTGTCTCCCAGCTTCCTAACGTATACTCAGTGTCACTATTGTTCTACCATTCAATTTTGCCCCCTTGTATCGTATCTTTGTATGTACTGGTTCAACATGTTTTAAGAGGTTGAGGAAACAAATCCATAATTCAGTGGCACTTCATTTTCTTGAAGGTTGTTCCATAATAATGCCTTGGATCCACTTTGGTCAAATTTGATCAAACTTTCCCAGAGAACACAGGCCTGCAGTCGGAGGGGGGGGGGGTCTTTCTGGACTCAGCACTGACACTTGAAGCTCAGGTGTCGACAGTGGCTGGGAGGGCCTTCACACAGTTAAAGCTTGTGCTCCAGCTGTGACCAAAAAGCCTGACTTGGCCACGGTGGTCCATGCTTGAGATACATCTAGAATAGATTCCTGCAATGCACTCTATGTGGGGCTGCCTTTGAAAACGGCTCAGAAATTGCAATTGGTGCAAAGATTGGTAGTCAGATTGCTAACTGGGGCTGGCTATAGGGAGCATACTATGCCCCTATTGAAACAGCTCCAGTGGCTGCCGACAAGTTTCTGCGCCCTATTCAAAGTGCCGGTTATTACCTATAAAGCCCCGTGTGGTTCAGGTCCAACCTATCTTTGTGACCACATCTCCCCCTATGAACCAGTGCAGGCTCTAAGATCTGCTGGGGAGGCTTTCCTCTCGGTCTTGCCTCCATTTCAAGTGCGGTTGGTGGGGATGAGAGAGAGGACCTTCTTGGTGGTGAGCTCCCCCCCCCCCCCCAGCTTTGGAATGCCCTCCCCAGGGAACTTAGGCAATCTCCCACACTACAGCGCTTTAGAAAAGAGTTAAAAACTTGGTTGTTTCAGTTGGCTTTCCACACTGTTTAAGATAATTGCCAACCTAATTGCCAATTATGTTAGCACCTTACATCTTAAGGGAATACAGTTGAGATGCTGAATTGTTGTATGGATCTTTTAATCATGGGTTCAGCTACATTTTATTATCTATTTAATAGAGGTTGCTTTTATTAAATTTATATGTTGGTTTTATCTATTGTGTCATTGATCTTATATGTTGTTGTATTTCATCTTATATGCTGTATGGCACCATTGTGTGTTATCTTGTAAGCCGCACCAAGTCCCTATAGGAGATGGAGAAGGGGTATAAATAAAAGTTGTTTATTATTATTATTATTATTATTATTATTATTATTATTATTATTATTATTGGGTTGCTTGAGTTTTCCGGGCTGTATGGCATGTTCCAGAAGCATTCTCTACTGACATTTTGCCCACATCTATGACAGGTATTCTCAGAGGTTGTGAAGTTGTGATTCTGGCCATGAAAGCCTTCGACAACACGTTGTTGTTGTTGTTGTTGTTACATGCAGTCTTTTGTAGAGATGGGAACTGTAGTCTTCCAATGCCTCAGTTACTTACAGGCTGGTCCAAAAGCTTCAGGTGATTCAAAATGTAGCAGCAAGATTTTTGCCTAATGCTCATAGATTGCAGCACATAATCCAACCTTATCTACACTCCATTGTCCCTTTATTTGCTTCTATACTGGTACGTCCTTTAAAGTCCTGAACAGTTATGGGCTAAATTACTTTAGGGACTACTTTATCCTACATACGCCTTCCCACATATTAAAGCCAGGTTCATAGAGCTTTTTTTGGAGCCAACTCAGGAGATCTAGCAAATGAACATGAGAGTACTTTCCTGTGGTGGTCACTTTATTGTGGAATTGCACTTGAAATGGATAAGGCTCACAACATGTTTCTCTTTAGCTAGAAATTTAAGGCACTGGGTTTTTTTTGGGATAGGTTTCTAATTGCTGCTAGATTTAATACATTAACATTTACATGTGTTGCTCTTTGTTTATGTCTTGAAGCATTGGTTGTTTTATGCCCATTGCTTTTAGAACTGGTTGGTTGTACTATTTTTTTGTTCCTGTTATTCAATGACAGATGGCCAAAGCAATGATGCCGGGCTAGTGAGAATTCAAAATGGCCAAATCTCGTTTTCCTGTATCCTACTGGGTTTGTGATAGAACTGTCATAATTTTGCTGCAAGCTGGGAAACTATATTTCTCAGAATTCCCTAGTTCCAGCATAGCCACTGCTCACAAATTTTCCAAATTCTCATTGAATTTAAAGCCCTTTTAATATCATTGGGAAAGTTCTTGATAACATAGCCAACAAAGCATTTTTCTCTTTGTGTCTTCATTTTTAGGCCTGTTCCCAGCATCAGTTGAGGCGCTGATTCAGAAAATTGCATTGGATAGATTGCATCAGCTATGGTTTCTTAAATATGCTTTTCTATGGGCAAGCAGATGGCAACTGGTATATTATATATGTTTTGTATCTCAAAAATTAGACCTGACAAGAGGAAACCGATGCCATTTTTAGAATCAGCAGGTCAGATATACCCAGAAACAGGTCTAATATTTGAGACACCAAAATGTGTGTTGGCCAGTGTAAGCACAGTTCACTACATACCATAGAATATGTTAAAAATGAAAAAACCAATAGCACATAACTGAATGAAGATAAAACAAGTTTCAGCTTGTTCTACTAATTAAATTTAACATATTTATATTTGGTTTTATGATTATGGTATATGTCTGTGTAAATGGTTGGTTTTATGATCATGGTTTGTGTCCATGTCATCATGGGCCTGTTTTTATTTTTCTCTTAATCTTGCCTTTTAGGAGGTTCAGAATGGAAGATTATTTCGACTTCTTGCGAAACTGGGAACAATCAATGAGAGGCCAGAGTAAGGAACTGAGCATTTTCTCCCTCACAGTGTTCTGTGCCACCACAAAGAGTCCATATGTTCCCGTGCTACTATGTACTTAAAAAAGCCTTTGAAATATAGGTTTGTCCATTGGTCAGTTTTGTAGCCACACAGGCCAGAACTTCCTTGTGTGTGCATATAGATGTATTGCTACTCATGGCTTAGATGGATGATGCCATCCTGGTTTGCGGCTTGTCTGAATGCAGAGAATAATTCATGCAATATGTGTTTCATAATAGATTTACCATATTTTGACATATTTGAAATACTTAACTTTAAAACTCCAAGCTGTTAGTAGTGCTTTTTTGGGAAGGTATTTCAGTTTTTTCTCCCAACAGCAGCAAATATCCTCCAAGTGCAGACAGTGCTACAATGCCAATTCTGGAAACTGGGAACAGTAGTTGATATTTGTAGAGATTGCATTCTCCTGGACACTGTAAGTCTATCCATAATAACTAACAATGCAAAACAAAAAATAAAATAATACAGCATTTCATGCAAAGCATTGGAAGCTACACAAATTCAAATGAAAACCTCATTAACCCGGTTTTCAAATCAATGAAATGATGATAGTCAAAGAATGTCCAGCATAGTTTAATTTAACATACTTTTGGACCCATGAAGATTTTTTTATCAGTTTAAACTCAGTGACCTGAATGGATGATACTTTGCTTTTTGTTTTTTCTTAAATTGTATGTTATGGAGGGTGGGGGAGTTAATGTGAAGCTCAGGTATTATTTAACCTGAGATTATTGTGAACTCATTCTCTTAATAAGAAACACAACCATTCTGTTTTGCAATAGATTTCAGAAGGACCCAACATGGTCAGAAACTGGAGACCGATATCTCCTGAAACTCTTTAGGGATCATCTATTCCATCAGGTGACTGAAGCGGGTACTCCATGGATAGACCTCAGTCATATTATCTCTTGTCTTAACAAGGTAAATTTGAACTGTTATACAAGGTGTTTCGAAAAGATGCACTGTATTTTCAAGAATGTAAAAAATTACTTTTTGGAAGAAGCAATGTTGTTACAACTGAGAAGGACAAGCAGTGCCTGGTTTAAACTTGTTTACTATATTAACCCAGAACGTCAGCCTGTTATTACTCATTTAGTCATGACCTCATCACTTCATTATACTTGTCTTTTCAAAGTAGATTTTGTTTTTTGTCAGGCAATGGCTGGTGCCTGGTGTTTCACTGCTTGACTTCCTTTTTAATTGGATGCGAGCAGATCCTCCACATCTACAGATTCTGCACCAACAGATTCCACTATTGCTGGCCTGAACCCCCCCCCCCAACCCACCCCCCAAAAACTTGATTTTGCCGTTTAATACGAGGGACACATTTTACAATATCATGTATAATACAGTATAATTGATCCCGGCACAGCCTATCCTTGTTAGTGCTAAAACAGTATTAATTTAAAAGAGGATACGTTAAATGAATACTTGTGGGTGTGCAAGAGGAGGAATAAGCAGTGTGCAAGTTAAATATCCACCTAGGCTTTCTGTAGATCTGGGCAATGGGTTTAGCATTGTGACTAAATTGAGACCAATATTTTATATTCAGTTGAAAAAAAATAATACCATATCTTGATATCTCTGAACATTAAATGCTTGAAACTATTATGTGTTGGTATATGGTGAATTCCTTCTCAGATTTTAGTTTTAATGGAGCAAAGTGTTCCATGTAGCAAATCTGCAATTACATTTTGTTTTGTAGCCCTAGATTAGCTTTAATATTAAAGCCAATTTCACTTACTGTATATACTCATGTATGAGTTGACCTCATATACAAATTGAGGACACATTTGCGGGCCAAAATTATGTGACCCGTTGATTAGTCAAGGGTAAAACTTGTCACAACAGGGCTCTTACACATTCCCTACTATTGGTACATTTTTTTTCACAAGGCTGTGCCTGGAAATGACTGCTTACTCTGCCCAAGCATTATTTACCTTTGCAGGAGGTTTAGAGCTCTGTTGAGGCATGGAGAATTCATGCTTGCTTATATTGCCATTTCTTGTGCTGCCTTTAACAGAAACACCCAAACTCTCCTCTCCTCTGTGGGAGATTTAAACAGCCCAACTGAGGTATGGAGTGTTTCTAAGTGGGGGTGTGGGGTCAGTGTTTCTTTTATCCCCAGGTAGATAGCTTTCAGATCAATATTACATTATAGATTTGTGTACAACTTGACCCAGGCTTTTAGGGTCAATTTTTTGGCATAAAAATTTCAAAATACACACAAGAATATGTGTTATGTCATTTATAAAGTAATACACTCTGCAGTTGGGCTTGAACTATTCCGTTAGTCACATCATGGATTACTTGCCTTTAACTCCTTTTCCATATCAGAATATCCCTATACATGGAAAGCATCTTCTTTGAGGCTAAGCGTAAGCTTTCTGTGTGTGACAGGATAGAGACTTGTGGAAGAGTCCAAACATAAAAAAGATTGATTGTGGGTCTTATGAGATCATATAGACTCACTCCCACAAGTGATTTTACAGTATGCTTTCATTAATGTTTGGATTTTGTTGAAGATTTGTTTAACAATTCGTTTGCATTTTGGAATACGTTTCCCAAGTTTCTGAAAAGTTTAAACTGTTCCTCTTTTCTGATAGTTGAGTCAGATTTTTTAAATCAAAGCGGCACAACTCGCTCAGGGTTTTTACGATGCACATTTTGTTACCAGTAGAGCAGATTGCTAGAGAATCTGTTAAGCCCAGGCTGTTCTCTCAATACAATAGAAAAATAATGATAGTTTCTTAGCAGAATGTTGTGAAGACAAAGGAAAGGGTTTATAGGCCTTCATGTGCCAAAAAGATTTCAACACGCTATTATTACTTTTTGATAGCAAATCCCATGCCATCAATCTGCATCAGGTTTCCTGTGCTCTTCTTTCAGCTAGATGCTGGTGTGCCAGAAAAAATAAGCCTCATTTCCAGAGATGAGAAGAGTGTACTTGTGGTAACGTATAGCGATCTAAAACGCTGCTTTGAAAACACTTTTCAAGAACTGGTTGCAGCTGCAAACGGTCAGTTGTAGTACTTGCTGAAAGCATGCCGGACATTGCTGAGGAAAGGAACCAGTAGCAAATTGCACTACAACTGATTGTCATCATCTCATTTCACACTTTGGGAAACAAAACAGCAGGAGATGTGCTGCACTTCAGTCAGGTACACTGTTACTTGAAGGGAAGAATGATTTTGCTTACCCTTGAGCTCTGGCTGCCATTGGAGGCTTTATCTGTGAAGAATTTATTTTAAAAAAAGGAACACATCAGGGGCGTGATGTTCCTGCTTTTATTTTTTCCACTCGTATATGCACTAATTTTAATTTTTTAAGAAGACTTTCTGATCTCTGAAGTTTTGCCACATTGGATACTTACTAAGGGAATCTCTTTGCAAAGACATTTCTGGGATAAACTCTTTTTCTTTTGCTTTCTTTTCTCCCTCCCCCTTATTTTTGCCACCACAGGTTTTATTCATTTTGATATTATTTGCACC
Source organism: Anolis carolinensis (assembly GCF_035594765.1). NCBI lineage: Eukaryota > Metazoa > Chordata > Lepidosauria > Squamata > Anolidae > Anolis > Anolis carolinensis. Next base: position 31,629,372 of record NC_085843.1, read on the forward strand.
CCAGAATACTATAAAGGACCAGGTGAATAATTTCCTAAAAATTGTGTTCTGTAAATTAAAATGTAGCTTGTAACCTCTGTAAAACTGTGTCATATGCCACCCACTGTTAGGTTAACTAATCAAACCAGAAATGCATATTTAAAAATGAAGAAAAAATCAAGTAAGATATTGTAGAGATGTCACATGTAAAAATCCCCCTTTATTTGATCGAAGCACCATTTGAGATCTGTAACTTCAAGAGCATACCCAAATTCTCTAAACACAACCAGCGCCTTTTAAATAAAATACCTGTTTGTATATTTTCCTGCTAATCGATGCATTTACATTTATGCAATTTTTAATAGAATTTTTTAAAGAGAAATTGTGTTACAGGCCTGATGTTTCAGGAGTGTATTCTTTTAAGTTACTTATAGTATCCTTTTTGTTTTTGTATAAAGTTCTGTTCTTTGAACCACAGCTTTATTATGGTACTTTACACTGGATACAGATACAGAGACACTGTCCAGAAGATTAAGACACAGCAGTTGTCTGGCATCAAGAGCTTTTTGAAGTTTTATAGCCTGATTCTGGAGGAATTGATGGTATGCTGTGCCTTTGCAGTCACTGCTTTGCCCAAAGTAATATTACTTTTGATAATACCCAACGCATGAATATTCAGTCTTCAAGTCCGGATTTTTATTTTATTTTATCTTCTTATTTTACTTTTCGCCCGCAACTAGTTTTCTGATACTGGACCTGTTGTTGTCTGCAAGCTTTGGGTATTCAAGGGAATTTGTAGTAGAACACCTCCACTTTGATACTGAAGACTGCCAAATAAGAAGGACTGTTGTTTTTTTCTTTGTTCTTTTTTTTTTAAAAAAAAAAAAACAGTAGTGAAGATTGTGTATACCTGCATCCTTTTCCAGCACTGAATGTTTAAAAGCACTGGGTGCTCGCTCTGAAGAAAACATGCGGAAACTCTCTTCAAAAGGTGTCGGACTGGCTCAAAGCACTTGCAACTGATGTTACTGGCATCAATTTTATTAATTCTGGATATTTGTAAATTCAGATAAATTTTTAATAATTATCTCCAGTTTTATAAGCTTTAAAGATGACACTCCTACTTTGGATTTGCCTCAAGAAAAGCAGAGCTCTTCAAGGCTTTGAAAGACTAGGGACATCGTTCAGGAGATGTGGCAGAGCATCAGTTGATGAGCTTAAAGAAATAAAATTAATTATTGTTTGATCTGAAAATAAATTTTAAATGGAGCATAATGTTTAATATTCAGAGGATTACAGTTGCCATAATATTGTTCTTTTTTAAAATGTCAAGAGGAACAGAGACTTTGGGATACGAACATGGCAAACCAGTCTTTTATCATTAGCTCATGTATTTGAGGAAGAGCAGCTGTCTTTTATATGTTTTTGAGAAATCATATTGTAATTCTTTTGTACAAAAAGTAGTACTTGTATTCTAGGAGAAATATTGAATGCTTAATTTATAAGCGGGCTGAGACTTTTTTTCTCTTTTCTTTTTCCCAGTATTGTTTTCTTTGAAAATGAAAGGGGATCATCTCTTGAGTTGCGGGAATTGGGAACTTTTTTGACCGATTATTTTGTGGACCAATATTTTGGGAAAAGCAAAGGCAGGGGTAAAGCAGGGCTTCAGTCTCATTTTCGCTTATACCAGCAAGATCCACCTCTTAAAACAGACAAGTTGCATTTTGCAAAACTTCGTCAACATACATGTCCATTGCTTTAGCCCCAGTAATCTCAGGACTTGGTTTAAAGTATATTTAAAATAAAAATAAAGAGATCTGATAAGTTTCCACGAGTAAATGCCATCCAGGAAATATTTGCTGTTGGGTAATACATAAAACAATGTGGAATTTTGTTTATTTTCTTTGGTCCATGTTTTGGAAGTTTCTGCTTTGGTGTTTTTTGGGGGGAGAACCCTTCTACTCAATATAATTCCATTTAGAAGGCTGTCCATTAAATAGCATGTTCCGTTCATAGGAAGAGTTACGTAATCCCTAAAGTAGAGCTGCAGCATAAAAGATCCTTGCAAAGCACCCTTTTTCCACATGGGAAACAATTCCAACCTTCCTATCTTTACAGTTAAAAGCACAGAAAGGACAACCTTTTGAAATCATGTGATGTTAGTCCATTTACATTTTCTGACCTGTTTTATGTTGCTTGTCTGGGTTTTTTTGTTTTGTTTTTGCTACACTGTAAATACTTTGGGGAGTACTTTTTTTTGGGGTTTGTTTTTTTTTGCCCTTGTTCCAGTAATACGTTAGATGTGAACCGCTTCCCCTAAAAAGCACCAGTATGTTACATTCTGATGTCATGATCCCACAATGTGTTACCTTTTAATCCTGTTTTTCATTCTTTTCATGTGTACAGCAGTATTTTTAATAAAGAATTCCATAAATAACGATGGCTTCTTTTGAAACTTCGGATATTGTGTTCCTCCTTGGCTAGGTGTACATTGTAGGGCTTTTGTTTTTCTTGTATCTTACTTTGCCCCACTGTCCAGATCCACATTGAGTATATTCCACACAAAGAAAATCTTTCCTTATTTTATGAACTTCAAATTTGCTGCTTTAGAATGATGTCAAGTTTTATCTGAGCTCTCTTGCCAGACTTACAAGATATGTTTTCTCCCAAAATTATATGTAAAGTTTTATGAAATTTTCCATACCCACATTTAATTGATTTGAAACTGTTAACTGCAAAAATACTGTAAAGCTATTGCACTCCATGCTTAATGTTTATGCCAAGCATAAAAAATGCAACATTTGTACACTGATTACATAAAAATGGTCAATATTACCATTTTTCCTGCATAAAATAACCCAGACCACCTGTCCCTTAGAATGTAATTTACCTTAAAAAGTATATTTTTCAAGCACAGTAAGCTTAAATCACAGCAAATCTGGTTGGTACTCTTTGCTCATGGAGCCTCTTACATGCCTCATGTTTAGGTTGAATCTCTTTTCCTATAACTAGAATACATCCGTTTGTGTTCTTGGCTGTTTTGCTAGATTCCTACAGAACCTAGGAAAACAGTTGAGGATTGTTAGACCCACTTCCCAACACTTCCAGCTGGCGACCTAATGGTTAAAGAAAAAGGAGTTTAGTACGACATGGTTGGCAACAGGTTCCTCATTCAGGATTTAGAACATACAAAATGATGTCCTGCATAGTGATGATGCAGAAGAACATGTATGTGTGAACTCATCCTTCACAGAGACAATTCACAAAACAAGCTCCTCATGGCAATCCTACCAGCCGCTTAACATGAGGTAATCATCCTTCATGAAGGGTCTGGGTCTTTGGACATATAGTGGACATCATGATATAGAAACACTTTAAAAAAATTTCAGATAATAATTCTACCAGATACCACTGCAACATTTCAATGGGTTATTAACACAACACAAGTCTTAAGCAAAGCTTAAAAATCAGTTTTATTATGAAAATTTAGAAAATACATGTGAAAATAGATTTAAAAGTTTTAAGCATAAGTATGAGTTTATTTACATACACTTACCATAGCAAAATTCACTTAAAAGAAAAAAAAATTCCAGTGAGTTTATTAAAGCAATTTTAATTTTAAATATTCTATTTACAGCTATTAGTATCCTATTTGAAGATGACACTAACACTCCCCTTCATCTCCTCAATAGCTAATAAATGAACTCTGTGTCAAAAGATGTTTGGTACTGTACTCTTTTAAGAGGGTGCACAAAGATTGCATTCCTTTGGGTTTTAGAAGTGGGAGTTTAAAATGTTTTTGTACTGAAAAGCTCTTTTGAGAGTGTAATGCTACACATTTCTGTTCAGAAGTATGTACCAAGATCAGTGGCACTTATACCAGATTTGCAGGTATGCATTTATATCATAAATCTATTGAACTTTGGTTGCAATTTACATTTGTTATGATGAAGTCCCAGAAAACAATGGGACCTGTTTACTACTTAAAAGTTACATTGCTTTATCAAGTACTTATTGTTACCTAAATTTCTTGATGGTTTATTTATGAACGGAAAGAATGGTTCACTGATAATCTCTCCACATTTTAGCATAAATGCTCTTTGCACTAAATAAATGTTATAGTTGTAAATAGCAGCAATAATATTAGATTCAGCAGTATATTAGACATAGCTTAACTGGCCTTCCAATTCACATGTATAGTTGCAACAGGACACATTGGTTTCACCAAAGACTAGCCGCCACAATTTATTATGAATTACTGTGCTGTCACTTGGAATTGGAACATAAAAGGAAAATATAATAGGACAGAGATAAAGAATTCTGAAGTCTCGCAAGGTTAAACAACAACAATAAAATGAAGTGCACTGAGTAAAGCATCAACAAATAGTGCTGTGACTCTGAAGCAGCATATAGACTGTGTAGTCGGCTATAAAGAGCTATGCAAGATATTGATGATCCAAGGCAACTCTGCTCAGATGCCAACTTGTGGTTTAGAAATTTTAATTGTTGCATCCAACTTTTCATATTTGCCTTTTATCATGAAGACAAGAAGTGTGTGTATGTGGATACTGACATTCTTAGAACGCTGTGTTCCACCATAGGGTCAAATGTAATACCACAACAGTGTGAGACCTGCATTGTGGTGTCTGTGGAAGACTGCTGATAGAATGGCTTTGGGACACTTTCTGTAGATGTTGCTCACTGACAGATAGGCCCACATTTTCCTTTTCCCCCATTTCAGTGACACGCTATGGCTTTGCCAGTGCTAGTGCTATGGCATACTGGGTTGCTGGTACTACACTGAGATAGGACAGAGCTCTGAGTCTTTTCATGGCTTCAGCAACAGCCCAATTCTTGTGTTTCTTTTAAGGATCTGCTTCAGTGCTGTAAACAAAAACCAGAATTCTTTTGGCACACTACAGTTTTAGCAGGTATGCACAATAGTGGCAAAAAAGTAAACAAAGGCCATGATCCTGCATCTGCCTGTATTTCCTACTCACCTGCCTAGTATCCAACAACTGCCAAGCCCTAGGAAGGCTCCCTATTATTTATTGAAAGGAGGTGGTTGAAACCATGGAAAAGCAATTGGTCTCAGCTCAAGAAGGGAGAATGAGGGTGCTCTCAGTTTGAGCATACACCCTCATTTCAGTTGCTTTTCCCTCTCTTCAGAATTTGGGGCAGCCATATCTTCATAGTCTGAGTTGTTTTCCTCCCATTCCTATTGGTAAGAGACTGCAGTAAGGGCCCTTTGACAGCTGCTAGGCAGTGAAGGTTTTTGGAGAGTGCATTTGAAAGCAAATAGTGTTCTGCGTCCCACACTTAGGAATGCACAAGCCACACACATAAGTATGAGTTGCAGGACCCTGGCCACAATTTGTTAATTCTGGAGAGCCCAGTTCCCAAATATCTTCACTTCTTCATAGATGCATCATTTTCTCTTATTGCCGCCACCTAGTGATAGTAATAGGTTCTAGCCATCGCTCTAGTTGTAAAATAGCACCCTGTTCGACTTCATTTGCATGGCTATTCTCCAGAAAGTCAGATAGAAAAAATGTCCATGTTTGAGTCTGATTGGCAGAATTACCTTCTGCCAGTTTTGCATTTTTCTTCCACCTTGACTGATATAATCAAAACATTGCCAGAATGGCTTTTAGCATTTTGTTTAAAAATTGTTTTTGAGAGAATGTATACACAAGTACTCAACTGTGCACATAATAGAGATACAAAGTTTCAGCTGGGAACTGGCTAGACTACACTGGAAGCAGCTTTCTAGTTCAGTTAATTCAACTTCCTCACCATTGTGTTGCTCGAGACTAGCACAAAAATGTACAATAGGGCATTTCATAGTGAGGAAACACTGCTCTTCCACCTCAGCCGGCATCTTTTCTTTATCAAGTTTTCACTGTTGGTTGGGGAGTTAATACCACAGTAGAAGCACTATGTGGAAGTGTTCATGTATGGCACTTCATAGAATATAATGCTGTACATAGGTAGTATTGCATCAATAAGCATCAGCAGGAAGCACAGTGCAATATTTAAATGACAGGTAAGAGGAACAGCTGCTTGAATAATTAAAAAGTCCTTTGCTAAACAGGGGGAGTTGAATACCGAACCACAGAATTATAGTTGGGTGGAGGGAAACCATGCTTTTCTCCCAATGTTATGCTGTCACGTGTAAAGGGCTGGGTCACATCACTGATGTGACCGCAACTGAAACTGTAGAAGTCTCGTTTGGTGATGTTGGAAAGGAGAGATTCCTTGCTCCTCTTGGCAGAGTGGAGGCTGTAAGCAAAGACAAGATACTCATGAAATGAAAGAATTGCAAAGAGACAGCAAATTGTTCACCATTTGTTTTCATTTAAAAAAAAATCAAATATCTACCCAGTCTGCTGGTTTGGTTTAGTTGATTCTGCAAGCCTTATACTAACCAAAATTTCATATAAAATATTGGATAAAGTTCAAATGTTTCAATTAAAACATCAACAAACTAGTCCACAAAGGATCTTTCAGGTGCTAGTTTCCTAGCTATGTTAAAACCCTTGATAGCTTTAGCTTATGTCTAAAGTTGAAACATATGTAAATTGCGCTGTTCAGTATCAACAAGTAACTAGCAATGCAGTGTCAACAAAGAAAAATATGTTCATATACCTTTATATTTAGTCCACCTAGCTGCTAAACTGCTCCATTCCTGCCAGCTATTGTTGCAAGAGGAACCTCTCCCCACAACTTTATGAACAGTCTTGCGTATGTGCATATGTCTGTGTGTATACACCCAATTATTCACTATGTGCAGAGCGGAGAGAGCAATTTTAGATCACCAGTGCAAAATTGATATCAGTATCTCAGGTAACAAAGGCTGAGATCCTGCATCAGACATGTAGCCAAGCAATGATGTCATGGCTACAATCTGTTCTCCCCATGTGCGCCTTGAAACATCAGACATGTAGCCAAGCCATGATGTTATGGCTACAATCTGTTCTCCCCATGTGCCTCTTGAAACCCACCTGTAAATCAAGCCAAAGGATAGAGTACTTGAAACTGCTCTCCCTCCCTGTCTGTGTGCATGCATTTGTGCCTTCAAGTTGCCTGCTAACTTATGGTGACCTCCTGAATTTCATACGGTTTTTTGGGCAAGGAATACTCAGAGGTGATTTTGCCAGTTCCTTCCTCTGAAATATAGCCTACAGCTTTGGGTATTGGTTGGTGGTCTCTTATCCAAGAAGATAGGATCTGGTGCCTTTAGAGCAGGGGTCCCCAAACTCAGGCCCGTGGGCTGGATGTGGCCCTCCGAGGTCATTTCCCCAGCCTCTGGCCTAAACTTTAGACTTGGGGTCACCCTAAGCCTGAAACGACTTGAGGGCACACAACAACAACAATACTAACGTGACTATCTCATCAGTCAAAAGCAGTCTCACACTTCCCATTGAAATGCTGTTAAGTTTATGTTGGTTAAAATGGTTCTTCATTTAAAATATTGTAATGCTTTTTAATGTTTTTATTTGCACTACAAATACAGTATGAGCAGTGTGCATAGGAATTCGTTCATGGTTTTTCAAACTATAATTCTGCCGCCCAGCAGTCTGAGAGACTGTGAAATGGCCCTCTGCTTAAAAAGTTTGATGACCCCTGCTTTAGAGTATTCAGGCCATTCATAATAGTAACAAAAGAAATGCAACACACTGTTATGTAGCCTGGAACACAGCCTAAGATGCTATTTGATCCTGATGCAGTGTACTACCACCAACACACTTATGAAAGAGGTCATTCTGGAGCCATTTGGGTCAATGGTGCATTTGTTCCCAGGTAGCATCTGACCGGCCTGTCAAAAAACATTGCTCAAGGAGGTACTAATAGATAGCTCTTTCACGGTGTTGGGAAAAGCACATAGGCTGCTGTAAAATGTAGTTATGCTGGCATAAATTACCAAAAGGACTCAAGCCAGATGCTTCTGGAAAGTTACATGCTTTTGGAAAGTAGTAAGAATGGCATGAAGGCAACCAAGAGCTCCTGTCTGGTAGTTGTAAGATACAATCGTTCTTCAAAGAGTTTTCATTCATCTTCTCTAATCTAGTGATAGCCCGGTCCTTCTCCAAGAAAGCTGACTCTCCTTTTTTCTCACAGAGAATGTCCTATTTGCGTCGGTGGAAGCCTGTCTCCCACACCCAACGCAAGAATCATCTGTGCTTTTTTAAGACTCTGTACTTCCTTAATGTCCTTAATGTCTCAGAAATAATTCCTGTTAGGACCTTTTTTCCCCTCCTAGGAAGTCCTTATTCTCTAAAAAGGAGCCAAACAGAGGAAAGTGGTTAATATGAAACAGCAGAGAGCAGGAAGAGAAATGACGCTCCCGCATCCCTTCATTGTCATGTTGCCATTTTAGTATCCTGAGCCCTTGAGTTTCAAGTTGTGTATGTCTCGCTGAGTCATGAATGGGAAGGGGCAAACACGCATCCTTATATGTTCTCCTTATTGTGTGTTGGTCAGGATGCAGCTCTGTACATTAAAAAGATACCTTACTCCCATCTAATGCCATACCTTACACGTTGCCTCAAACCAACAGCTGTCCCAGTGTGTGCTCTGCAGAAACATAGGTACAGCTCTTCTCATGTGGTACACCAGCATTATACTGTGGATTTACACAGTACTTACAAGAAGGGCTGCTAATGCTGACATGAAATCTTTTTAAAAAGTAAATCTCAGTGCTGCTTAGGATCAAACTAGGGGTAGCATCTTGTTGATGATACACATACACACACACACACACACACACAGTGTAATGTTAATCTGTGTCTTGTTTTGGACTTTAAAGAGGAAGCTATCCAGTACAGTACTTCCCTTGTGCAACAAACACCAACTCCTTAAATACCTGTCTCATGTGGGAATTCCCTAAACATGGTAGATGTTGGAGAACAGAGAGCATGCTTCCAAAGCCAGGCTATGTCTCCAAAACCAGGCACAAAATGGCAAAGGCATTGGAGCACAAGTATGAGAGAGATAGGCTCTGAGGAAAGAGAGAGTGTAGTTCATAGAACCATAGAATCATAGAGTTGGATGAGACCACATGGGCCATCTAATCCAACCCTCTGCCATGCATAAAGAGCACAATCAAAGTAACACTGACAGATGGCCATCCAGCCTCTGATTAAAAGCTTTCAAGAAAGGAGCTACCCCCACATTCTGAGGCAGAGAGTTCCACTGTTGAACAGCTCTTACAATCAGGAAGTTCTTCCTAATGTTCAGGTGGAATCTCCTTTCCTGTAATTCAAACCCTTTGCTTGGAGTTCTAGTTTCTAGGGCAGCAGAAAACAAGTCTGTTCCCTCTTCCTTATGACACCCTTTCACATATTTATACATTTCTGTCATGTCTCCTCTCAACCCTTCGGGGTGAGAAGGGCAAGATATAAATGTCACTAATAATAATAATAATAATAATAATAATAATAAATAAACCTTCTCTTCTGCAGGCTAAACATACTCAGTCCTTTAATTCACTCCTCATAGGGCATGGTCTTCAGACCTTTGATCAGTTTAGTTCTCTCCTCTGGACACCTTCCTGCTTGTCTGAGGTGCCCAGAATTGGACACAGTATTCCAGGTGAGGTCTAACCAAAGTAGAATAGAAGGGCACTATGACGTCCCTCGAGCTAGATACTATACTCCATTTGATGCAGCCCAAAACCCCATTGGCTTTTTTAGCTGCTGCATCGCACAGTTGGCTCATGTTCAACTTGTTGTCCAAGATCTTTTTCACATAGACTGTTGTCAAGCCAGGCATCACCCATTCTGTATCTTTGCATTTCATTTTTCCCCTGCCAATCCAAACAGCACTTTCTGCCCTTTCTTCTAATTCAGGATCTCGGCCCAAATGCAATAATGGGAGATCGGTAGTTGGATCTACTTTTTTGGTTCTGGATATCAGCTATAAGGCATGGAAAGTTGTCTTCTATTTCAGTCCTGGGGCAGAAAAAGTTTAACCCTCCTTCATTCCCCTTTCTTGAAGAAAACTACTCCTGGTCAATATTTGCTCCAGGAGACACCATATAAAGCTATCTTTGGAATGGTTATATAATTACCCCATTAGGTCATTAACTTCTTGGGAGGCATAGAGGAAGAAGATTCCCTTCCTTACTATGACAGATCAGATTTGGGGTGCCCCTTGACCTACTAAATAAGGCTAGAACCTCTCAATGATGTCAAGCCCATGTAAAGCAACGAGGGCCAGCTTGCTGTTGCTGATCATGCATCCGAAGAGGATTTAACCCAGCGCCATTCCAGTGATACTGGTCACTACTGCTGGGTTGGGTGGTTTCCAGACCTCACTGGCATCACCACAATCATCTAGCACTTTTGGTGATCCCAGTCAACTTCCATCCCAATGCACACACCAGGGTCAGTAAAATAGATTATTGTGACTAAAGCATGGCCAGCACAGGTTTTTAGAAAATGTTGAAGCTTCTAATATCTTTCTCTTTCTTGAGCAGGCATATATAGAGAGGATTGAAATATTCTGTTTTTGAGGAGAGCAGGGATGGAGGCAGAGCCAAGAGAGGTAAATATTGGCTCCTACTTTATAAATTGACACACACCACCTGCAAAATAATGGCATGGGGTTATCCCTCTTAATATCCTGCCTTGGTCAGTAAGAGTCTTTTGCACAAGAACAAATAACTTATATGCACTGTCTTATTTTTTCAGGTGATTTTTTTGTAAACCCAAAAGCTGATGAAAGCATTAAACCAAATAAAATTCAGTTATGAGAAATACTAGGAAGATGTTGTATGCAGTGTTTCTCTTTGGTTTGTTATTTTTAATAGAATTCTTGGGAGGGGGGGGCATGACGACTCAGCCTTGTTGGAAAGTGACTCACCTGTATCAAGACGTTGGCCACCCCTGTCTCATTGTATATGTAACTGGATGCCACATGATTGGACTTACCCAAAGAAAAGATGCTTTTGTTTGCTTCCAGTCCATGTAAAACGTTTCGGCTCTTCTGAAGGCAGTGCGATTCCGCTGTCAACTTGGCAATCCTAAGAGAAAATCCAGATGTAAAGGCTTTGTTCTATTTAGGTAAAGGTAAAGGTTTCCCCCCGACATTAAGTCTAGTCATGTCTGACTTGGGGTTTTTGGTGCTCATCTCCATTTCTAAGCCGAAGAGCCGCCATTGTCCGTAGACACCTCCAAAGTCATGTGGCCTGCATGACTGCGTGGAGCGCCATTACCTTCCCGCTGGAGCAGTACCTATTGATCTACTCACATTTGCATGTTTTCAAACCGCTGGTGCTAACAGCGGGAGCTCCCTGGAATTGAACCGCCAACAGCTCAGCAGTTTAATCTGCTGCACCATCTGTTCTATTTAGTACAGACCAAATCTAATTCAGTCCCCTATCTCACATCAGTACAATATGATCCTCGTATCCACAAGGGATCAGTTCTCAGACATTATGTAAATACGTGAAACCATAAATAACAGCAAACCATATTAAAACAGAAGTACCAAAAAGAGGTACTTGTACAGGAGGTCCTGTGTGAATAACTGAATAAGTTAAACCCTTGGATAAGTGAAGCCACATACATCAGTCTCTTAGATATGGGAATTTCTAATAGGTTCACATCCCCTGACCTGACAGGTGAGGGAGATGATAACACACAATGTTTTTCACAAGACTGCGCCTATAACAGTTTGGTCAAACAATCATTATTTTCTGGAGCAAAAACAAAATTATTGTCAAAGGTTGATCAAACGATGTTCAGTAGGAATTCCATTCATGCAGTTATTCCTATATTGTGACTTCTTAGTTATGTTGTGACATAATAGACCTATAGATAGCTATTATAGGATATTAGTGGAGTTTTCATAACTCACATGGAGATAGTTTGAAGCAGCTCAAAAGGTTGCCTCTAGCAAGAATTTTATATTCACCCAAATTGTTCTGTGGCTCAGACTGAAATCTGAGTTGACTGCAACTTACTTCGTGTTCAAATTTGTCCTTGGGTGAAAGTTCCTCAAAGGTCTTGACCCTCTGTGGTGGCTTCATTCTGAAGGCATTAATGTGTCTTCTTAAAAGACAGGAAAGAAGGAAAGAAATCTAGTTGGATGAATGCAAAATAAACCACATACAGAATATAAGTAACAAACTACTTGTGAATGCATAAACGTGGGACAAGAGCATTAAGATGATTCCTCCTTTGCTAATGGATTACATTTGAATGCCTTACTGTGAGCATGTATATGCCTTCAAGTCATCTGTCATCTAATGGTGTTCCCATGAATTTCATAGTGTTTTCTTTGGCAAAGAATACTCAGAGCTGGATTTATCAGTTTCTTCCTCTAAAATTTAATCTACAGCACCTGATATTCATTGGCAGACTCCCATCCAAGAATTAACCAGGGCTTGGACCTGCTTAGTATCTAAGATCAAATGGGATCTAGTGTCTTTTGGGTATTTACACCAGCTACTTTTACTGGTGTTGCATTTCTATTGTTGTCTATACAAATAATCCCAGCCATTTATTAATTTATTTAAACATTTATATCCTACTCACAATCTAAATATCTCACAGAGAGATATAATAAAATCAATTTGACATATTTAAAATAATATAAACAATTATTTAATGATTATTTTTTAAAGCTAAACACATATTAACCAGTGCAACAAGTTAAAAGAATGCAGGTTAAAACCAGTTAAAGTGGTCTAAAACTATCCATTTGAGTGGATATATTTTAAACCCCTAGATTTCAAAATCTTTAGCAAACAGCCATGGCTTGGCCATTAATTGTAAATAGAAGCTTTGCCTTAATAGATTTTTGTTTCAATCTAACAAGGGACTTCATGTAATACAGATGTGGGGAACCTTTGGTCTTCAATGGACCTCTTTTCCAGCCAGCCTGGCAATGGGTAGAGCTGATGAGAGTTGTAGTTGAGAAATATCTGGTGGGATACAAGTTCCTCAGCTCTGTTAAAAATCCCTACTGCATTGAAATCGCCACTGGCATTGCTGGCTAGGGCTGATGGGAAAAGGTTTAAATTCAACTATGTCTGGAATCCTACACTTTGTTCAACCAACTTTTCTGGTGTGTAAAAGGGAAAGCCGTGTACCCCACTACTTCATGTGAAAGTGCCTTATCACACCTTTTGCATTGTTGGAGCAGGGCCTAGATCAGTGGCTCTTAATCTATTTTTGACCAGGGACCACTTTGACCAGGGACGACTCTCCAACATTAATACCAAAAGGATTATGAATCAGTTTTTGGACAACTTTAGATTCGGTTTGGTTATTTGGGCCCAGAAAAGTGCATTGAATAGATCACATCAGCTCTCGTTTCTGATACAGAACATATGCCATCCAGTAGTCACCATCTGCGCACCCACAGAAAACCATATTTAATAATCTAGAGCTGATGTGGTCTATCCAACACAATTTTCTGAATTAGCACCACAAATAACCCCAGAAATAGGCCCAAAAACAAAAACATCAAGAAAATATTATTTTGGCTGAGCTGTGTTATTGTCTATAGTAGTAACGGTGAGGCCATGGACCATATTTAGTTCTTGTGGACCACAGGTGGCCCACGGACCAAGGTTGGGAACTGCTGACCTAAGTTAAAATATGTTTGGTTCTTATTCACATCACACCGATTACTTAATCACTTTCTTCTTACACTCTTCTTTTTAAAACAAAGCAATCACTTTATGATGACTTTCTGTATTCAACATCAATATCATACTGACATTCATCTACTTTCTATATGTAAAACACAATGGTGTTCCATCTTACCCATTATTTTCAGAAACAGTATAATTCAAAACTGTCACTGAATCACTTTCCATCCCATGAGGATTAGGAGAAATCAGAGGTGAACAGTCAAATCCAGAGTCCACTGACAAAATATTATTCAAGGGGATGTAGTCTTTGCCATCCTATGTGCATAAAAATACAACTTCATCAACGATACTGAAATAATATGAAAATCGAAGGAGGGAGATTTGTTGCCATCTTGATATTGCTGGACTTTTAAAACTCCCTTTAAGACCCCTAATCCATTTATGTTAACACTGAGTGATCCTGTTTACTCATTATTATTGTTATATTAACAAGGAAACCATATTATCAACCAGTGAATCATAGGTGAGGAAGACTTATTCAGAAACATATTTTGAGTGCCTCCAAACTGGCATTGAATATTATTCTGCGCTACTGAAGAAATACATACTGTGAAGAGTTTCAAGCTCTGAAAAGTACAATATAAAAACTGGGATTTTTTTAAGAAAAGTTTTTTATATTTATATATATATATATCTTTAAAAAGTAACCAGCAGTGCAAATGGTTTAAAAAAAAACTAATTTCGGAATGTGGGTTAAAGAAAACTCAGAGTTGGTTTTACCAGTTCCTTTCTCTGAAATATAGTTTGTTGTACCAATATGGTCACCATGTAGCAAGAATGTAAGGCCCTCAAGTCAAAAACTGTACATTTATATGTCCGTCTTGTATAGTTTGGAGTTTTTCAGCTATGAAAAAGCTTGGTGCATACTGAATTTACTGCTAACCTGTTGCACATTTGCTTGAAGAAGGTTTCCTAATCTCTCCACCAGCTCTGAGAACCTTGGCCTTTCATTTGGATCTCCTTGCCAACAGTCCAGCATGATCTGGTAGCTGGCAAAAGTGGAAGAACCATGGTGAAAAGAAAGTATATCACAGCGCAACTTCTAGTTTAGGGTCACATCTGAACAGTTGTTTTCATTCCCACATCTGGAAGCAACCTTTAATCTAACCCAGCAATATGGAATCCATACTAACCATCTTTCTCTTCCATTTTTTTCTTCTCTTTCTTTAAACATCTTTAAAACAAAATCTATGATAACTCCCAACAGAATAAAATGCAAATAGTGTTATTGGAACACACACACACAGCCCTCAAATAACAATGTGAAATGTATAGTGGTGAATTTGTGGAATACTTTGGAAAATACATTGATAATCTGAAGAATTTCAGGAATTTGTGCTGAACCATTCTCTAATTTGGTGCTTTCCTAGGTAACCCTTGCCTTCTGGAAGGCTCCCAGGATGAGGAAGACTGCCAAATTTTAAAATCTAATTCAGGATGAGCACCTGTCATTCCGAAATCCAGAATACTCCAAAATCCAAGATAAATAGCGATAGCGGCATTCCATGGCCAATATTAAAAAACAAGGGAGTTAAGGATGGATGGGAGTTTTTCAAAAGTGAAATACTCAAGGCGCAAATGCAAACAGTGCCAACAAAGAAGAAAAATAAGACAAGTGCAAAGAAGCCAGAATGGATGTCCAAAGAACTTCTAACTGAGCTAAAGCTCAAAAGTGACATGCACAAGAAGTGGAAAAGGGGAGAAATCACCAAAGAAGAATTCAAACGTATAGCCAACACCTGTAGGGAAAAGGTTCACAAGGCTAAAGCGCAAAATGAGCTCAGGCTTTCCAGGGACATAAAAAACAACAAAAAAGGCTTTTTTGCTTACCTTGGTAGAAAAAGGAAGAACAAGGGGGCGATAGGGCCTCTGCAAGGAGAAGATGGGGTGATGGCGACAGGGGACAGGGAAAAGGCAGAACTGCTTAATGCCTTCTTTGCCTCGGTCTTCTCACAAAAAGATAGCCATCTTCAACCTCAGCAACATGGAATGGACGAAGGATTTGGGGAAATCCAACCCCAAATAGGGAAACAAGTTGTCCAGGAACACCTGGCCACTCTAAACGAATTCAAGTCCCCAGGGCCAGATCAGCTACATCCAAGAGTATTGAAGGAACTAGCGGAAGTTATTTCAGAACCACTGGCAATTATCTTTGAGAGTTCTTGGAGAACTGGAGAAGTCCCAGCAGACTGGAGGAGGGCGAATGTGGTCCCTATCTTCAAGAAGGGAAAAAAGAACGACCCAAACAATTACCGTCCGGTCAGCCTCACATCGATACCAGGCAAGATTCTGGAAAAGATCATTAAGGAAGTGGTCTGCGAACACTTAGAAACAAATGCGGTCATTGCTGATAGTCAACATGGATTTACCAAAAACAAGTCATGCCAGACTAATCTGATCTCTTTTTTCGATAGAGTTACGAGTTGGGTCGATACAGGGAATGCTGTGGATGTAGAGTACCTGGATTTCAGTAAGGCCTTCGACAAAGTCCCCCACGACCTTCTGGCAAACAAACTAGTAAAATGTGGGCTAGACAAAACTACGGTTAGGTGGATCTGTTATTGGGTAAGCGAACGAACCCAAAGGGTGCTCACCAATGCATCTTCTTCATCGTGGAAAGAAGTCACGAGTGGAGTGCCGCAGGGCTCCGTCCTGGGCCCGGTTCTGTTCAACATCTTTATTAATGACTTAGACGAAGGGTTAGAAGGCACGATCATCAAGTTTGCAGACGACACCAAACTGGGAGGGATAGCTAACACTCCAGAAGACAGGAGCAGAATTCAAAACGATCTTGACAGACTAGAGAGATGGGCCGAAACTAACAAAATGAAGTTCAACAGGGACAAATGCAAGATACTTCACTTTGGCAGAAAAAATGGAAATCAAAAATACAGAATGGGGAACGCCTGGCTTGACAGCAGTGTGTGCGAAAAAGACCTTGGAGTCGTCGTGGACAACAAGTTAAACATGAGCCAACAATGTGATGCGGCTGCTAAAAAAGCCAACGGGATTCTGGCCTGCATCAATAGGGGAATAGCGTCTAGATCCAGGGAAGTCATGCTCCCCTCTATTCTGCCTTGGTCAGACCACACCTGGAATACTGTCTCCAATTTTGGGCACCGCAGTTGAAGGGAGATGTTGACAAGCTGGAAAGCGTCCAGAGGAGGGCGACTAAAATGATTAAGGGTCTGGAGAACAAGCCCTATGAGGAGCGGCTTAAAGAGCTGGGCATGTTTAGCCTGCAGAAGAGAAGGCTGAGAGGAGACATGATAGCCATGTACAAATACGTGAAGGGAAGTCATAGGGAGGAGGGAGCAAGCTTGTTTTCTGCTGCCCTGCAGACTAGGACACGGAACAATGGCTTCAAACTACAGGAAAGGAGATTCCACCTGAACATCAGGAAGAACTTCCTCACTGTGAGAGCTGTTTGACAGTGGAACTCTCTCTCCTGGGCTGTGGTAGAAGCTCCTTCTTTGGAGGCTTTTAAGCAGAGGCTGGATGGCCATCTGTCGGGGGTGCTTTGAATGCGATTTCCTGCTTCTTAGCAGGGGGTTGGACTGGATGGCCCATGAGGTCTCTTCCAACTCTACTATTCTGTGATTCTATGATTCTATGAAATGACTTAGATAAAGTTGCCTTTGTTTTTTAATGGTTGAAGATACATAAACTGTGTTCTATGTACATTTTTTTTTAAAAAAAATGTGTATAAAATTACCTTCAGGCTAATGTGTATTACATGTATATGAAACTTTAAGGAATTTTGAATTTAACTTGGGTTCAGTCTCTAAGATATTTCATTATGTATATGCAAACATTCAAAAATAAAGAAAATATGAATTATGGAACACTTCTAGTCCCAAGCATTTCAGATAAGGGATACTCAACCTTTATTTAGTTTGGTATTTGAATGGGAGCACAAGAAGATGTGGAAATTGAAAGTAAACATTAATGTAATTGTGGAATAAAGTAACTATAGTAAAGCAAATTGACAATTTCTTGTAAATGGTCAATAAATGTAGAAAAAAGTAACTAATGGGGGGGGGGGATCCTAGGAACGATGTTGAAAGCTCTTTACTTCAAATACTTTCTCCTTCAACATACAAATCATTAAGAGACTTTTACTTAAGCTCCACAAAGGCTCTGTGGCTTAATTGCTCTTTTGACCGATTAATTTTAGAGCTAAAATATTTCTGATCTTTCTTACCTCAGTGTAAACCCATTATCCCTTCTTTTCCAAGCACTGTTGTAACTATCCAACCTTCACGTACATTGTACACGAAGACGTGTTATCTATCTTCTGCAACAGCTTTCTCTGCTGGAGGCTACATTTCTGCAGCTTCCTTACTATCCACAGATCTTTTCAACACAGTCCCGGATAACCTTTGATGGTCTCCGCTGAATTTTTTCTCTTTTGTTGGCGGTTCCCCACAAGAGCCAGACCAGAAAGTTTCACTCTGTAGTTCCACCATCTTATCTGGCTGTTCATAAATCCTTCTAGACAGTTGTGTTGGCCAAACTCACTGATGCTGGAGTATGACGCTGGTGAGCCTGTGATGCTTGTGCACATGTGCAATGTTTCCTATCTCTTGAGATACCAGTTTTCTTTTCTAACAGGCCTCTGAAGGCTTGTCAAGATCAGATTAAAGGTCTGTGGGCAACATCTGATGGAATTTCTGAAGCTGGACTGAAGTCAGGAATGATGTCTTAAACAGCAGGAGGGAGGGTTCAGAGGAGGGCTGACTTCTAATTTTAACCTTCAGACACATTTTTAGCCTCATCACTGAGAGTTTTATTCTCCTCAGCTATGACGTCTTTAGAATTATAACTCTCTCTAGGGAAGTACAGAAATATGTAAAACATTCAAGAATGAAGAAGAAGGAAGGCCTACCATACTTGAGAAACAGAGCATATGATTTGCATTCATGCTGTTGGTGAGAGCCATAGAAGCCAGAGAAATGCATCTCAGAAGGAGGAACAAGGTTTACAGAGATCAAACTACTCCTGTTCAGATGGAGGTTGAGTTCCCCCTTTTCCAAAATGCTTGGGACCACAAGTGTTTTGGGTTAGATTTTGGAACACTTGTATTTGTGTCTATGTGCATGATGAGATATCTTGGAGATGGGACCTAAATGTAAACATGAATTTCATTTAGGTAAAAGGTAAAGGTTTTCCCCTGATGTTAAGTCTAGTCGTGTCTGACCCTGGGGGTTAATGCTCATCTCCATTTCTAAACCGAAGAGCTGGCGTTGTCCATAGACACCTCCAAGGTCATTTGGAGGCATGACTGCATGGAACACCATTACTTTCCCTCTGGAGCAGTACTTATTGATCTACTCACATTTGCATGTTTTCAAACTGCTAGGTTGGCAGAAGCTGGGGCTAACAGCTCTTCAGCAGCTCAGTGGTTTAACATTGCATATATACGTTATACACTTTTGCCTAAAGGTAATCTTACACACAATATTTTTCATCATTTTGCACATGAAATGAAGTTGATCAGAAATCTAAGGTGTCACTATTACAGCCATCCATATAGATGTATTTTTTTTTCAAATGGTGGAGAGCTTCAAATAGAGGGCAAACTGATGTCTGTAAAATCAGATACTGCTATGGCCGTTTGCTGTTAGTATTCAGAGCCTAGAGATTGCTCTTATGTCAATTACTCAGATTATCGGGCCAAAAATGTGTCTTCACCCTGACATAAGTCCCAAAATAGTTTTGCCTGGCAAAACAAAGATTCTCAGAAATATTTGAACAGTATACCACATGACCATGTAAGATGTAAATGCAGAAGCACCTATAGCCAGGTGCACATCCATAATTTAGGTATACTGTACACATGTACACAGACTCTACCTGTCTAGAATGTAACAAGTGAAACCCTTAAAATATTACTGAGTTACAATACCAGCACTCATACATTTCTGAGGTTGCAAAATCTGGGGCCTTCATTCTTATGCCTTCTTTTAATTTGTTGAAAAAGTCTTCATCTATTTGAACACCTGGATATGGAGATGCACCTAAAATGAAAGTTTTTTGAAATAAAAGTTGTACAGGAGACAACAACAAAGTAAGCATACAAATATTCCAAGCTGCTTTGAGGAAGGATTAAGGTTAACATAATTTGGAGACCCCCTTCCCCATCTGTTTTTCTATCATTCTCTAGAATGACTTATCAGTTCTGCTTGGAGAAGTTACTGTTTGGATTACAGCCCTATGGCCTGCATAAAAAACACCCTCAGGACCTTCTGTTGGACCTTCATATATCCTATGGGAGGAAGTCCTTGCTCCGTGTCTACCTATAGGAACACAAAGGCGTCACTGCCACCATGTCTCTCCCACTTTCAGGGTCCTGTAAAATGGCTCTGTTGGATGGATGCAGAATGTAAAACAAAGGCTTATGGGTAGATGGCACCATACTGGATTGATGGCACTCAATCCATGGCTGATAGCACATGAGAGACTTGCTGGAAGGTAAGCTGGAAGGTGCTGAAAAGACTGCATTCTAGCACCATGAGATGCAGAGCCAACCTTAAGAAATGGGGCCACAAATGGAGTCCATGACATGTGAGTGTGAAGAAGAGCAAACCACAGACCACCTATTACAATGCAGCCTGAGCCCTGCCACATGCACAATGGGGGATCTCCTTATAGCAACACCAGAGGTACTATAAGTGGCCAGCTACTGGTCAAAGGACATTTAGTATAATGCCAAGTTTTTAACTTTGTGTTTTTAAATACATTACAACTGTACCCTTGGTTCGCTTTTGATATGATAAATGAAAATAAATGAATAGATGAGGTTGTAATGGGGCATAGTTCCAGTAATGGGGGATTTGGGAGATATTAGATTATAACTACATGCTTAAACAGATCTTGTTTTTGGATTACTGCTCCCAGAATTCCACCATCAACATAGTTAGCAGCTATCATGATTGAAGGATTATGAAACTATGACTAGTATTTTGTATGGCATTCCATAACTGCTCCATATTCACTAATCCTATGCCCACCTTAGACAGCCAGTAGCTCCCAGCATACTTTGGCAGCTGGAGAGATGGAGGTCTGTTCTACTGATTATGATTATCGGGGCACAAGGATAATCATGTTTCCACCATCCCTTGCCATCCAGCAAAGCTAAAACAATAAGAAGCAGTTGTAATTCTATGTGTCAGCTTCATTTGCTGGTAGGAGGTGGAAATATTGTTCTCCCTGAGCTCTGATCATCAGCAAAACAAAACTCTTTCTCTCTCTCCAAGTGGCTGGCATCTCACAAAGTTTTGGGGAGGGTCAGGTAGGAAGATGTTACTTAATTATTCATTAAAGAGATGGAGGTCTCATCTGATGGCATGTGTTACCAGGTAGGCAATCTAAAATATGGGCCCATATTCAAAAAAAGTAAATCTGGTCATGTTTATTTGGACATTCTTGCAACTGTTATAAAAACACATTTTCTGAGCTCTGGTCTGCACACATGGAGGTATTCAGCCAGCTCTAACTGATTCTAGCAGGAATATAGTCAGTGATGATAATTTCACTGTTACCCTGTTTCCCCGAAAATAAGACAGTGTCTTATATTAATTTTTGCTCCCAAAGATGCACTAGGTCTTATTTTCAGGGGCTGTCTTATTTTTCCACAAAGAAGAATTCACATTTATGGTTGAATTTTTAAAAAATGAAAATTTATTATCTACTGTACAGTAGTTGTCATCACAAACCAGCATAACCAAACTGTGAATCCTTTCAAGAATTTCTATATTATATTTTATTGCTATACTGTTTTTAAATTACTGTTTTAAATTTCTGTTCGTATGTAAATTTATGTTGTTGAGCTTGTCCCTGTGTAAGTTGCCCTGAGTCCCTTCTGGGAGATGGAGGTGGGATACAAGAATAAAGTTATTATTATATTATTATTAATTCTTGTTACTACCTTTATTTCCATGTACAACAATCTATGGTATGTACATTTATTGATCCTGCATGCTTCCAAACAAAAACTTTACTAGGTCTTACTTTCGGGGGAGGCCTTATATTCAGCAATTCAGCAAAACCTCTACTAGGTCTTATTTTCTGGGGATGTCTTATTTTCAGGGAAACAAGGTAATGTCAGAGTTTCATTCCTTTCTCTGAGGAAGCTGAGTTTTTTAAAAAAAATAAAATAAAATAAAAAACAAAACTGGATACATAGAGCATTTTCTTGAATTGTACACATATCTGTCCCTATGTTAAATTCTCCTAAATTAATCTGGGCTTCTTTTCAGGTAAGCAGTATCATATTACAGCCTTATATACTTTTTCTTCAGCTTAGATTTTCAACTGGCTTTTCTTTCTCAGAATCACAAGGGGTAATTTAAAGGTAAGAACTGACAAAGCAGCCTGCGCTAGACGACCAAGAGACTGTTTGTCTAAGGAACTGTATGCCTGGACTGACTTCCTTTGCTGTTGTGTCTGCCTCTTCTACCATTCTTCTTTGATGAATGAAACTGGTTTCCTTTCTAGGATGGATTGTGTATCCTGCATTTTTCATCTTCTTTTTTTAATGCCTTGCTCAGCATTTTCCTCTTGCATGCAATTGTCTTGGGATATTTGAGCATTTTCTACTGATCAATCCAAGGAGGAAGCAGCTGCAATGGCAACACCAGGCACTATGTGACCCCGGGGACGACTGTGACTGGCTCTTCTTTCCCATATCCACTACTACAGCCTGAAAAAATTACTTTTTGGGAATACAACTTCCAGAAGCTTTCAAGCAATGCGAGCAGTGGACAATCTGGCCAAGCAGTTCTAGAAGTTATAGTCCCAAAAGGTAACTTTGCCCATATTTGACTTGACCTATGGGTGCACATTCGTTCTTTTATTGTATCATCTTAACTGCAATAATACATGCCATAATTAGCAAACAAATATGTACGTCTCTCACTTCAGGAAAGGGCCTGATATATGGAACTGGTAATTATAGGCTTCAGATAAATTTAGCCAAAAGCCAACTTCTAACTCTTTTTTCCCTGGTACTGAAGTCATTTTAATAGATCTTGGGGTTATTAATTTTAATCCAGAGTAAAATACAGGATTTCTCAAATAGTTTTGAAGCTCCATTTCATTTGGCATGTTTCCATGCTGAAGAGTCATCTCATTCATATGATGACAGATTTGATATTCTTATTAAATAAGACCACATTTTGTGTAAAGTGTTAGATGTGAATGTCAAGGGTATAAAATGTAGATACATTATTGTTCTGTTCAAACTACATTAGAGCAAAAATCAAATTTAATGAACTCAAGAACCTGCTCTTTCATGTGTCTTCCCTTATCTTTCTTCCTTATCCTTACAATTATCACCACCATCATATTAGAATTCTAGATCCCAGTGTCCCAGTTGTAAGCGATTGTAAGCACCATATGTTTGACTGTGACTGTTTCAGTTTTG
Source organism: Anolis carolinensis (assembly GCF_035594765.1). Taxonomy (NCBI): domain Eukaryota; kingdom Metazoa; phylum Chordata; class Lepidosauria; order Squamata; family Anolidae; genus Anolis; species Anolis carolinensis. Next base: position 31,652,444 of record NC_085843.1, read on the forward strand.
CACTTCACTAGCATGACCTTTAAAAGTTCAGGCTTAGGGTCACATCTATATTATGATGAGTGGATTGGACTTTGTGGAGTGTGTCATAATATACATAATGTACAGTAGGGCTATATTTATTGTGATGGTCCACTTTGTGTCAGTAACTTAGATTTTGCAAAAATCCTGAGTTATCCCGAGTAGAGATTATTGCTTCATATATTGAAAACATGTTGGTGGATCTGACAGAATATAAATACATCATTCTGAAGTTAGCCCTCTCTTAATGCATAGTATTTATATTTATTTGTATTTGTGTTTATATTGCAACTTTAGTATGGAGAATAACAGTGAAATTGTGTACTCACCAACTTGGCAGTAAGCCCTAAAGAATTCAGTTGTACATACATCTGAATAGACATGTATAGGATTACACTTCATATATATGTATAGGATTGTACTTACACTCAGACAATAAACTTACCTGAAAATAAGTCACATCTACTTGTTACTTTCTAAACTCAGTTATATTTCCCAGTAAACATGTGTAGGATACATTGGTAATAGTTCTATTGCATTCTTAATTCTTGTTTTCAGAAGCTCTAGGATGCTATGGGTTGCTAAAAATACAACTTACCTAAGGAAAATATTTCCCATAGGAGCACCCCATATGACCAAACATCACTTCTGGTACTATAGATTTTATCAAATATTGATTCTGGTGCCATCCATTTGAGAGGGAGACGGGCCTGTAAGAAAGACTAGTCAGAAACAATGTGTTCTACAGAAGTAGTTTCTATTGTTAAGATTGTATCACAAATTTATGCACAAACATTTGTAGAATAACACAAGAAGCTATTGACCTTCTACTGATAGTCTTTTGAATCCAACTCAACACATTCAAAACAAGGAGGCTTTCTGCTAGGTTTTCATTTGCAGCTATGGGGTATTTCTATTGAGCCTGCATCTGTCAGATTGAATTCACTGTCATATATATCCAAAACCTTCCTCAGCCACTCTTCTGATTCATACAAAGCTCAGTCAGCCTGGCCAATGGGGATTTATAGATTGACCCATCTGGGCTGCAGTACAAATTGACATGAAACCAAGTAGACACAGGTAGGAGCCATGGCATATATTGCATTACCCTTTGAAGACTGTGCCAAGTGGAGACTCATTATAGCTAGCTTATCATTTATTATTTTACAAATCTGTAATTAATATCATCAACAGTATATTTTATGTAGATTTTTACTGGCCTTGGGCTCTTATGAGGAACAGCAAAGTATAAATTGAAATAGCAGCAATAGCAAGCATTGTTATTATTGCCATTGTTGTATTGGCCTTGGGATCCTATTCCCCTCATTGCCCCCTCTGCTTCTGCTTCTGCTGAAGCAGAGAGTGTTTGAGGATCAGGACATCCGTAGGGACATCAAGGTGCTTGTTTATAAAGCTATTGTCCTCCCAACCCTGCTATATGCCTGTGCGAAACATGGACTGTCTACAGACGTCAGATTCAACTCCTGGAGCGATTCCATCAGCGTTGCTTTCGAAAAATCTTGCAAATAATAATAATAATAATAATAATAATAATAATAATAATAATAATAATAATAAACTTTATTTATACCCCACCATCATCTCCCCAACGGGGACTCAGGGCGGCTTACATGGGGCCATGCCCAGAACAATACAATATAACAAAATATAATAGAACAACAAATCATAGCACATTAAACAACACAATAAAAGAAAATATACACTACATTAAATAAGATCAAAAGAACAATAAAACCAAGGGCAAGCCACATGAACACTAGGTTAAAATCTCTTGGGAAGACAGGCAGATAAATGTCAGTGTGCTGGAAGAAGCAAAGACCACCAGTATTAAAGCGATGCTCCTTCACCATTAACTCCGCTGGACTGGCCACGTTTGAATGCCTGATCACCGTCTCCCAAAGCTGTTACTATACTCCCAACTCAAGAACGGGAAACTTAATGTTGGTGGACAGGAAATGAGATTTAAAGATGGGCTCAAAGCCAACCTTAAAATCTGTGGCATAGACACTGAGAACTGGGAAGCCCTGGCCCTTCAGCGCTCTAGCTGGAGGTCAGCTGTTACCAACAGTGCTGCAGAATTCAAAGAAGCACGAATGGAGGGCTTAAGGGAGAAATGTGGCAAAAGGAAAGTGCATCAAGCCAACCCTGACCGGGATCGCCTTCCATCTGGAAACTGATGTCTTCACTGCAGAAGAATATGCGGGTCAAGAACAGGTCTCCACTGTCACCTATGCATCCACTGCCAAGACACTACACCTGGAGGACCATCATCCTCGAACTACGAGGGATAGCCTAAGTAAGTAAGCATTGCTCCCCCAGAGTTGGACAATTTCTTTGTCTAGGACCCGTACATGCTGATTTAAAATTGGATTGCAGAAAGCTAGAGAGTGTATAAAAATTAACATGAATTGCCTCATGCTATGTTATGTATGTTTTCTTATAAAATTATGTTGTAGGTTGCAGTGAGTTTTCCGGGCTGTATGGCCATGTTCCAGAAAAATTCTCTCCTAACTTTCACCCACATCTATGGCAGGGATCCTCAGAGATTGTGAGGTCTGTTTATAAACCCCACTTGCCTAGTTTCCAACAGATCTCACAACCTCTGAGGATGCTTGCCATAGATGTGGGAGAAACGTCAGGAGGGAATGCTTTTGGAATATAGCCATACAGCCCGGAAAATTCACAGCAACCCAGTGATTTCGGTCATGAAAGCCTTCAATAACAAATTATGTTGGGTCTTTTTATATTTATATTTTTATGCAGCCTCTGAAGAAGGCCATAAAACACATAACTAGGTGGACACAACTTGTCCCTAAACTGTGATGAACATATCATTATTTCAGGTCTATTCCAGCCCCAGTGTAGAAAAGCTGAGTCTGTTTTCCTTTTCTTTTGTTTGTTAGCTTGAAGCCTTTCACTGGCTCGTCTAGTGAGGTTAGCCAAGAAACAAATAACAACATGTAAACTATTTAAAACACAGAGCTGGTGAGCATTTCCGTGCATTGTTATGGAGGATGCAGGTCATTGCAGTGTAAACAACTCATCTGGATTGCTCATCTCCACGTTAAAAAATGTACAATCTTTTTCAAGGGCCTTTTAAGTGCAGAGAATGTAAACATTTAAAGAACTTTTTTTTGTGAGCCATTCAAAATGATAAACAAGGAGACAAATAATTATTAGTGTGTTGACTTACATCGCCTTTTCTCACATAATCAGGGTTCTTATAAATATCTCTTGCAAGGCCAAAATCACAGATCTTCACAACATTGTTTTCAGATAAAAGTACATTTCTGGCTGCTAAGTCTCGATGGATGCACTGCAAGAAAAATAGTTGCACAACCTCATTCCAGTTCAGGACATAGATCATACACATAATATCTTTGATATCCTTCCTGTGTCTTTTAAAAAATAAATCTGTTTTTCATGAAATTTGCTGCAGTGAACAGAGAACTGCAACAATGAGAATTGAGCTGTTTCATAATCTAAACACAGGCATGTTTCTAGTGCAATGCTATATATGTCTACCAAGGAATATGGCCCACTGAATTCAAAGGGACATATTCCAGGTATTGCAGTCTTGTTCTAAGAACACATGAATAGTTGTGTTGTAAATTTATTAGGAATTTAATAGAAATTACCCAGCTATACATTGCACTATTTTAGACTTTGTAATATTGTTTGAAATATATAATAATATTAAAGAAGGCATTGTATTCTACACAACCAGCTATTTTCAGCACATAATAATAATAATAATAATAATAATAATAATAATAATAATAACCCCCCCGCAGGTGCCACCTTGACGTGGTGGGGGGGCTTAGCCATTCTGAGGATGCTGAGGGCTGTGCTGCGGGAGTGTAACTACCGGCAGGTCCAACCAAGCCAGAGAGGCCTCAGAAGAGGAATGCAACCAAGTGCACCTAACCCATTAGCATATGGAGAATCAAACCAAAACGAAGTCTATACTGGCTTGGTCGTCGCCCAGGATAAAAAGGACCGCGGTGGATGCTGCTGATTCTGGACATCCATCGACAAGTGGGCTACGGAATCATCAAAACCCAAATGAACAGTCACAGAAGCGGCAGAAATATACAATGCCAGAAAACCGCACAGTCATGAAATGCTATTACAACTCTGAACCTGAAAAGCGCGGCTACCAAAAAAGGATGCATCAGCTATGGAAACAAGAGTACCCTGACTCACAGATAACAGAACCCCGACTGGCTGACCAACGAAGATTCATAATCAGAAACAAAGTGTTCAGTGAAGTTGAACTCGAAGAAATCCAGAAAATCTGCAAAGCAAATTACCATCAGACCACAGCACAGACAGCAGCAGAGACTCCAGCAACACTTGGAATGGTAGAACAGATTGAACCAGAAGAAAGTGTGGAGCTTTTGCAAGAATTTGATGAACCAGCACTTGAAACACCTGTTGAACCACCAGGAACCTTGACAGCAAGACAACAAGAGCTCAAGGATAAGATCATGGCTCATGCTGCAGCAAATGCAATAAGACAGCGGCTCCCAACTCTAAAAACAGTGCCCAAGAGACACCTGGCGCCTCTCATGAAAGATGTGAATGCAGTACTCTCCACTGTCCAAATAACATCAATTGAACAAACAAACCAGTATGCCTACAGTGCAGCAGTGATAGTAACAGAAGAGCTTGGGCTCCTACAACCAAGGCAGCCCCAAAGAAAATTGACTGGAAAACCAAAGTGGAAGGTCAGGCTAGAGTTGAAAATCAAAAAGCTTAGATCAGATGCAAGTAACCTGAAAAATATGAAAGAGAGGAAACTGAAGAATGACAAAATCAAGCAATACCTGATCCGAAAGTACTGGCTGAACACTAGAAAAATTGAAGAAGGTTTGGAAATTGTGAAAGAACAAATTACAGCAACAGCCAGAAAAATTGAAAGATATGAAGCCAGAATCATCCAGTACAGACAAAATCAACTGTTTCAATCAGACCAAAGACGGTTCTACCAGAGTCTGAACCAAACAACAGACACAGTAACCATAAAGCCAGAGAAAACTGCAACAACGAAGTTCTGGAAAGAGCTTTGGGAAAATAATAAGAACTACAACAAAAACGCTGGGTGGATAAAGGAGTTTGAAGGAAAATTCTCACAGAACAAAATGGAACAGATGGAAATAACAACTGAAATGATCAGCAAACGAGTGCAAAAAGTCAAGAACTGGACATCGCCTGGTAGTGATCAACTTCATGGATTTTGGCTCAAACATCTGATTAGTTTACATGGAAAAATGGCCCAACAATTCAATGAGATGCTGCAGAAAGGAAGTATCAGTGAATGGCTAACAACTGGAAGAACTTACCTGATACAAAAGGATCCAGCAAAAGGAGCAGCACCAGGAAACTACAGGCCAATAACGTGTCTGCCCACTATGTTTAAACTACTGACTGGCATCATAGCTGACAGAATTCAAGACTATCTTGAAGAAAAAAACATCTTGCCAGATGAACAGAAAGGCAACAAACGGAAAAGCAGGGGCACAAAAGACCAGTTATTGATTGACAAAATGATTCTGGAGAACTGTAAAAGCCGAAAAGCTAATCTTCACATGACGTGGATTGACTACAAAAAGGCCTTTGACTCACTCCCACACAGCTGGATCATCAAGTGCCTGGACGCCATCGGGATTAGTAAAAACGTTGGCACCTTCATTGAAAACATGATGGAGCACTGGAAAACTGAACTGTTTGTTGGAAATGAAAGCTATGGACTTGTCAACATCAGGAGAGGAATTTTCCAGGGAGACTCATTGTCCCCTCTGCTTTTCATTATTGCCATGATCCCTCTGTCAACAATCTTACAAAAAACAAATCTCGGCTACCAAACATCTAAGAATTCTCACAAAATTTCGCATCTGATGTACATGGATGACCTGAAGCTGTATGGAAAAACGAAAACTGAAATCCAGTCTCTGACTAACACTGTCCGAATTTTTAGCACTGATATCAACATGGAGTTTGGTTTGGACAAATGTTCGACAGTGGCATTGAAGAAGGGGAAAATCATTGAAAGTGAGGGCATAAATATGCCTAATGGCCAAACAATAAAGTGTCACCAGCCAGAGGCCTATAAATATCTGGGCATATTACAGCTGGACAACATCAAGCATGAACATGTGAAGACTGTGGTCAGTAAAGAATACACACAAAGGGTCAGAAAAATTCTCAAAAGCAAGCTCAATGGAGGCAACACCATCAAGGCCATAAACACCTGGGCCATGCCTGTCATAAGATATACTGCTGGCATTATAAACTGGACACAGATGGAACTGGACAATTTGGACAGAAAAACAAGAAAACTCATGACCATTCATCACTCACTGCACCCTCGCAGTGATGTTGACCGGCTATATCTGCCTAGAAGATCAGGGGGCAGAGGACTCTTACAAGTCAAACAAGCAGTCAAAGAAGAAGAACATGCCCTGGCAGAATATGTAAAGCAAAGTGAAGAACCTGCTTTGATTGAAGTCAAAAATCAGAAACTCCTCAAAGCACAGCAGACAAAAAACCAGTACAAGAAAGCCACACTACAAACTAGAGCTGACAGCTGGCACAACAAAACATTGCATGGAAAGTTCCTTGACAAAATTGAAGGAAAAGCTGACAAGGAGAAGACCTGGCTCTGGCTCACGAATGGGACCCTGAAGAAGGAGACAGAAGGCCTGATCCTTGCAGCCCAGGAGCAAGCCATCAGAACAAATGCAATTAAGGCCAAGATTGAAAAATCAGCTGATGACCCAAAATGCAGACTGTGCAAGGAAGCTGACGAAACCATTGATCATCTCCTCAGCTGCTGTAAGAAAATTGCACAGACAGACTACAAACAGAGGCACAACTGTGTGGCCCAAATGATCCATTGGAACTTATGCATCAAGTACCACCTGCCAGCAGCAAAGAACTGGTGGGATCACAAACCAGCAAAGGTCGTGGAAAATGAACACGCAAAGATACTGTGGGACTTCCGAATCCAGACTGACAAAGTTCTGGAACACAACACACCAGATATCACAGTTGTGGAAAAGAACAAGGTTTGGATAATTGATGTCGCCATCCCAGGTGACAGCCGCATTGATGAAAAACAACAGGAAAAACTCAGCCGCTATCAGGACCTCAAGATTGAACTTCAAAGACTCTGGCAGAAACCAGTGCAGGTGGTCTCGGTGGTGATGGGCACATTGGGTGCCGTGCCAAAAGATCTCAGCCGGCATTTGGAAACAATAGACATTGACAAAATTACGATCTGCCAACTGCAAAAGGCCACCCTGCTGGGATCTGCACGCATCATCCGAAAATACATCACACAGTCCTAGACACTTGGGAAGTGTTTGACTTGTGATTTTGTGATACGAAATCCAGCATGTCTATCTTGTTTGCTGTGTCATACAACATCGTTGTGTCAATAATAATAATAATAATAATAATATCTTATTGCATTTGCTGCAGCATGAGCCATGATCTTATCCTTGAGCTCTTGTTGTCTTGCTGTCAAGGTTCCTGGTGGTTCAACAGGTGTTTCAAGTGCTGGTTCATCAAATTCTTGCAAAAGCTCCACACTTTCTTCTGGTTCACCATTCCAAGTGTTGCTGGAGTCTCTGCTGCTGTCTGTGCTGTGGTCTGATGGTAATTTGCTTTGCAGATTTTCTGGATTTCTTCGAGTTCAACTTCACTGAACACTTTGTTTCTGATTATGAATCTTCGTTGGTCAGCCAGTCGGGGTTCTGTTATCTGTGAGTCAGGGTACTCTTGTTTCCATAGCTGATGCATCCTTTTTTGATAGCCGCGCTTTTCAGGTTCAGAGTTGTAATAGCATTTCATGACTGTGCGGTTTTCTGGCATTGTATATTTCTGCCGCTTCTGTGACTGTTCATTTGGGTTTTGATGATTCCGTAGCCCACTTGTCGATGGATGTCCAGGATCAGCAGCATCCACCGCGGTCCTTTTTATCCTGGGCAATGACCGAGCCAGTATAGACTTCGTTTTGGTTTGATTCTCCATAATGCTAATGGGTTAGGTGCACTTGGTTGCATTCCTCCGCTGAGGCCTCTCTGGCTTGGTTGGACCTGCCGGTAGTTGCACTACCGCCAGCACAGCCCTCAGCATCCTCGGAATGGCTAAGCCCCCCCCCCCCCCAACCACGTCAAGGTGGCACCTACATCACACAGTCCTAGACACTTGGGAAGTGTTTGACTTGTGATTTTGTGATATGAAATCCAGCATATCTATCTTGTTTGCTGTGTCATAATAAAATAATAATATCTTTATTTATATCCTGCTTTTCTCTCTCACAGGACCTAAAGCAGCTTACAATATATTAAAATCATGTACACAATAATCCAAATACATCAGTAATAAGTATAAAACATCATAAAATAAACAATTTAAAACAATAATATACATTCACATTCTTGTGGCATCATGTCAGATCATACTGCACTTTGCTCAAGTCTGTAAATGTTATGGTGTTTCTTATCACTCCAGCTGAGTTTCCTTCACTAAAGCCCTGTCTAAACAGGAAAGTTTTAAATTGGTTCTTGAAAGAAGAAAGGAATGGAGCTGTTTTAATTTCTTTTGGGAGGATGCTCCACAAGGTTGGGGCAGCCACAGAAAATGTGCTCTCCCTCATCGATATCAGGTGCATTTGCAACCGTGGTGGAAGTGAGAGCAGGGCCTCACCAGAAGATCTTAAAGAGCGGGCCAGTTGATATGAGGACATGCAGACAGATAAGAAAGTTGGACCTGAACTGTTTAGGGTTTTAAAGGTCAAAACCAGCATATAATTGGAATTGATAAACCAACACTATCTTCAAAGAACTCTATGAAATAGAACAAAAATCTGTTTTGAATATGTTTTTAGGGATTTTAACTTATTTTAAAAATGTTTATATCATGTCAGAAGCAACTTGAGAACATACTGCAAGTCGCTTCTGGTGTGAGAGAATTGGCCATCTACAGAGATGTTGCCGAGGTGACACCCGGATGTGTTACCATCCTGCTGGGAGGCTTCTCTCATGTCCCCGTAAGCTGGAGCTGACAGACAGGAGCTCACCCTGCCTCGCAGATTCGAACTGGCAACCTTCAGGTCAGCAATCCAGGGTTTAACCCATTGTGCCACCATGGCTCCTCATTTTTGAGGATTTTTAAAACACCAATGAATTTTAATTCTGTTTTAATTTTTGTATATTAGTAGATTTGAAATTGTATGGAAATGCTTCAAATGTAAGCTGCTTTGAGTCTTCTGGTGGAGAAAAAAGTGGGGTATAAATAAACATATCAATACAAATATTAATAATAATCTGAATTATCCTATGCGCCAAATAGGTTCAACACCTGGATAATTACTTAGAAGCCTGGAATAAAATTCAAAGTGCATTAATCACACTCCTAACATGGAAGCCACTGGTTGTCAGTGGAGATGTTTTGAACTTCAATTCTTTAATCCCTATTGGTGAGACTGGTTGAGACTTTGAGGAGATGAAGATCCAAACACCTAGAGACCAATAAATTAATGACCACTGATATATAAAACCTCAAAAATAAAACTTCCTCAGCATTTTAAGATACTCTGGGATATCAAGATAATGATTGTGGGAAAATGCAGAGAAGGAAAACTAACCTTTTGAGATGACAAGAACTCCATACCTCTGGCGACTTGAAAACTGTAGGACATCAGATCTTCCATGGTGAGAGGCCTCTTGTAAAAATCACCAGAGTCTGAAATCAATTAAATACATACAAGGTTGACATCACTTTTGTATTTCTTGTAGTTAATTTACTCTCAACAGAATACTTGGAGTTTAGTTTAGTGGGAACAAAAAGCAACACTTGTGATACACTGAGTACTTCCCCCAAGGAAGAGATCACCAAAAAACAATCACAACGTCTTCCTGTCAGGTTGAGTAATGCTGTAAATAAACTCATTTTAACCCATCTTTTCTTGGATCATAGTATCTCCCACGGATGTTTATGAGAATGATAAATGGAGAAAGAAAATGTCAGAGATGCAGAGCATGGCTGTAAAAACATCTGAGTCTGTAAAAAGAGGAAGGAATTCCTACATACCCTCCTCTTCCTCCTCCACGTCACTTAAACTTTTATCTTCCTGAAACCCAGAGCTTGCTAAACTCTCGTGACTTGGGATGCTCTCCAATCTTTTTTTCCTACTGCCAGTTGGTTCAGCTTCCTTCTCCTCTGCTATCAGCTCTTCTTGAATGGATGTGTCCTATAAGCAGAGAGGGGAAATTAGCAATGTGCAAGGTGGAAAAGAGATTATCTGATGATATGATTCAGCCTAAGTTACGTCCTTTTCTATCACTGATTATAATCAATGAGCTAGAGCTAGACATAGGGTGCATCTTCACTGCAGAATTAATTCAGCTTGACATCACTTAAACTTTCATTGCTCAATGCTATGGAGTCATGGAGAGGAAGACCACATCACAGTTGGATTCACTAAGTAAAAGAAAGCATAGATCTTCCATTCATAGGGTCATCATGAGTCAAAACCAAGCTGATGGCACATAATAACAATGCCTCTATTTTTACCCAGATTTTATCAACCTATCTATAATTTATTAATATTTTGTCTCCAAGGGCTCCTTCATATGGGGCAAACGTACCAGCAACTTTCTTTGTTGCTGTAGTTCTCGGTTGTTGTTTTTTTTAAAAAAAAAAATTTCATGTCTTGAGTGCAAATCGCTTCTGGTGTGAGAGAATTGGCCATCTGTAAGGATGTTGCCAGATGTTTGATGTTTTACCATCTTTGTGGGAGGCTTCCCTCACGTCCTCGCATGGGGATCTGGAGCTGACATAGGGAGCTCATCCACACTCTCCCCAGATTCAAACCAGCAACCTTCAGGTCAGCAACCCAGCCTTCAAGTTAGCAGTCCTGCCGGCACAAGAGTTTAACCCATTGCGCCATTGGGGACTCCTGAGTTGTTGAATGAGCTCAAAGTTAAAACTCTTGATTTTCTCTGTCCATTTATGAGTAGTTATGTGCTGCTGCAGTGAAGCTGTCTGCTGTTTACTGATTTTATTAGGTTTTTATTAATTATATTTTCTTGTTAACTGTTAATACAGTGGTTACCCATCCTTTCATGTTTGCAAGAGGTCATGCACAGTTAATCCTATTCACTGTTTTGTTGTTGTTCTTGTCTTGAGCAGCAACACAAAATATATGTTACTCATTTCAATAGGTAATATACAGCTCAGGAGATATAAAATACAGCATTTGGGTCTTTACCTTGTTAGTAACAAAGAAATCTCTTTTGCTCTTCAGGTAGCTTGATAGATTTCCATATTTGCAATACTCAACTATCACCATTAATGGACCTATAAACAAAGTAGGCAACTTTTAATTGGAAAGGGAACAATTGTGTCCTTTAAATGTGATCATTTGAACAGCATAGCAAAACTTTTCAATATGCATTTTGTTTGAAATAATGTTAATACAATTGATAACTCATACTTAGGCTTTACTTCCTTCCCATATTCGCTCATAGGGAAGGTTTGTCTGTGCTGAATTTTGTTAAGGTCCATGACTTACCCAAGGGGTCAATACAAGGCTAAAGAAAGAACTCTCAAACTAACAGAATCCTGCTGATCTGTGTATTCAGGATCATCTTCTAGCCCCTAACAAATTCTAAACACACACACACACATAGATAAGACACCATGGTACCTCCACTTTTTGTGCAAGCTCCCAGCAAATTCACAACATTGAGATGATGGCCGATATGTATCAGGATCTTCAGCTCAGTCATGAGAGCTTTATACTCATTGGCAGTGGCCCCTTCTGCAAAACCAAGAGAAATGATTTACTTTCTGCTAAACTTAGAGGATTTCTTCTGCAATCTATCTGAATCTTCTGCCGCCACCATCATTTATTGGAGCAGTTAGCATGCTCCAAAGCTAGGCACAGTTTCGGATCTGTATCTTCTTTTCTAACACCATCCTCCTGAAGAAGAAAAAACAACCTTTGGTCTTCTAGGTCTTTTGGACTTCAAATCACAGGAATCCCAGCCATCTTACCAGCTGTCAGGAATTGTGGGTGCTGAAGTCCAAAACACCTGGAGGATCAAAGGTTGGGAACCACGACTCTGTAGTCAACTTCAGCTAGAGATTCCCAGGAAGGTTTTCTCTCTGCTAAAATATTAGTGCCTTTTCAATTTGTGATTTTTCCATTTTCATGGGGGTTCTTTGCCCACAACTGATTGAATGCGGAGGGCTGATTCTACAGATTGTTTGGTTTGGTCAGATGCAATAATGAGTGCCCAGACATTAGCTGCCATCCACTATGAGGTCCTAGTCAGTCCTCTGTATCTGTAGGTTCTGCGCAAGTGGATTCAAAATGGGTTTTTTTAAATCCCAAAAGCAAGCCTTGATTTTGTCATTTTATTTAAGGGACACCAGTTTGCTACATGATTGCATATATTGAGACTTGAGTATTCCTGGAACCAAGCCCCAACAGATACCTGGTTTGGGTCCAGGTTATCTAAAGGATCACCTTCTCCCATACAACCCGACCCACACACTTGAGTCTTTTGGGCTGTATCTGCTCCAACCAGCCAGAACTCAACTGGCAACTACTACCTAGAGGACCTTTTCATCAGCTGCCTCATGACTGTGGAACGACCTGCCGGAAAAACTAAACGAGCTGTTGGAATTTAAAAACCATGTAAAGACCTATCTCTTCTGGCAAGCCTAGAATTTATTTTAAATGAATTTTAAATGTCCTTTGTTTGATCTCTGTTTTGTGTGTTTTAGTAAGTATTTTGTAGAGAGATGTTTTTGTGAATAACTTTTATAGAGGTACATTTTAGTGTGTGCATTTGTAGTGTTTTTGCTGTGCTTGTGTATTTTAATGGTTTTGTAACCCTCCTTGAGCCATGAGGAGAGACAGGTAGGAAATAAAATTATTATTATTATTATTATTATTATTATTATTATTATTATTATTATTATTATTATTATTATTATTATTATTATACTGAGGGCCCACTGTATTTATTTCCTAAACAAAAAGCAACAGATAAAACTGCCCTTTGCTAGCTTTTTGAATGGTGCAATGAACTGATGATGGAAGCTATGGAACTAAGTGACCATCTATCCAAAAGTTGACTCTGGATTCAAGAGTTGTGCAGGAAAACTCTCTTAGCAGAGAATGGAAATGAATTACGCTCTTGGATTACACTTCCCCAAGCCAACAGCTAGTAAGTGCATTGTCTGCGAAATTCTAGAAGTTTTAATTTAAAAGAATGACTTCTCTGAGCTCCGTTTAGCTAAATGTGACTTTTAGCCCTTGGACTATATCTTTCCAGTAAGCTTTTACAAAGCCATGTTGGGGGCCATAAAAATGTTTTCTTTTATAACATACATAATTCATGTTGTTTTAGGTGAATTCTTACAGACCTGCTTCAACGAATTGTGGAGGTTGTAATTACTAGTTTATGCAATATCTGAGCTGTTTGTGAAACCTGTAATTTATTATTATACAAATGCAATCATGCATGCATTTAATTGCACACACCTCATGGAACAGATTAAATTGGGAACTCATCTCACACTTTCTGAACAGCATTAAGTAATAATAGATTTCTGCTGCACAATACCTTTCAACATTTTCACAGCAACAACTTTGTATGTGGGGGATTTTTTGATTCCAAAAGCAGCTGCTTGTACTACTTTCCCAAAAGCGCCTCGCCCAAGTGTCTTTCCTGCATCAGAAATAAAGAATAGATGATTTGTTGTGGTTGTTTTAAAGAGAGAGCGTCTTTGAATAATTCATAATATTACATTTTCCATTATGTTTTAAGGGTCCAACAGTACTCAAATTACAATAGCCCACAAGGGATTCCTGAATGTATAAAACTGTTATACCACCAGCTTACCATAGGAATGGAGTCCTTGAGTGATCAAATCCATTGTAATCAAGGTATGAGTGGCGTTTGAAATATTAACAGTTTCAGGAAAAGCACCAATTATAGCACAAAGCTGTTTCTGATCTGGCATTTATATTTGGTGGGATCAAGCAGAGGCCAGCCCTACCATTAGGCCAAGCGAAACCTCTACCTTGGACAGAAGAAGTTAGGCAGTTGCAGGGAGTACCTACCAGAGATAACAAATAGCTGTCTTGTGGAAAGAATTCTATGGTGGCTGCCATGCCAGTTTGCCAAGATATTAGTCTGACTCTTAAAGGAATATTGTATCTCCATAGGTTCATAGCACTTGGATGGTTCCTTTAAAGCAGTGGGTCTCAATGTGTGAATCCCCAGATACTTTGGCATTCAACTCCCAGAAATCATAACAGCTGGCTGAGATTTCTGGGAGTTGTAGGCCAAAACACCTGGAAACCCACAGGTTGAGAACCACGGCTTTAAAGTTCAAAGTAAAACCTGGAGCAGATTCACTATTCTGCTTGATACGGGAACCACCAGTCACCACTGAAAAAATTGCAGGAGCAAGAGGCAGGTTACAGTGAGACTCAGCATAGGCTTCATGTGTCTCCCCAAGGTCCTTCGAACATCAACTGCTCTCTGGGTGCACAGAACTGCACAACTGAAAGCAATGACAAAGGTGCGACCTTGTACTTATGTAGGAAACTCACATTTATAGCATATTTGAAAGACCTCTGCTTAAGAAACTCAAAAGGGCAGTTAACCATTGTCTTCCATACAACCATATAACCAAGAATATCAAGGCAAAAAATCCCACAATACCTGCTTTAAACTGGGTTATCTGAGTCCACACTGCTATATATTCCAATTCAAAGCAGAAAATGTGGGATTTCCTGCCTTGATATTATGGGTTATATGGCTGGGTAAAGGGCCCCAAGACATCCTGTTCCACTGTCCATCAACTGTCACTATAAAGAACTTCTTTCTAATATTTAATCAAAAATTCCTTTCTTGTAATTTGAACAGCTTGGTTAGGGTCCTACACAATGGAACAGCAGAAAAGATGTTGCTCCAAGGACTAGTATCCTACCCTGTTTCCCCTAAAATAAGACATCCCCAGAAAATAAGACTTAGTACAGGTTTTGCTGAATTGCTAAATATAAGGCCTCCCCCGAAAGTAAGACCTAGTAAAGTTTTTGTTTGAAAGCATGCCCGCCAAACAGAACACCAGAGCATGCAGGATCGGTACCATAAAGTGTTGTACATGGAAATATTGGTAGTAACAAGAAATTCTTGATAGGATTCACAGTTTGTCTGGTTATGCTGGTTTATGATGACAACTACTGTACAGTATATAATAAATGTTCATTTTTTTGTTCAATAATAAATGTGAATTCTTCTTCATGGAAAAATAAGACATCCCCTGAAAATAAGACCTAGAGCATCTTTGGGAGCAAAAATTAATATAAGACACTGTCTTATTTTCGGGGAAACACGGTAGTCAGTATTTATGATGTTATAAGCTAGATTTATGGCCCCATATGTTTTGCTGTTCACATTTATGCTCATGGCAGCAATGCCACAATCACAAATCCCCCCTTGTAAAAACTCATCCTCAAAGAAGGAAAGAAGGAAGACATCTCCCCTCCAGCCTCTTCCTGCTGGCAAATGGGGAGCAACAAGCAATTGTTGTTTTTTGCACCCCATCTGTTGACTGCACCCCAGTTAGCAGACAGATGGTCTGCATCATTCTTCAGTGTCTTGCTTGCTGCAGAACTTCTTTAACTGGTGCAGTTGTCTGCTTTAATGCAGTTTTGGGGGGTTGAGTTGGATCAGGAAATGGATCATAACTACATTGCTAAAGCTCTCTCTGGTACAGGAGCTTGATCATTGCCAATAGATTATTAAGAAATTAAATATTACTCGTAAGTCTCCTTGGAAGGACTTTATATTATTTTTTATTTAAACTAAGTCATTTAGACGAATAAAATAGAAACACATAAATTATATGCTATGTTGAGATTTAATGGATCCTGCACCCTCCTGGAATTCTCAACAGAATAAAAGACTGTTTTAAAGATGGCTTACATAAATAAATAATATGACAAATAGGATGACAAATTGTTTCATGTCAGCAGAAAGTCAGGATAGAAAAAAAGATGACATGAATAAATGTGTGGTTATAAATTGATTATGGCATAAGCTTAATGTTTGCCCTCAGGCCATTTGGACCTCCCTGCACTCATCATTTGGATGGAAGAGTCTGCATTCATTTTTATTTATAGGAGTTCATTTAGCACACTGGAATAAGCAACTTGTAAACCTCACTCTGTACTCAGTAAAACACCACAGGGGTATTGTTGTATTTGAAAACTCATACATTTTCCAGATATCCTTTCCATCTGCACAGTCTCAGTTTCATGGAAAAATCTAATAAACCTCACAGCTCTTTTTTTTTCAAAAAAAAAATTCTAATATTCTGCTTTCAGTCAAATTACATTTTAATGCCAAACATGGGCTCTTAAGCACTTTGAGGGCATGTTTGAATATTTTAATTCTTGGACCAAATTCTTCTCGCTTTGCAAGCTACATAAAATTCCTCCAGCAGCTTCAGAAGATAATTACATACAGAACAGTGTTGTTGCAAATGTAAGGTGCATTCCACATCCCAGGAAAATCAGTCACAGATCTTTCACTGACGTTTATAGCTACAGACAATCGCTGCAAGTTGCAATCCTATAGGGGCATAATATGCTTTTACGCTCCATGGGCTAAAGAAAATAAATCGTAGCTTCCAAGTTGGGAAACTACGGGGAATTGTGGCTAGGTTTATATCAGAAGTGGATGTTCCCAATCACTTCTGGCACACAATCAAACCTCTGGGTTCCCTGTGGCTCATTCATAGTTAACAATGGTTTGCCATTATATTTCAGCATCCAATCTATCTATACACCTGTTTCCCTTCATTAGCCTCAATGCCAGAGGTCCACATTGCATTAGCTGATAAAAAGGATCAATCTTGACAGGGCTGATGGAAGAGTTGAAGGAAAGAAAGAGAAAAGACCATTTAGTTAAATGTTGGAATTAATTAGCATTAATAGCATGGCAAAGGGCAGACGATCCATTCTGTTACACATTTTCCCACACTGTCTTGACTTCACTCAAAACAGTATGGATTTCCCTGCCATCTGAGACTACTTCTAACTGGGAGATCTTCTCCCATGTTAGCAGATGGCTAACATTACACTAGCACTCAGTGTATGTTTCCCATCTGATGAAACTGACTGACAAAACATTTGGGAAAGATATTAAAAGTGTTTCCTCACACAAGTATGTTTTGAAATTCACTTCCAGGTGACTTAGTAATTGGATGGCCACTAGCATGTAAGCCTTTGAGGCAGGGTTGGACAAACTCAGGGAGGATAGTAAAGGTTAAGGCTTCCCCTGCCATTAAGTCTAGACCTGTCCAACTCTGGAGGTTGGTGCTCATCTCAGTTTCTAAGCTGAAGAGCTGGCGTTGTCCATAGACACCTCCAAGATCATGTAGCTAGCATGACTGCATGGAGCATTGTTACCCTCCCGCTGGAGCAGTACTTATTGATCTACTCACATTTGCATGTTTTCTAACTGCTGAATTGGCTGAAACTGGGGCTAATAGCGGGAGCTCACCCCACTCTCCGGATTCAAATCACAAGTTCAGCAGCTCAGCAGTTTAACCCACTGCACCACCGAGGGCTCCTCAGGGAAGATATACCTATCAATTAGTCCTGGTGACTATACATGACCTCTCAATTCAGATGAGTGGCAATGTGCCATTTAGTACCATTTGTTATAGTAATAATAATAATAATAATAATAATAATAATAATAATAATAATAATAATAATAATAATGCTGTAAGAAAATTGCACAGACTACAAACAGAGGCACAACTATGTGGCCCAAATGATTCATTGGAACTTATGCCTCAAGTACCACCTCCCAGCAGAAAAGAACTGGTGGGATCACAAACCTGCAAAAGTATTGGAAAATGAGCACTCAAAGATACTGCGGGACTTCCGAATCCAGACTGACAAAGTTCTGGAACACAACACACCAGACATCACAGTTGTGGAAAAGAAAAAGGTTTGGATCATTGATGTCGCCATCCCAGGTGACAGTCGCATTGACGAAAAACAACAGGAAAAACTCAGCCGCTATCAGGACCTCAAGATTGAACTTCAAAGACTCTGGCAGAAACCAGTGCAGGTGGTCCCGGTGGTGATGGGCACACTGGGTGCCGTGCCAAAAGATCTCAGCCGGCATTTGGAAACAATAGACATTGACAAAATTACGATCTGCCAGCTGCAAAAGGCCACCCTGCTGGGATCTGCACGCATCATCCGAAAATACATCACACAGTCCTAGACACTTGGGAAGTGTTTGACTTGTGATTTTGTGATATGAAATCCAGCATATCTATCTTGTTTGCTGTGTCATAATACTAATAATACTAAGAATAATAATAATAACAACAACAACTTTATTTTTATACCCCGCCCCATCTCCCCGAAGGGACTCCGGGCGGCTTACATGGGGCCTTGCCCGATAAAACAATCAAATATCAATAACAAAGCAATAACACAATTATCCCAATAAAAACATCAACATCAGTAAAAACAATCATTAAAATCAACATGAAGTTATAAAGGGTTTTTGCCTTCAAAAAACTATTATGACCGTCTCAGGGTTTCCCCCACCTCAAGCCATGAGGAAAGGTGGCATTAGTATTAACATCATTATTGTTTTTCTGTTTGGCAACTATGTGGGAAAACGTGGTGGGTAAATTCAACCCTAATCTTATTCATAGACAAGGAGTTTTGCCTTCTTTTGGAGCTTAGATATAAGGGGATGTGCTCAATGAATAATGATGTCTCAGTGTGGGTTTGTTAGAAGTCGCATGGGAGTGGGAAGAGGAAGAGGTAATAACCTGAAAAGCAGCTTGAGGTGAGTAGGATTTATAGGAGAAAGTACTGAGAAATGGCAAGATATAGAAACCTATCATTATTATAATATTTATTTATACCTCTCTTTATCTCTCCCCTGGAAGCCTCAAAGTGGCATACACACACACAAACTCACTCTTGGGCAGCCCTTCTTGTGCTTTCTGTAACAATGGGGATACCTTTCTAATTCAGGTACGAAGAGTATCTGCTGTTGCAATCAGGAAGAGGCTGTCATAAAAGCAGATGACAGCTGCACAAAGGAGTAAATATAAGACAATGGACACTATCACACAAAGCAGCTAATCATTCCTGTGTCCTGGTATAATGTCAATTTAATAGCACCATCACTTTCCTTATTGCATGTCCGCTGCCATTTTACAATAGCAGCACATCAGCAGTGCAAGGCCACACATCTGGGTGGGTGGAGTAACCCCATGCTCCTGCTGCGTCACCCCCCCCCCCCCCCGCCCATTTTTAAAATTTTAAACATTTAAAATATATTATTTTCACCAGGGGGATAGGAGTCGATGCCATCACAGAAGTGCTTGGTCCTTATTTCACCAGGTAAGTCCCAGGAAAACCACAATAAGGGTGTTTTTGGATGGGCATTTAATAGCTGGAAATAAATTCATTGTGAGGAGATTATGGACTGGCAATAGGTATAGTACAATGTCAAGTGATAGGGATTGTCACCACAGATGATGATCCTGCTTTTGTGCTGCTTTCCACCTCCATGCAATAATGGCCAAAAAAGACTATCAGTACGACAGTCTTGGTTTAATCACCTTGGTTTCTAGGGAGAGTTCACGTCTGATTAGCTCTAGATTCAATTTATTTGTCTTTATTTGCATTCCATGGGTCCATAGTTCCTTAGTAATGTGAACTTAATATTGTTCATTTATTTATTATTTATTTATTTCTCACATTTATATCCCGCCCTTCTCACCCGAAGGGACTCAGGGCGGCTTACAACAGTGGCAACAATTAGATGCCCATACAAATCAATATAAAACAACACATAAACCAGTTAAAACTATTAAAATTCATTATGAATTAAAAATATACATATAAAATATAAAAAATATACATATCAAAGACATCATGACCAAATCCATACAAATGTGGCGGGTGGGCTGCACATTAAATCAGTTGCCAAGTCATTTATCAAATGCAATATCAAATGCATTTAAAACATGTAAACATTTAAAAACAAGCATATAAAAACAATAAAACAAAGATCTTTGCCTGTTTGAGAGATTTTTAGTACGGCTGCAAGTTTCCTGACCCCATTCCTGATGGCTATAGGTCACCACAGACCAGTACAGTTCATTTGCAGTTATAAATTATAATGAGTCGATCTAATAAAGAAATTGATGAGTGAAAAGAGAAGGCAGAAAGAAAATATGTTCAGGATTAGAGAAAGAGAAAACTATAGAGACATAGGCAAAGTGAGAGAGAGAATTCACAAGAATGTGTCACATTTGCAAGATTATAGCTGCATGAGCTGCCACGGTCAGTGAAGAGTTTGGATTGAGTTCCATGTAACTGGGACTGATGGAGGCGATGATCTGACAAACATGCTGCTTCCAGTCAACTTTTCAAAATCTGTTCTTCATGAAGACAACATTTTCTTTGTTTATGCCACACTACTCCCCACCCCCACTGCACACACACAGTTAGACTGCTTCCACTTCAGAGCTGTGATTCATCCCCTAAACACAAGGTGGAATTCAAGGAACCAAATTAACTCATTCTTGGCAGAGGAGTAAAGAATTCCATATAACATAGAAGAAGCAACTTGGTAATAACCATGTACTCAACAGGGGAACTTTAGCCCAGGATGGTTCTCTGTCAAATGATTTCAAAGACACAAGTAAATGTGTTTTAAAAAGCCAAAGTTTTGTTGCATTTAAGCTTTGCATGATCGAGATGTACATGACTTGAAGCCTCCAGAATATGTGGTTCCTCCCCTTTTGCCACTAGTGCAATGATGGAGAAAGTGTGTTCACCTCTCAGCCTTCCATATAATTTGCTATGTTTGGTAGGACTGGTTTTAGTTGCAGCCAAGTAACATCTGGAGAACCTCATGTTCATCATTCATGGACTACTGTACAACAGGAGCGAACATGTGGACCTTTTTCAAACAACCCAGGGTTTTGAGATTCATCGACAGTGCTAGAAGTAGAAATGCTAAAAGATGTCACTGTCCTGGCAAGCCCCAAACCCCCCTAGATGTTTGCATTAAGCAACATTTATTTATATGCATGGAAGGAAACGCTTCTGAAAGTGGAGAAACTTCCAATAGTGCAAAGGACAAACTTATTAGGAGTATCTTTTGCACAAGCCTTATGTAAATAGACAGTGACCAGAGAAGCTGCTGAGATTCTTTAGGAGAGATATGAGCTAAGGATGGGTGCTGTTACAAGTACTGCATAGAGTCAGCTAAGGGCTGTTAGTATTGAGGGAAAAGATATATGAGGATTCTGTCCTGCTTTCCCAAACTTATACGGATAGACACTTAGGCACATAGTATGGGATGAATTATAGCCAGCATCATATTTTCTTAATTCTTACCCTACACCACGTACACATATTGCAGCATGGCTCCGTGGGTCCCATAAGGCTCTATTCTATCCCCCATGCTTTTTAACATCTACATGAAATCGCTGGGTCAGGTCATTCGGGGTTTTGGAGTTCAGTGCCATCTCTATGCAGATGACACCCAACTCTACTACTCTTTTCCACCAAATTCCAAGGGAGCCGCCCAGACCCTAAACCAGTACCTGACAGCGATGGCGAACTGGATGAGGGCTAACAAGTTGAAGACAGAGGCCCTCCTGGTCAGTCGTGGGACCAATCGGGGTATTGGATGGCAACCTGTGCTCAATGGGATTGCACTCCCCTTGAGGGCACAGGTCTGCAGCTTGGGGGTCCTTCTTGACTCATTGCTGGCGCTTGAAGCTCAGGTGTCGGCGGTGGCTGGGAGGGCCTTTGCAGAATTAAAACTTGTGTGCCAGCTGAGACCATGCCTCAAGAAGTCTGACTTGGCCACGGTGGTCCACGCCTTAGTTACATCTAGGTTGGACTACCGCAATGCTCTCTATGTGGGGCTGTCCACGAAGACAGTTTGCAAATTCCAGCTGCTTCAAAGGTCGGCAGCCACGTTTCTAACTGGTGCTGGTTATAGGGAGCACACAACGCCCCTACTAAAGCAGCTCCACTGGCTGCCGATAAACTGCCGGGCCCAATTCAAGGTGTAGGTATTGACGAATAAAGCCCTATACGGCTCGGGACCTGCCTATCTCAGCGATTGCATCTCCCCCTATGAACCAGCGTGGGCCTTGAGATCGGCCAGGGAGGCCCTCCTCTTGCTCCCACCACCGTCCTAAGTGCGGTTGGTGGGGACGAGGGAACAAGCCTTCTCGGCAGTGTCCCCCCCCCCCCCCCCAAGCTCTGGAATGCACTCCCAAAGGAGATCAGGCAATACCCTACTTTGTCCACCTTCCGCAAGGAACTGAAGACCCGGTGGTTCTGGCAGGTTTTTGAGTAATCTACTCTGGTATTCTGCCAACCTTTGGCCCTGAAATATACTGTATAAAACCCATTTATACCTAAACGGTCTATATTAATATATTTGGCTAATGATCCCCGTCCCCCGATCAATAAAATAACTGTTATTTATTGTTTATTTTAATTGTATTGTTTACCTCATTTTAATAATGTGTTTTTTATGCTGGCTATGTAGTGTACGTTGTTGTTTTATGACTGGAAACCGCCCTGAGTCCCCTCGGGGAGATAAAGTGGTATATAAATAAAGTTTTACTTACTTACTTATGTACTTACTTACTTACTTGATTCACATTTGTCCTGATTGACCTTTACTAAATTAATTAAATTCAAAGTGTCAGAGAGCATGCAAAAATACCTCTGATTCATTATTATCAACCCAGTATGCTGCACAACTGTAGAAAAACAAAGATATCATTACCCAGTTTAAGTCTTTCCCGGGCAAATTCCCATTTGCTGGCCTCATAAGGAAGTCGTTCGCATTGTTCGTCTAGGGGGACTTCTTCAGGATCCATTATGATTGATAAATAATCTGTCTTTATTTCAGCAGGAGAAGGCTAGAAAACAATTTTCAAAATTTCCAAATCACTACAGAATACACAACAATGCTGAGCATGTCCTCCTCCCTTTGATCAAGAAGATGGTAGGGTAATGAGACATGACGACTGAATCTCTTGCCATATGGACCACATCATTCTCCAAAGTACAATATGTTAAACATTCCTCCTTTTACCATCTCCATTAATTTTTTCATTACAACTCTATTTATGCCACCTTTGCTCATACATTGCTTGCTTCAATTAAATACATATGAACAAAATGCTCAAAAACTAGCCATGTGATAGAGATTATTTGAGACTGTACTTTTAATCGGAGTATTTTCAGAAAAATGACTAACCACAATAACTAAAAATAGATTTGGCTGACAACTGTAGACAAAAAGAAAATCCTGGCAATGTGTGACAGATGAGTTCAGCTGCTGATGTTTGTTTGTTTGTTTTTAATAGCTAAATGTGGCTTTAAAAGTTGTGCAAGACTTAGATGTAATCTAGAAAGCATTCATGAGTGCTTTTGTGTACACATTTTTCAAATTTTCAAGAATTCACACTTCCCTGTAGGCTCTTGCCTACACACTCTCTATTTCCCCATAGTCATTCCTAACAAGTAATTTGGAATTGCTATGATGTTGGAAGGTTTACGGCTGAAGTCTTACATATTTCCTTGGGAGTAAACTTCATTAAAGTCGGAGAGATTTACTTCTGAGTAAATATGCATAGTTTATGATTGTTGAATCAGAGAAATGATGGATTGCAACTCATCCTAATAGAATTTGGGCTGCTTGAAGACATTCATATAAAATAAATTACCACAAGTCTTTCCTTAGCTAAGAGATTCCTCCAAGGCAAGGCAAATTAACTATGGAATTTTAATCATTTTTTCAATAGAAATTCAGAACTGAATAAAAATACAATATGACCACAAAATATTTGTAACATGAGTTGCTTTGAAAAGGTCACACTGCCACCAAATCAGTCTCAGGGTGGATGCAGGAAATATATTTTTATATTTTGCAATGGGAAGCAGTATGATTGCTTGATTCATCTATGGTCTAATGTGTATTCAGCAATCAAGCTGTGCCCAAGACATGCTGAAAGGTCTAAGAGTAGCCCCATGAGACTGTGGTTATGGGGGCCTCCAACTATCCCACCTCCAACGTTGAGAACCTCAACCTGTTCCACTGCTATGGCATTAAATGTGGCAACCTTTTAAATGTCTGTGCAAGACATTATTTACTCAATCCCAGCACTAGATGCCCTTGAATAACTGCTATTGCCACTGACACCATGCATATGAACATATGAACTGGGCCCGGGCTGTGGCGCAGGCTGCTGAGCAACCAGCTGCAGCCAGCTGCAACAAATCACTCTGACCAAGAGGTCATGAGTTCGAGACCAGCTCGGAGCCCGTGTTTGTCTCTGTCTTTGTTCTATGTTAAGGCATTGAATGTTTGCCTTACATGTGTAATGTGATCCGCCCTGAGTCCCCTTCGGGGTGAGAAGGGAGGAATATAAATACTGTAAATAAATAAATAAATAAATAAATAAGAACATCAGGCCTGGCCTTGCCTTACTCAACTACTAAGTATGCCTGCCCTGTTTGGCACAAGTATGCCCATACAAAGCAAGTGAATATAGCACTGAACGAAACATGTAGACTAATCACAGGATGTCTCAAACCTACATCTGCTGATAGACTCTATAGGCTTGCTGGCATTGCCCCTCAATGTGTGATGGGAAGTTGCTGCCAATTGTGAGAGAAATAAGGTTGAACACTGTGAAAGCCATCCACTGCATGGCTATCAGCCTCCTCCCAGTAGACTCAAATCAAGAAAAGGTTTCATGAGAACCACCACTTCTCTTAACATTCTCCCAGCAACAGCAAGAGTATCCCTCTGGGCAGCAAAACCAGGCAATTCCAACTGGATGGCCCCCCACAAGGCTCTGCCTCCAGGGGCAAACCAAGAATGGGCAACTTGGAAGTCCCTGAACAGACTCAGAAGCGGAGTGGGCAGATCAAAAGACAACCTGGCTAAATGGCACTACCTCGTGCGACTGTGGAGCAGAACAGATAACTCTGCATCTATATGCTTGCCCACAATGCCCTGACTCATGCACACAGGAAGAACTGTTTAAAGTTACAGACAATGTAGTCACTGTTGCCAGTTTTTGGTCTAAAATTATTTAGCCGCTTGTGTCCCCTCTATTTTATCGATTTTATATTTGTTTATTTATGCAATGCTTTTGACTAGAAATAAATACATCTGAACTCAAGCACTCCCTTAACTCTTATCTAGTGTTTGCAGAAGTAGTTGTGTGTAATACAAAAATAATGTATTAACTAGAAGATTACATCTAAAATTTGATTCACCCCAATGAACTAACATTTCTTCTTCCAAATCCTATCTGAACTGAGTCTAAATAGTCTCTATCACTCAGGCCTATTCTTCTAGCATCTCTAACTCATGTTCTTCATTATCTTTTTAAAATTCCATTCATATAGCCAATCACGAATTACTCCCAACATTTGATGTCTCAAGAAATCACTTGCTTTATTTATTTATTTATTTATTTATTCATTTATTTACAGTATTTATATTCCGCCCTTCTCACCCCGAAGGGGACTCAGGGCGGATCACATTACATATATGAGGCAAACATTCAATGCCTTAACACAGAACAAAGACAAGACAAACGCGGGGCTCCGAGCTGGCCTCGAACTCATGACTTCTTGGTCAGAGTGATTTGTTGCAGCTGGTTGCTCAACAGCCTGCACCACAGCCCAGCCCAGTGTTTTACATTTACTATATGATAGTTATGGTAAAGTATGACTAAACATACTTTACCATAACTACTCTAGCAATACACAGCAATGTTTTGTCTTGTTAGTGTATAGCATGAAAGTATGCCTACCATCATCATTACTGTGCAGTGGTGGACCTTGGAAATGGGTTCCAAGTCTGAACACTAAATTCATGTATGTTTTATATCCATCTTATTCACATTGCCTGATGATAATGTTATATACATTATCTCAGCTACCTATGTATATAATTTCAGATTTTGGAGTATTTCAGATTTTGCACTTTCTGACAAGGGATGTTCACCCTGAATTTAAAATGTCATTTTATGGTGACATCCAGGACTTCATCTTATAGAGTGCAATGGCAAATCAGACTTGGTCTTCTTTGAAGTATACATACAGTCCAGCTCATCAGGGATGCATCTCTAGGATGGGGAGTCAAAATGAGTTTATTGTCCTGGAAATTTATTTATTTATTGATTTATTTCCGATATTTCTACCCCGCCCTTCTCCCCGAGGGGACTCAGGGCGGCTTACACAACTGGCAGGATCACTACCAGTATATCATAATACAATAAAATAATAAAACAATTAAAATAGTTAAATAACATAGTAAAATACAATATATAAAAGATTTAACACCGTGCAACGCTGAATATATATGTCATATATATATGAAATATGAATTCGGTCCCATCAATAAAATTTTCCTTTACACCTCAAATTCCTAGCATCACAACCACTTAAAACATCTATTTTAATTAACAATCTAGGCAGCCAATGAAAGGGGGAAATCAAAGCTATTAAAATAATGTAAATATAGGAAACAGAAAAGCTCTGGATGTAAATGATTTTTAGTGTCTCACACTGCAATACTAGAAATTTGCACTCTGAATATAAATTTCATGGGGTGACAGAGTTCTTACCTGGGGGGAAAATGCATGTCCACAAATTATACAGTTTTGATCAAGAAATACTACAATGATTCAATAGGGCACTTAATGGTGGCCAAATGGCGAGAGGCTTAGTTCTTACCCTTTTTAGCTTACGTATGAAGAGTGTTAATAGAAGCCAGAAGAGTGTTGCAGCCACACAGGTACAGGTCAATGTTATTAGCTCCAGGTTTGAGCTCTCTGAAATCCCTGGAAAAATCAAATAACAGACAATTTTATTTAACAACAACTTTGATTTTGGTAACATCTGGCACTTGAAATACTGAAAAATGATTACAGTACATAGTGGATTCAAGTGCTTTTCACAGAACCTAGAGGAGAAGCAAAAAATATGATTGTCCCCTGGGCTATAATGAAATATTTCACACTCAACCTCATTCCAACTTAGGACAAGTATTTCTTTTCTTTGTGAATTCATTTGAGGACACATTTAGTTATGCCCAGTTTTCCTGCAGTGCCTAAAATATGTCAGTACATATTTTAAGAGTTATGTATTTTCCATGTACATCTTCCAAATCTATGCATTTTTTTCAAATGTATTTTTTCTTGTTCAGTCAGATTGGGACAGTTGAGGGATATGCTATTGCTCTTAATCTGCAATTCTTCTCATTATTACAACTATTAACCACTGAATGAAGTTATAATTACACATCTGTGGGACATTCAACTACAACAAGAATCATATTCATTAAGTTCTTACTTCTTAGTATCATTCAGATACTAAGCCACAAGACCATTTCAGTTTAATTTATTACTGATGAAAATGGATTATACTGTCCAAATTTCTAAGACGGTGACAACTTAATATTATAAGTTTCCACTTTCAGAAGGGCAACATTTTCTAGTTTTGCTCCCAAATTTATAGAGCCCCAAATTCCTATGGATTCCTGGGGTGTCTTAGACAATAGGAGCTTCCTCACTTCCTGCCCACTTCCTGCCCAGATGGTGTTGTTCTTGGGAACAACCAGAGAAGCTTGTAAAGGAATTTC
The DNA here is from genome assembly GCF_035594765.1 of Anolis carolinensis. NCBI lineage: Eukaryota > Metazoa > Chordata > Lepidosauria > Squamata > Anolidae > Anolis > Anolis carolinensis. The sequence continues at coordinate 31,680,271 of NC_085843.1, forward strand.
CTAATTCCTGACAGACTGCCTCATAGGGGGTGAAGCATCACTGTATGTTTCTTCAGTTTGATTAATCGCTCATATTTAACGCCACTTAATTTCACATTTTTCTCCCTTTGCATGAAACACAGAGATGTCAGCTTTTGTGATTGGCTGTCATATGCCTACAATTGTGTGTATGTGCCTTCATGCCAAGATTTATGGTGACCCCATGTATTTCATAGGGGTTTTTTTTAAAGACAAAGAATACTCAGAGGTGGCTTTTCTAGTTCCTTCCTCTGAAATACAGCCCATAGTACCTGATATTCCCCACTAGCCATCCATTCAGGTACTAATGGATAGCATGCTTCCTCTGAATGAATGTCTGGAGAAGGTAATGGGCTGGATGAAAAAAACAAACATATTGAAACTGAATCCACATAAGACAGAAATGCTTGCCATTAAGGCTCCTAATCTAGGAATATAGGTGTGTCAACCAGTTCTGGATGGGGTTGCACTCCCCTTGAAAGGCTGTATTTGCAGCTTGGGAATGTTCCTCAATCCGTCTCTCCAAATGTCAGCCCAGATAGATGTGATGTTCACGCATGCTTACTACCAGCTTCAGCTGATACACCAGCTGCACCCCTTCCTAGATTTGGAGGACCTGAAGATGGTAGTGCATGTAGTGGTAACCTCAAGGTTGGACTTCTGCAATGCACTTTAAATTGGGCTACCTTTGTACCTAGTTCAGAAACTCCAATTAGTTCAAAACACAGCAGCTCGACTAGATACCAGAACATCCAGGAGTGAGCGTATTACACCCATATTAGCCACTCCATTGGTTTCTAAGAAAAGTACAAAATGTTTGTTTTGAGCTTTAATGGTTTGGTTCCAGATTATCTACAGGATTGCTTCCTTCCAGTACAATCTGCCCCTTGGGAAACTGAAGTCCTCAAGGGAGCAGCTACTCCAGTCAGTCAGAACCGAACTGGTGACCGTCACCCAGAGGACCTTTTCATCAGCTGCCCCAAGAACTGTGGAATGACCTACTGGAAGATATTTGACAGCAAAATCAGAATTTAAGATACACCTGAAGACCTATCTCTTCTGACAGGCCTACCCGGTAAGTTTTGAACTATGGATTTTAAATTCACATTCTTTGTTTATTGTGTTTAATTTTTTCTTCCATGTATTTTAATATGTGTAGAAATCTGTTTTAATATGTGCTTTTTATGCTATATATTTTAATATTATGATGTATTTTAACTATGTTGCATCCCACCTCAAACTGTAAGAAAAGGCAGGTAATAAATACTAGTAGTAACAGTAGTAATAGTAATAATAATAATTACCAGGGTTGACCTTTAAGGTATGAAGACAGATAAGTTAGCAAAGAAAATATAGATTGGATCACTTCCTCAATTTTTTTCTCACTATCCAACCTGGTCATGCTTCCTGGTTTCTGTTTTGGCCGCTCTGAGTCCCCCTCGGGGTTGAGAAGAGTGAGGTACAAATATGGTAAATAAATAAATGTTGCTTCTTTTCTTTCTTTTTTCTTTTGGTATTAATGCCAAGTGTGGCCCAAGACATTTTGGTTCCTCAAGCAAAGAGAAATGTGATGTCTTATCCCTCATTCCACATGCAGAAACTGACTGAATTCCCAGCTGCATGTTACTTCAGTACTACCCACAGAACAGCATCATCTATCATACTTCAGGGCAGCAAGATGGATTAGAGTATTTGTTATTTGCATTTTCCCTCCTAGCTATCTTTGAACTGGCTTGTGAAGGATGTATGGAATATACATTTTGGGATCTGAACTGGTATTGAATCTGCTGGTAGGAAGTGTCAAAGGCATTTGCCTAAGCAATCTCCATTTATATTGCATGCAATATATGTGCCATGCGATTTTTTTCTAAAATAAATATATTCCTTCTTGATTTTACAATACTAGGTATTTGAATTCTGTATGCTACCACTCTCTTATGCATTACTTTAAGATAAGAGGGTGAGGTTATAAGGCAAAGTATCCCTGATGACTTGTCATCATTCAGGATGTGTACTGAGCAATATTTGGTTGAATTTTCAGAGAAAAGTTACTGGACAGCAAGTTCAGGAGGCAGAGGAAGAAAAGCACTGGTGACTTTATGATATTAATTTGGTGAATGCCAGATGTTTTGGAATGTAATTTTGATCAGTCCTATCTAATATGACTAGCAGCCAAAGATTAAAGAAGTCGTAGTCCATAACATCTGGAGAACCCTATGTAAGGGAAAGCTGCAGTGGAATCACAGAATTAGAAAGTTGGAAGAGGCCACAAAGGTCAACCAGGAGGATATGAAACTCCATGTGTTTTATAACATTTGTGCTATAAATATTGCATTTTGTCAAAATAACCCAGAATGCTGAGCGCACACTTGCCTTATGTCAAGAAAATGTTACAATGTCAGAACCTTTTTCTGTTAGGGGCACATTGGCTCTTGGGTAATTTATAGAGAGTTACAGGTTAGTAGAAAAGCTGCTCTACGCCTCCAGACTGTTCTAAACTCTTGCATAATGCAGCCATGCGGCATCCCAGGTGGTGACATTATCTGAACTGTAACACCAGTCCAACATTACAGTATACTGTTACACCAGTGCAACATCTTGGTACACTTTTCTGTACTGGGGTCCTTCCTCACACCTTGTTTTGGCTACTTTTTGTTTTATACAGCATGCTGTCCAATCCATGCAGTCTTTGCCAAAACTTAAAAGCTGGATTCCATTGGTGTAGCATACAAGCAATGGTTCTTTAATAAGGGATTCTATGAGGTTACAACCTGAAATAAATATATGGATCATATCTGGCACACGAATAGCAGAAACAAAAGGGGGTTAAATCTGGAAAATATTAGAGAGCATTCAGCACTCTCAACCAAAACATAAGCATCAAAATATTTTCCCCACGCAATACTCATAAAACCCTTCCAAAAGCAGAATCCATTTTCAGTTCATTGTCACAACGTACATGTAACTTCTCCACAGACTCATTCTTGTCCTCTTTCCCTGTCGTTCTCTTGAAATGTCGTCTTGACATAGGACACGACAACATCAGTGAGACAGCAAGAACCAGTTTGGAACATGATCTCCCTGTCTCTCCTCTTGCTGCTCAGACCTCTAGCTCACATCATTCTTGGCAAAGGAGAAAGGAACGATTAATATCTTCCTTGTGGGGTGCTTGGCTAAACCAAACATCTGTCCTGCCTGATTCTGAGTCGACTAACAATTGGACACATGCTGGGTGGCTTTCTACAGCTCTGTTCCTGATGTGTAGTCATAGTCAACATTGTCTCTAAGGCAAAATCTGTTTCATGATAAATAAATTCCTATTTGTTACCACATCACCCCATTTACAAATGGGGAAATAATAAATTTGAAACAAGCAACTCTTTAAAAGGTAACTGCCAATGTTGATTCCAACTCATATGAACCAATGAAGTTACTTTATTCTGAGCCAGGATTGTTGCTCCAGTGAAATGAAGCATGAGCTCTCCATTGAGAGGAACTGTTCAAGATCTACTTCTCCTGTTACTAGGGATCCTTTCATAAGACAGAAAGCATGGATCTGCAACTATATGGGGAAAGTGTGCCCTTCTTATATGAGACTGCCTGAATTCTTTGTCGGGGGTTGTTTTACTTCATTAGAGACCTTCAAAGCCTCTGTGTTTTCCAATGATAGGTTGTGCCCAATACGAACCACCAAGAGTTCTCTTTAGTTTCCTCAAAATAGTGAGTCCATTATTATTCTCAACCAATAGATTAATTGCTTACTTAGTTTGGAGTTGCTCCCCAAATATAATGTTATGGGGAATGACATTTAGTAGCAATGGTTTCTAACCAATGAAAAAGGACCAGTAGCCATTCAGATATACTAAATGAGAAATCTCAAAAGATCTTAAGAAATCTAATACAGACCATCTGGTTTTTCCAAAACCAAATCATTAGGCCAAAGTTTTCAAAAGCCCTTGATAACAGTCATGGGTTCAAACACAGACCTAACACGTTCCACATAATCAGGAATTTGGGGTTTTAAGTCTGAACTGAATTCTCTTTGGAGTAGTAATCCAGTACGCATTATATCATTACCAATCAAATTATTTTGTCTGAATCAGGCTGTTTATGGAAAACCTCATAGGATTGATTAGATTTGCCAGATAGTTTCTTTCAACAGAGAATGATTACTTGGTATACAATATATATTATATAGAAAAGTGCTTTCTAAATAGGAGAACTGGGAAATGAAGTGGGGCTAGCCTTGGCATGTGATATGATACAATTATATGCGGTTTAAAATATGCAATACATTGTAAGTCTTTGGAGAAATGACTTACTGCTTGAAGAGTTTTGGAACAACAGAGAATGGTGAAACTCCAGGAGATCTGGGTGGCATAACATTTTTATTTCTTTGGCTGGGATTTGCAGCACGTATTGAGAAAATTGCTAGTTTACATATAAATTTTCAGTCACAGCTCCAACAAGTGGGATTTCCAATGGGAATAATGCTCCAAGTTGTGGGAAATATGAGGCAGGAATCTTAATTTTAGCAAAATGAGTGGCTGTAAATAATATGCTAGAAAGACTGAAAAACATTTTTAATCGTGTCAGAAGCGAATTAAGAACATACTGTAAGTCGCTTCTGGTGTGACAGAATCGGCCGTCTACAAAGATGTTACCTAGAGGATGCCCGCATGTGTTACCATCCTGCTGAGAGGCTTCTCTTATATCCGTACATGGGAAGCTAGGGCTGACAGACGGGAGCTCACTCCATCTCATGGATTTGAACCGCCAACCTTCAGGTCAGCAGTTCAGCCGACATAAGGGTTTAACCCACTGCACCACCATGGCCCCTTTGAAAAAACATTAAGACTAGTTGAGGAACAATCTGGCCAGAAGAAGGTTGTGATGCAAATCACAATGCTGCAGTGTGTGAATAGCAAAAACTGGCTTGCGTTGATATTCATATTTATGATGTTGGGCAAGGTTACATGCATGTAATAACTACATACCCACAAATTGTGTTGAGGAACTGCAATAGTATACTAGCAACCAACTAAAAGTTGTAGATACCATATGAACTGATGTACCATGAAAAATCTATGGAAGAAATTTCTATAACCATTATTTACTATATAGCTCCATAATTTCACTGCTGAGCAGACTGTCTGAACCATCTCTTCATTCATCTCCTTTTGATCACAAAATAGCACATAGTTGTCCTAGTAAAGACAAAATAATTTTTAAAGGAAATACAAAGAGCAGACAACTTCCTTCCTGCTTGAGTCACAGATTGTTTTGTTTTCTTCCTTTCGGATGTGTCAAACTATGGGGCAATTCATTGGTGTAGTCTCACCTAAATGAATTGCATTACTCCTGCATGATGGAGAGCATACACAACTTTCACGATCAACTATAATATTGGTTTTTATCATGTATTTATATGACCTGGTTGGTCTTTGTATAATGTTACGTATTCCCCACCTCCCTCGGCAATGAAAAGTTTTAAGGGAACCACCACTGAGTTTAGTTTTCTTTGGATGAAATTAGTGTTTGGAGACCTTTGCCACAGATGTAGTTCTCTACTTATATACAGAAATGCTCCCTTGGGAGAGACTGGAATAAATACTTGCCTTACATCACCAGGCATCATTGACACTGTGCTCTATGTCAATATGGGAAAGGAAAATCCAAGAGGCTATTTGGAGATGCTCAACAGAAGAGTCCCAATGAACAAAGGGAGAAATGTTTCATTATAATTAGAGCACTTAATCACAAGATTTTGTGACGTGATGTTATAAAACTAAGAATCCATCCGGTTGCTTTTTTTTAAAAGGGTGGATATTAGAAACCAGTAAGAAGACAGCAAATGCATCTATAAATGTATTTTCGGTTATTGGACAGACTGCAAGTTCTATCTCACAGTTCACTCTTGTCTTGAAATCAAAGACACGAAAATGACAAATAAATCTCATCCTGACCTCTGGCAGTCTGGAACAGGAAATGAAGCAACGCAATGTCTCTAACGAGGCTAAATATACACCCTACTTCTACCCTGACCCCTATGTTCATTGGGTTACGGTGATGCTTATTTTTGAATCGGTATAAACATATTCTCATCTCGCATTTCCCCTTGGCTTTCTTCTTGACCTGGTGCATTTCCCTTGTTAAGATTTTGTTTAAAAATGATTACACACAGTCAACAAGCTTCTTACCTGTTTTTGTAGAAAGACCAAGATCTTCTGTATGGGTAGCAACTGGGAACATATGAACAAATCGAAGAGGAAACATCAACCCAACATTGCCCATTGTTAATTGTATGCAATGTTTTACCTTGAATGGTGACGTAGGCTGAACTTTCCACCGTCCCTTTCAGGTTACTAGCTACACACTGGTATTGGCCAGCATCATCTTCTTGCACTCTTTCAATCAATAGACTTTGATTTCCTGGACCCAGAATTATACCTGTAAAAAGAGAAATATTTAAAATGAACTGGAACAATGCATGAATGTGACACTTTGCTTGTTCAAGTGAATCTTCTTTTACAGAAAATTTGACTGCAGACTCAAAAATAATGCTATGTATCCTTCAATAAAAACATATGTCTCATGTAGAGATTACTTGTTTTCCTGAAAATATTTATATAGTGAATAATGAAAAATATTTCTTTCATTAGTAGTAATGTTGGAACAGAGCCCCCGATAGTGCAATGGATTAAACCACTGAACTGCTGAACCTGCTGACCGAAAGGTTGATGGTTCTAATCCGGGGAGCTGGGTGAGTTCCTGCAGTTAGCCCCAGTCTCTGCCAACCCAGCAGTTAGAAAACATGCAAATGTGAGTAGATCAATAGGTACTGCTCTGGCAGGAAGGTAACAGCACTCCATGCGGTCATGCTGGCCACATGACCTTGGAGGTGCCTACGGACAACGCCGACTCTTCAGCTTAGAAATGGAGATGAGAACCAACCCTCAGAGTCAGACACAACTAGACTTAATGTCAGGGGAAAATCTTTACATTTATTTAGTGTTGGAAGATCCCAGCCTAATGATAGTGAATGCTTGGTGGATATCAGTTATATCATACTTGGTGACTGGTGTGATGGCTGAAGAGAAACAGTACAGAAAAAAGGAAGACAAACACCGGCAGTCTTCAAACCTATATTGCTTAAGCTATTGTAAGTTATGAGAAGTACTCTCTGTCCAGAGGTGTGTACTACAAACTTCTACTTGCTCAGTACAAATCAATAGCAAAATGAGTCTCCATAATTGTCACCTGGAGTTTAATATGAGGAAGAATATTTCTGGAACATGGCCATACAGCCCGGAAAACATACAACAACCCTGAGGAAGAACATGGTTTCCTATTTCTGTTATGTATTAACATTGCTGTATCCTTCCAAAAGAGAAACTCACAGAAAAGCTAAATATGCTTTGGTGAAGTTCTATTATTTAAAAACCATGTTGTATTGCTTGCCTAAATCATGCTGGCTTCTTTTACTAAATAGGTCATATTAATGTTGGCCAAGTCTTTCATAGCAGTTTGTTTTGTTAGTGATAAACCAATCCTGACCTAGAAATTCAAAGGCACCAATCCAGTATATCCTCTGATCCCCCATGGAAGAGTATTAGGAATGCAATTTTGCTCCTTACAATTCTGATTGTTGATCCCTGTGCTGAATGAGCTGGGAATTTCCAATGGGGAGAGGGACAGATGGTTTTCACTTCTTCCCTGATAGAATCCACATTTCATTACTCTACCTTTAAAAAGTCCTCCTGTAAAGAAAATAGCTATTCCATGCAAAATGGGGAAGGCTGCAAGAGGCTTGGGTTGTATTATTAAATGTCTTTTAGGATGGTAGCTGTTAGAGTTGTAGGACCTGGCATGCTGCTTATACTAGAAGGTTCTTAAAAATGTGCCAAGAATACATTTGATCTAAACATCCTTGAAGTACATTTAAGGCACTTCCAGAAGGCAGTTCCTTCCTGTGGAGCAGGAAGTACCTCAACATTTGTTCTCTTTCAGCCACCCTGGAAAAATTGTCTTTGAAGGGTGGGGCAGAACCCTACTAAATAAAAATAAACACATTTTTAAAATAAAAAAGCACGAAGCTTTGAAGCAACAATGGCTGGCTTGATACTATGATCACTATGTTAGACTCAAAAGCCAGCTTTAAGAGGTGGTGGAATGAAGCAATTCATCCAGTGGCTTATTTCTGGACAAAGTAAAAGAGCCTTGAATGTTCATTTACTCAATCTTTTATACTCTCAATTTTAGTTTGTATGAACGAATGTTATGAAAGTCTATTTGGAATTATAGATCTTTTGGTAGGCTCTAAATGTGCAATATCAGAAATAAGCAGAACTTCCATCAAACTAGCAGTTATCAGTCACAAAGTTATCAAGGTTGTTGTAGGCCAGGGATTCCCCACCTTTTTTTGACCAGGGACCTCTCTCCAACATTAGTAGATTTGGTTTGGTTACTTGGGGTGCTGATTCAGAAAGTTGCATTGGATAAATCAAATCAGCTCTAGTTTCTGATACAGAACGTATGCCATCCAGTAGTCACCATCTGCTTGCCCACAGAAAACAATATTTAGTAATCTAGAGCCTATTTGGTCTAGCCAATGCAATTTTCTGAATCAGCACCCTAAATAACCCCAGGAACAGGCCTAAAAACAAAGACACTAGATTTTTTTGTTGGGTTGTGTTATTATCTGTGGTAGTAACGGTGAGGCCACAGACTATATTTTAGTTCTTGCAGACCATTGGTGGTCCACGGACCATAGGCTGGGAACTACTGTTGTAGGCAGTAGGTAGGTAAGCCATCTTTATGGAAGGGGTGGGAAAGAGTTTGACTTCCCATGATTCCTCACCACTAGTTAGGAATAATTGAATTCATGGTAAGAAAACACCTGACAATTATGTCTGTCATTGTTCAGAAATATGGATCTGAGATATGAATGATGATGCTGAGATAAGGTAACAAGAAAGAATAGTGTACAGCTTTTGTATCTTTATCCAAAATGCTTGGGGCAGAAATGTTTTGAATTTTTCCCTACAGATTTTGGAATATTTGCATATATATAATAAGATATAATGAAAATATTTATTAACATTTCATAGGCACATTATATGCATAAAAGGTAAAGGTTTACCCTGATGTTAAGTCCAGTCATGTCTGACTCTAGGGATTGGTGCTCATCTCCATTTCTAAGCCGAAGAGCCGCTGTTGTCCGTAGACACCTCCAAGGTCATGTGGCCAGCATGACTGCATGGAGCACCGTTACCTTCCCGCTGGACCGGTACCTATTAATCTACTCACACTGGCATGTTTTCGAACTGCTAGGTTGGCAGAAGCTGGAGCTAACTGCAGGCACTCACTCTGCTCCCGGGATTTGAACCTGGGACCTTTCGGTCTGCAAGTTCAGCAGCTCAGTGCTTTAACGCACTTCGCCACCAGGGCTCCTCTTATATGCATAGCCTGAAAATAATTTCATATACAGTAGAGTCTCGCTTATCCAACGCAATCTGCCTCCCGCCTGGATCCACAGATGCTTCTCTCGGCAGCAAGGACTGAACTTGTTACGGATTTAACTTCCAGCAATGTTGTTACTGTACGTTCATTTTATGCAATTCTATCTTTATTTGTAGTCTATTTGTTAGTAGTCAGTGTTTTCAATACATTGCGATGTTTTGGTGCTAAATTCACAAATACAGTAATTACTACATAATGTTACCATGTATTGAACTGCCTTTTCTGTCGATTTGTTGTAAAACATAATGTTTGGTGCTTAATTTGTAAAATCATAATGTAATTTGACGTTCAATAGGCTTTTCCTTAATCCCTCCTTATTATCCAACATTTTCGCTTATCCAGCATACTGCCGGTTTATGTTGGATAAGACTCTACTGTACAATATTTTAATTATTTTCTGCAAGAAACAAATTTTGCGTACATTCAGCAATCAGAAAACAAAAATGTCTCTATCTCATGTGGGCAATTTTAGGCTTTGGAGTATTTTAGAATTTGGAATCCAAAATAAGGGATTCTCTATTTGTACGAGGAAAGAAAGGATGACAAGTATTAGACTCACCTGGCTCTTGGAGTATCTGTTTGTTGTTTTTGTACCAGGATATCTGGGGCTCGGGCACACCGTAAACATGACACTCCAGGCTAACAGAGTGGCTGGTATTGATCACCTGGTCAGTGAGGTTCCGGAGAAGGTATGGAGCTTCCTGAGCTACAAAACACATTGAGACATTGGTTAGTACATTCCTACAGTCGTGAGGATCTATCTTTTTCTTCACTGCTTGTCTTATGCTTTGTATTGTACATGACATAGTTTTCTCAACTGTTCGATGTAAAGAAACATTATTCTATGGGAATGAGAAATACAAATCTGATCATGATGAGTGGGCTACTTCACTAAGAATTTAAGGGAAAGAATAGCCTGACTGGTCCTTCCTTCTTTAGCTAATAATATTTACAATTAACGTAATTTGCAGCAAAATAATAGGGAGCAGCACACAATGTAGCTAATTCAGCCATATTCTGTTTGTGCTTTTCATAAAATGTAAAGACAAATTTTATTCCCAGTTCAATTCAGGGAAATATACTGCAGTTACAGACAAGTTCACTAATGTCATTAAATGTTTATTTTACTATACAATCCAATTGTATTGGGAATTCAAACTCAATAGTTTATATTGATAACACATGCTCTCTTTCTAGCTCTCTCTTCTCTCTCAAAATAACCATAATTTCAAAACTTGAATATAAAACAGGCCTTCGGGAGCTTGAGCTTTTTGTTCATTGGGCATCAAAGAGCCAAGGGGATGTCATGCCATTTCAACAAGTCAATGTAATGTGAATTGTACAAGTTTATTGTCTTTTGGGGGATTTTTCAGCATACAAACATCTCAGATCACTGGTAGAATGTGACATTCCTTATAGTCATCCCTCTGAACTAAATGTGTTTTAATAAAAAGCCATTCAGCATGTTCAACCCTATAAGTCAAGAGTTTTAATTTCATACAACATGAAATAAATTTAGAACTAAATTGATTGTTATGTATTTTTCTGTACATCTGGTGAGGTGTGAAAAGGTTTCATTCTCTTTACATTTTTCAAACGAATTGGCCAGTATATTCAAATCAGACATATAAAGCCCTTGTGTGTTTCAAATGTTCTTGTCATCTTACTCCAACTTCTTGCCTTATTCATGCCCCCACCCCTGTTTTCTTAGTAAATAACTGTGCTAATTGTGGCCTAATTACAAAATGACACTGGTGCATGCCATGGATCTACTATCTCTTGCACTTCCCATAACCCCTTTGGAGCTGTCCCAAAAACTGGTTCCGGAAGGTTTCCCAGACCTCTTGAGAAAGTTTATGTAGGGATTTGTATTAGAATGGAAGAATCCTTTATCTATTCCCACTCATTTGTGTTGCATTCTGATGTTCCACCAGAGAGAATCCAGCACTGAACAAAGTCCTTTGAGACAACCAATTTTAACTCATATTTTCATTTCCTATTCACTGAGGTAGCTACATCTCAGCTACCATTGTTGGGTTGAACTTAAATATCAGCCCTACAGTATCATCCTAGGTGGGACACAAAGGTAGGATGAGTCCTGAACCTGAGCAGGAAGATAAATGGACAACAAACGTTAAGTTTAACCAAAGAAACTGCAAAGCTCAGTAATGCGTTACATTTAATCTACTCACATAAATAGTGAGATAGGTAAAGTTTATTGCAGACATCAGTATTTTACAGAATGTCAGAGTTATGCATACTAAGTATATATAAGGTCTTTGTGACTAGCAAGGAATGTAATCAGAGATTGTTTGTTGTTTACGAGGATGTTCCCAGGGTTTGGCACTGTAACCATAATATTGGATGGGATGGCCCTGAGTACAAAATAATGCAATTATAGCATTCCTAGCATAGCACAAATGACAATGCTCTGCAAAATAGTACAGGCCATGGATGAGATGTCAGCTATTATCAAAATGGAGTTCATTGGGACAGTTATAACAGACTAGCTGAATCTATAATTCTTCTTTTACGCCAACATTTACACCAGCATCTTGTTGGACAAATGTTGGCATAAAACACTTTGCTGCCTAAGGCAAAGCAGCAAATGGTGCTCCATCCCACTTCAACTTAATGTTAATTGTACTGAATCAAGTTGTTTAGTCTAACTTTAAATAAAGCCATCTAAGAAGCACCTCTTTCTTACCTAGGATGTTTAAAATACATTAATAAATGAACCAATAACCAAGAATTAGCTGACTTCTCATCATACTGCCCAAGGATTGGATATGTGAAAGCAGATTCTTGGAAGGAAAATTATTATGAACTTAAGAGCTATAGATTCACCTGGAACAGAATGCTCAGTGAAATGCATGGAAAGTTCCCTTGCTGTTGTCTATCTATTACAAAGTGGGAGCATCTCTCTGGGTTTTCAGGCAGAATTGCTTCATAGCTCTACCCTTGGCTTGGGTTCATGTTTTGCCCCTGACATGCTAAGCAGATTTAACCCTTCTCATTTTCCTAAACCAAACAAGATGAGAGATATTCAGGGTAGTGTGGTGATGATTTTCTCTTCAGCAATAATATGTCTTGGGATATGAGTTGGGATCAAAGCCAGCATCTCACTCACTGTTGAGATGGCCATTTCCTTTCTGTGTAGGACAGCTGGACATCTATAGAAAATGATACAGTCCTCATGTCACTGATTACAGTAATCATTTGAGAAAACAACCACTTTGTGTCATTTTATATATGGTTCCTTTTATATAAAAACAAAGTTAAAGAGGAGTTTCCCCCAGATTAATATTAGCTATTTAACAGAGTATCTGTCAAATCTAGCTTCACACATTTTGTACCCAATCCAGACCTAAATGTGATGCAGCTGTATCCAAATGTTTTCAAGGTAACCCATACAAAAGGTTTTCAGGAAAACCCCTTGTGTTTTCCCTTCCACACTGACATATAACCATTCGATATTACATCCTTCAAAATTAGCTGTCTATTAAAGCATGTTATTTGATAATAGGTCTGTCTATAGAATCTGATGAACTCAATTATGTGTATGAATTTGTGTTTCATTGGATTATTATAGTAAACAACATGTATAAGTCGTTTGAGACAAAGAGTGAACACGTGGGAGGAAAAAATGAGAGGTCACACAGTCTGATGGTTATTTCTGATTATTTTTAATTTGTTTATAGCCATACACATTTTTTCCATATTGAGAAACACTTTTTTACTCAAAAGTCTTACTTGCATCACTCTTCACATACTTTTTAAAAGGCTCCTGCCATTAGTAGCTGATTTGGAAATGCTTTGTTAAAGCAAGAAATAACCGTTTCCCTTACTCTTACTTCTGTGTTTTCTGAACTAAACAGACAGGGATTTTCACAGGTATGTCTGAATGACTTAACCTTTTTCCATTTGACTTAGATAGAAATCTTTGCATTATTTCACTTGGCCAATTCATCTTACAATCAAAAGTGAACTTCTATGTCACTTTGTACTTGTTTTGTTCTCTCTCTGATCACAAAAATGTGAAGGGAACTACAGAGAGGCTAAAAGACCCCTGTTACAGTTATATTATTGATCCTAGGCTTTCAGTAGCAAGACAGAGAAGAAAATTAACCCTGAGACAGAAAAAAACCCACTATACATAAATATAACCAACAAAAGCAACAATCAACATTTCTAAACTCTCTTTTCCATAGTTCTTTTAAGTTAACACTTTTATGCAATTATAAGGCAACTTATATTATTTGACCAATTAACCAATTATGAGTCAGTAAAATACACAACTGAACTGGTAATATGCAGTTAAAAATACAAACTTAAGTTACAGTTATTATTTTTCCATGTCATATACTGAAATGATAAATCATCCAAAGAAGGACAATTTTCAACCTTTTCCAGTGCGTGTTCAGTAATATTTGCAGTGGGATCTATGCATCAATAACATTGCAAAAGACAGTCTTTTAAACTTTTCACCTTACACAAAATTATTGAGTATCTTTCCAACATTCCAACAAGAACAGTAATATATACCTCTGCAATTCATGGTTATTGAAGCCTTGGCCAACTCCATGAGATGGAGGTCAGGCTGTCTTCCTTCTCCTTGGACTTGCTATAATGTCCATTAATTCCATATGTGAACTTTTTAAAAAGTCTCTTGGATCACTATGGCCCTATCTACACAGATCACTTGATACAGTTTGAGTCTAGCTTCAAATTGCAGGGACCAGGATATGAACACTCACAAAGATGTGCAAAAGAAAACCCTTAGTGCACATCAGTGCTCTGTGGTTTGTGGAACCACCATTCGGGCCTCAAACTGGTTCCAGGATGTCCTATGCAATAATCTGTACAACAAAACCACTTTTTTCAATTCCAACTTGAAACTGGATTGAATGGCCAGTGCAGATGGAGCATTCACAGAGCTAGCTCCGAATCAGCACGTGGTGAATTGAAAGCTTGTTTTCTGCTGCCCTGGAGACTAGGACACAGAACAATAGCTTCAAGCTGCAGGAAAGGAGATTCCACCTGAACATTAGGAAGAACTTTCTCACTGTGAGAGCTGTTCAGTAGTGGAACTCTCTGCCGTGGAGTGTGGTGGAGACTGCTTCTTTGCAGGCTTTTAAGCAGAAGCTGGATGGCCATCTGTCGGGGGTGCTTTGGATGACATTTCCTGCTTTTTGGCAGCAAGTTGGACTGGATGACCCATGAGATCTCTTCCAACTCTATGATTCTAGGATTCTATGAATCGGACTCTTTGCAACTTCAGAAAACTCTAACATTTTAGTTTTCAACATACAGGGAGTTGACAAAGTTTTTTTAATTGCAGCCCATATTTTGCCATAAAATATATTAATTCTCATTTAATCTCTGCTTAAATGAGTCCTTTTCCTGTTATCTTCCACAAATACACAGTAATCCTTGGTGTCACTGGAATCCAATGAACCAAACTGGCCTTATAACCATATTGGAAACAGACACTGAAAGTTACTTTGCAGAAACATACATTTTTTTCTTGAAGCCATCACGGTAATAATAATGAAAGGGGGGATGGGGAAGAGATCTGCTGTATACAAGAAGGCTATAGGTGAAATTTCAAGACATAAACAATCATTCTTTTCTTTACCCTGACAACTTCCAGGTAGCTAATTGTTTTCAGAGCAATTTAGGCTCCACAAAACTGGCATGATGGGGAAATGCTATTGTTTACCCTTTCACACTTGACAAAAGCAATTCCCACGTGAACGACAAGCTTGGCTGGGGACACAGTCCTGCTACCTTAAAGGAGGAAATGGGTGGGTGAGTTCTCAGCCGCAAGAAATTGTCATGTTGTCACCCTCTTGTTTTAATAGCAAAGCCACTTTTGTTTCCATTTTTGCTCTCGCCATTGTGATCCTCACATGCTTGGCTAAAATTTCTATATCATAATTAATCATAAATGAACACCCTTCCAAAATATAATAACGATACGCATTGTAAAAAAATAAAGTTATCAGATCTATTAAAAATAGTAACTTCTTTCTTATACAGATTTTTTATTATACAGAGAAACACCTTGAAATAAAGTCACAAAAGACAATGAGAAATGTTTAAAAGTAATGAAAAATTACTTTTAATTCTCCATCAGTAGTTTTTTTTTTAGAATTCTTATGTGAAATTCTATTATCATTTCAGTATAAAAATGGAATGATGTATGCAGGGTATATTTAAGTGCACCCAGATCCCAAAACAAACAGCCTTACATTTAAAGTTTAATGCATTCAACATTATTTGGGCTGACCAAAACTTTTTCAATAGGGAGTGAATATAGTGGTTCTCTTTTACTGAAACAACAACATATTTCTCTGTCAAAGAAGAGTTCTCCATAGATGTCAACACACTTTATCAATAACACTTTTTTTAAATAAAAGGTAACCAAACGAATGGCCACTTCAAAAGCACCCTCAATTTATTTTTTTCAAAGAAAGAGAACCCAACTCTGGAGGTTTTAAATAGTCTAATTTATGCAAACAATCGAAGACCATTGTGTCTTATTTCAATGTGTTTATTTCTTATTCTGCATCCTCAGAGCTTTCCCTGAGAAGAGTCATTTAAAAAAAGATTAATATATTTAGTGTAGAAAATGACTTCAAATAAATAAGCATAAGAACTTGCTTGGCAGGCAATATTTATAAATCCACAGAGAGCAAATTAAAGTAAAACCAACATAGTCCAATCACTCTCTCGAACTGAGCTGTGCTTATTCTGCACTTTTAAAGTTTAACTTATCAAAAGTCCAATGGTGACCAAAGCCAGAAGTTTTTTTTCTATTCTGTTAAAAAAAGTTTTCAGTTTATCCAGCTTTGACACTTGGGAGGAGGCTGAATATCAAAGCCGTAGAGAAGGTGGGTCCAAGGTTTTTCATTAGCACTTGGTGGGAGACTGCAAAGAACAATACAACATAACACACAAAATGCAATGCAGGGGGTTGGGGAAGTCTTCCAAATCCCAACTTCCATGTCTTTTTCAAAGCAGAAATAATCTTTCTGAGCCAAATTGGAAGCCCAGGTTTAGGGATTCACTGGTCACTTTTTCCCACTCTTTTTTTTTGGTTCGTTTTTGCATGGCTACACCGTCTATGTGTCCAAAGCTCTCGTGTTTGAAAGTGTACAGTAGTAATCAATCAAGATTATACGAGAGTGCTGTCAATTTTTAGTGAGTCCTTTAATGGTTTACATTGTGTTGTGTTGTACAGTCATTCCTTGCGCTCTTAAATTTGTGGATCCGTGAGAAAAGAGCCTTTTTGTTACAGTGCTCACCTCTGACTGTAACGTCTTTCTCTTGAACCACATCTTCTCCAGTGAATATGTTCCTTGCTCGGCAGGCATAGGTCCCTGAGTGTTCAAGCGTAACATTCTTGATTATGAGTGTGAGGTCAATGGAGTAATCCTTAACGGCTGGCTTTTTTATTCTTGTCTGATTGACTGTCCTTGGCAATATCCAGGCAATGTCTTTGTAGAGAAGTTTGTTGGCTAAGCAGGACAACGCAAGTGTTTCTCCTTCCACTGGTGTTTTCTTTAAGTTAATATGAAATCCATTTGGCACATCTGTCAAAAATCAGAACATAATTTTCATTCATGGGAAACTCTAAAAAATATCATTTCACCAATCATTCTTATCATCCATCTAATATGCTTGGCCACAGGTTATGGGCATACAACCTTGCTGTTGCCAAGTACATTGGTATTTGAATCGGGTTAGTGTCTATATGAGAGGCAGACTAGCCCTGTACAGTCATCTTTCCACATTTGACATTTGCAGATTTGATTACTCACAGATTTGATGAAAATGTTCTTTCTAGGAATCTCTAAGTCCTTCAGTATGACTTTATTGTCAATTTCCTACAGTCATACTGGAGACTTCTAGATAGGCTTCTAGAGAGAACACCTCTCTAGGTATATCTAGGCCCTCCAAAGTGATTCTGTGGTCTGCTTCCATACAAAGTGTTGGTTTTGACCTTTATAGTCCTACATGGTTTAGGTCCAGGTTACCTACAGGATTGCCTTCTCCCATGTAATCCGGCCTGAACACTTAGGTCCTCTGTGGGGTGGCTACTCCAACCAGCCAGAAACAGACTGGCGATCATTACCCAGAGGACTTTTTCATCGGCTGCCACAAGACTGGGGAATAACCTGCCAGAAGATCTCTGACAGCTAAAAGAACTGTTGGAATTTAAAACACACCTGAAGACCTATCTCTTCTGGCAGGCCTACCCAGCCAGTTTTAATAATTAATTTAAAACTTGTGTCTTGTGTTAATTATATTTTAATCTTTGTTCTGTGTATTTTAACAACAACAACAACAACAACAACAACAACTTTATTTTTATATCCCACTCCCATCTCTCCATGGGGACGAGCCCAACATCAACAGATATATGTATTTTGTAGAAGTGTGTTTTAATATGTGTATTTTATATAATGGTTATGTGATCTTAGTTATGTTGTAACCCACCTTGAGCCACTAGGAGTGGCTGGTAAGAAATAATAATACTAATAATAATACTAATAATAATAATCCCCTACTGGGATCTGCGCGCATCATCCGAAAATACATCACACAGTCCTAGACACTTGGAAAGTGTTCGACTTGTGATTTTGTGATACGAAATCCAGCGTATCTATCTTGTTTGCTGCATCACACAATAAAAAAATAATAATAATAGACATGCTGGAAGTACAAATATTTCCTTGAGAGGTGCTCTTTTGGATAAAAAATTTACAAATTTTGGGTCCTGGTTACCGAACCCTGAGAATGTGGAAGGCTGATTGTATTATTAGTGCTATGGTGGAAGAAAGATAGGCTATAAAATACATAAATTTTACATTATTGCAATTTGGGTAAGCCAGTTCACAATAATATTAAACAAATGCGTAAACAGGATTTCTAGCATCATGACCACATAGTTTATTGATTGTACTCTACTCCATTTACATTGAGTTGGGGACGTATTTGAATACATGTAACCAAAGTGGTCAAAAACCTGGCTGGCCCTGATCCTAGCAGTAGCTAATCCAGACACTGGATAGAGCACCCTCAATGAACAACAGAGATATCCCAACAGAACAAGGATGATCCTGCATCTAACTCATCTATGGTTTTTTCCTCAATACTAAACTGTTAATTCAGTATCAAAACAAATTTATACTCTGCTGATGAAACAGCATTTCTTATTGATTTACATAATTAGCTTTCATGTCTCCATTAGGTCTCTTACATACTGGCTACATTTCAAAAACTAAAATAACGAGGTTAACTTTTTCTTGGCCCTAGAACAATTTTGTTGCATGTGTGGCTAAAACTGGAATCAACGTTTGGAAAATGCTGACTTTTCTGGATTTTCAGTTTTTGAAATGTCAGTTGTAATTCAATTATGTAAATTTTAATTTACACAATCTATGGGTTAACATATGAGCTGCAGCTTTTTCCTCTTAATTTTGAGTATGATCCTGTCTGTATTAAGCACAGTTTGAGTTGGCTGCAGTATTAAAAAGGCCAAAGAAAAGCCAAATGGTGCACTGTGCATCTTAAAGACACTTTGGTAATGTTCGAAATCCCATCTCATTTAAAGTGCTATTATAATTTTCAGTCCAGTTCTTATGCTACCTAAAGAAATTATGTGATTTGGGAAGGAAGGAAGGAAGGAAGGAAGGAAGGAAGGAAGGAAGGAAGGAAGGAAGGAAGGAAGGAAGGAAGGAAGGAAGGAAGGAAGGAAGAAGGAAAAGAAAAAGAAAAGCAACTCAAAGTTCTTTAAAATGAGAGGTCCCCTGATCTGCAACATCTTGTAGGTTGTTAAACCTGAGACAAACTGGATATCGAGGGGCTGGAATAATGTAAAAGAGTTTTATTTACTTTAGTGATTTGAAACTTCCTGTGGAAATAGCTCCCAGGTTTCCTGATGGAAGGTTTTGTTTATCTTTGCCAAGCACCATCGGGAATCTCAAAATAAAATGCTTTAGTGACACTGGCCAGCCAGGAGATAAGGCTGTGCTGTTCCTGTCTCACTCTCAGTAATTACAAACACACCCATGGCCCTCCTGTGTGCCAGCAAAACCATCAGAAAATAGGGGAAGGATCAGGCCAAAGGCTTGGGGTGCATGGAAGAATGGATTTGTTTGGCATTAAAGGATTCCTTAGGAAATTGGTGCAGTTTTGGATGTCAGGAGATCCCTCATAGAATGAATGTAACCGAATGAAATACGCATGACTTACTATAATAGTGGCTAACATCAGAGTATATTTTGCATCTGATTACATGGTTGTAGCTTCCAAAAGTTTATGGTACAATAAATTTGGATTTTTATCAGATATTCCTGAACTCATTTGTTCCACAGTGAGCATAACACATTATAGATATCCATTTTTTTTTTAAAAAAAACTGAGGCTATCATATTTCAGACATATTATAAGAAGACATGACTCACTGGGAAAGGTAATAATGGCAAGAAGAAAATGAATATCATATTACAGGTGAATCACTTCAATCAAGGTTCTAGGTCTGTGAGACCTCACCAGGGCTGCTGAAAATATTTAGAGGTCTTTCATTCATAGGGTCACAATAAATCAAAACTAACATGGGGGCTAATAGCAACAAATTATTGTTATTTGCAAGGGAAACCTGAAGATTTGCCCAGACAAGATAAAAGGATGCTTTTAAAGAGCATGTGTCCAAGAACAGCAGAATCCCTGTAGTACTTAAGGTATTGAGACCTGACTGGAGACAGGAAGAGTTGGATGGGCATAGACACCCCATAAATGCAAACACCTCTGTTCATTTGAAATCATGCCTCAACATTTCAGATGCCATCAGGGAAGATCATTTCTGCCACCTATGGTTTGGGCCAAGCCAACTGTCCCAGGGCTACAGGTGAAGCCTTATTTATATAAATATAAACATGAAATTGGGACTTACACGTGAAATTTGAAAATCTATTTTTCCTATTTACAAGGGTAACATGTGCACAAATAAAATGAAATATGGATATGCCAAAAGCAACATTTCCTCAGGCAGGTGAACTGCTGTATTTTTATTTAAGGAGGCAGATAGCGTACAGGTAACATCATTAAGTGTAACATGTTGCTTCTAAGCCCTGGTCGATACAGGACCATCAAAACCTATGGTATACTTCACCTCCTACAAATTGCCAAATGTATCAACCCTGAAGCCAGGGTTATTTTATTCACTACTGAGAGCCCCCAGAGCAGCAGGTTAAACCACTGAGCTGCTGAGCTTGCTGACCAAAAGATTACCAGTTCGAATATGGGGAGTGGAGTGAGCTCCCGCTGTTAGCCCCACATTCTGCCAACCTAGCAGTTCGAAAACATGCAAATGTAAGTAGATCAATAAGGACCGCTCTGCAGAAAGGTAATGGCTCTCCATGCAGTCATGCCAGCCACATGACCTAGGAGGTGTCTATGGACGAGGCTGGCTCTTCGGCTTAGAAATGGAGATGATCACCAAATTCCAGAGTTGGACATGACTAGACT
The DNA here is from genome assembly GCF_035594765.1 of Anolis carolinensis. Lineage (NCBI taxonomy): Eukaryota > Metazoa > Chordata > Lepidosauria > Squamata > Anolidae > Anolis > Anolis carolinensis. The sequence continues at coordinate 31,701,349 of NC_085843.1, forward strand.
TAAGGTCAGGGAAAACCTTTACTGCTGTTTATTAGTATTTATTATTTGTTTATTGGGAAAAGCAGACCACCTGAGAAGTGTGGACCTCCTACCCTGTGGCCAGGCTTCTAGAGAGATGATACTGGGGGTAGCAATAGAATAACCACATTTCTCCCCCCCCCCCCCCACATCTTTTTGCGCAGAAGACAACTGTATATATCACACAACCTGCTCTTCCACACCCTCCAAAACCAGCCTGTTATCTCAGGTGGCATAATGTGATGTTCTGTCACAAGCCCTGGAGTACATTCCAACTGCTATTCAAACCACTGGGCTTCCATATACGGAGAAGAAGAGAGAAGACATAGTTCTGTCCTTTGTCTCAGGCATCAAACTGCCTTATTCTGGTTCTGTAGACCTCATATTTATCTCAGGATTTTTTTTTCTCTCTCTCTGGTCAGAACAGAATAGTATATGGCCCTGGAAGACAGCTTCTTCCTGCCCCACACATTCCTGTCCCTCCCTGACATTCTCTGATCAAACTAACTTCAAATGGGAACAACTTGAAAGTTGCTGAAAAGCTAACAACCCTCTAGCAATCAGTCTAGCCCTGAAGGATCTATTTTGAATATACTGAAAGGAAATCCTTTTTAGCATCCTGGCCTTTTGTTTGCAGCCATTGGTATTTTGTACTGGCATTAGTTTAAAGCTGCTTTTTTGTTGTTTCTCAGCAAGGGATGAACAATAAGAACATTTAGGTTTTTTTAGCTAACTGCAAGAAGAAAAGGTAAATTGACAACAGGAGCATACATTACAAAGAGCTCACGTGTAATTGACAGTCTCCCACCACAAAATCTTTAGTCCAGTGAGATCCAACATGCACTGGAGTATAGAAAGAGTTCAATAAAGCTTTGGTTTCTTTGGGAAACCATGAGCTGAAGGGTCACTCCTCTGAACAAATCTTGACATGAAACCCTGTAATAGATATGCCTTAGAGTTGCCATAAATCAGAAACGGCACACAACAGCAACTGCTAGCTATATGCATTTTCCAGTCTGTTATTATGCTCTATGCTATATAGACTATGCTATATAGTATGCATCCACCATACATAAAAATGATTCTATCCCATAGTTTGCATGATTTCATATTGCATGAATTGCACATTACCTGTTACAAAATAACTGATGCTTCTTTCATCACTTCCCACTTTGTTGGAAGCTATGCAGCTGTAGCTTCCAGAGGACCTAGATTCGGCCACAGTCAATATGCTGGCAGTCTGTGAAGAAAGAAGAGCGTTAGCTGTTACAAGACCCACAAAAAGCTCTTTTTTTCTCATTGATCTTCCTAAATACTGCTACCAATATGATTCAGTTTTTCCACTTATTTAGTGAAAGCAAGATTAGCAATGCAAGGAGAGCGAGCATGTAAAACCATGGAAATAATGGGAAAATAACAGGAAAGCAACTTCCCCAGGGGATCTGTATATTATCAGAGTCATTACATTCTGGATATGTGGAAGAGGATTAAACATTGATTTATCTCATGTACTGATGACAGGGTACAATAAATGAGGTGTGGTGACACAAACTCTACCCTGCAGGCTGCCTAAAGGTCACTCAGTCAGTGAATGCTGTTGGCAAGAATAACATAGTATTGGAAAATTTAGCTCCCATTTGAAACAGGTTCATCTGTTGAATCAAGAAGGGGCAGACACAGGGTGGTGGCTCTTTTTCCTTCTTTTTACATTTTAGGTTTAGATATTAGATATCATTGCAAAAGAATAATGCCAACAGCATGTTTTTACTGGCAACTTCTTTTGATTCTGGCAGCATCATGTTTGAAAAATGGGGTAAGATGTGTTGCATATTTTGATTAAATCATCAGGATTTACCCTGGGGAATAGATCTCATACTTGACCGATGAAAGCTTGCTTACAAAACAAAGTTCACTCTTTTTCGAAACTGATCACATTTCAACAAAGAATAGACAAATAGAGCAATGATTGTTTGTCATGAGAGGTCCAGCTTCATGCTCTAAAGCAGAGTTTCTCAAACTGTGCTCCTCCAGATGTTTTGGACTTCAACCCTCACAATACTTAACAGCTGATAAGATGGCTGGGATTTCTGAGAGCTGGAGTTCAAAATACCTGGAGAGCAGAGTATAATCACTCTTTTATTCAAGTTTATGAGCATTTTTTAATGCAGCCCACTCAAGTTTGAAAATACATCCTGGAACGATGAACCATTATCAGCCAATATTTCCAGTTGAGATTTATACAGAAGTCTATTCTGCCACCTCAAAATAAAACAAAATGCAGCACATTCTGCATAAAGAGAAACACTCTTTATGCAGGGGGCCATGGTGACGCAATGGGTTAAAACCTTGTGCTGCTGAACTGCTGACCTGAAGGTTGGCAGTTTGAATCCATGAGACGGGGTGAGTTCTCACCTGTCAGCCCTAGTTCCTGCCAATCTAGCAGTTCAAAAATATGCAAATGTGAATAGATAAGGCAAAGAGATGCTCCAAGCAATCTTGCTGGCCACATGAAGTGACAAAGCAGGTTCCTCGGTTTGAAAACGGAGAAAAGCACTTCCCAGAGCCAGAGATGAGAACCACCTCCAGAAGCCGGAAATGAAAGGAGAAGCCTTGCCTTTGTTTGTGTTTGTATGTCTTATGTGATTGTAAAGGCATTGAATGTTTTCCTATGTATGTAAATGCTGTAATCCGCTCTGAGTCCCTTTGGGGAGAAGGGCGGGATATAAATAAAGTATATTGTTATTACTGAATCTATAAAACAGAACATGCACTATGTTCTGATAGGCTTTCATTACCATCATGTTAGTATACAGAAGAAAAGAACAGAACAAAACAAAACAAAAACACCCTAGAACCTCATTGGTCTCTTGTACTATATCATAGATTAATGTCATATTTTGACTTGCTCTGTGTAGGTATTAGCAAAGTAATTCTTGAATTCTATGCCAGTTTTAAGATTAGGATTGCATTTCTCTGCCTCAATCACTAATGTCTAATAATGCAACGGCACAGAAAATACATTAGATGAGAGTGGCACAAATCTCACCAATGTTTTGTATGAAAAATGTTCCAATTAGTCTTGTAATTATGTGGAGAATTAATCAGCTCTGGTCCAAAGGGAACATTAATCTAAAGAAACAGCTTGGTATATACCTGTTGAAGACGTTTAAAGAATTTCAAAACTATGAAAGTTTGAACTATGAAAAATATTCAACACAATTCCTCATAATGAAGCAGTTAGTCAATAATAAATTATTGTATTTGCCCATATTATTTGGTAAACTATGTATCAGTAATAATGTATCCCATTTGGCACAAACATTTTGTTTTCTCCACTCTCAACAAGAATGTAAAATCCAAGGAGATTTCTACGGCTAATCATTAACAGGCTCTGAAGACCACATAGTGAATAATTGAGGGTACACTATGGAAGAGGACCAGTCGGCTTGCAATTATTTACATGGATAATATGACCCAATTTTCAGAGATCTGAGTAAGGACGACATATATGCATATGATAAAAAGTGTGCAACTGTGATCCTATGTGAGTTGATTGTAGAAGGAGCATGGGCCAAGTCCAAATTTCAATTCAACTCTGAAGCTTACTAAATGCCCCAGGTCACAATACTGCTTACTATACCTTATTCTTCCCCTCAATTATTGCTGTTCTTTGTGTGATGCTTTTGATTTTGTTTCCTGTAGAGCTTCCAGATTTCAAGATGAAAGATCTCTCTGGATTGGAGCAAAAGTCATGCCTATGACAGGATAAATAAGAGTGAAGCAAGAATCTCGTGTTATAGAGCATAAGAAATCATTTCCCGCAAGACGCACTATCTTAGTATAATGACACTCTTAAGTGCCCATGGTCCACAGCTATTCCTAGTAGTAGATTGTAGTCTAAAGTTTGTAACAAGATTCAAATTCCCTGGGATAAACTGTAATACCACATGCAATTCCTCAATAACCTATTTCAAAGGCTATTAAATACAAATAAGATTTTCTGTACTGCAGGCACACTGGGACTGGGCTTTCCAACATTTATATAGAATTGCATATAAAACTAAAGAACAAGTAGACTGCTGAGAGTTGCCCATGTCAGCTGCTACATGTTCAATATCATACAAAGTTTAAGCATTTACCCTGAATTAAAGCATAACATTTAGATTCTGAATTTTATCTTACACATATCTGAGCATGCTGAAAGAAAGTACAAAGACGAATCATCAGGATCTAAAAAGCATCTAAAGAAAACCATAACCTAACATGTAGCTTTAGGATTAAGTCATTAATTAATTTCAAATTTTAAATTCCATATCCTCAGGTTGACTTGAAGTCAAATGAGATTTGATGCAAACTATAATTTCATCAGATTCAGGTGACTTGCACTCACATCCTACCTTGAAGGATTCTCCTGAGTTGAAAAAAATGCTTCAACGCTGAGTTTCTGCTCACAATCAGAATCCATAATGAGGATTACTGAAAATGGGAGGTGCTTTTAACAATCAGAAGGCACTATGGAAGTGGTTCTCAACCTGTAGGTCTCCAGGTGTTTTGGCCTACAACTCCCAGAAATCCCAGCCAGTTTACCAGCTGTAGGGATTTCTGGGAGTTCAAGGCCAAAACATCCGGGGACCCACAGGTTGAGAACCACTGCACTATGGATTGGATTCAGAAGGAGGAAGTTTACCATTCCCTAACCCCAGAAAAACCTCATCACCACTGTTACAATGCTATTTGGGAAATCTCTGAAGAATTAGATGCACTGTGTAGCGGAGGGTCCCCATCCCCAAATCATGGGCACTTTTTGAAAGTGACGTATTTCTGTCCTGAGAAGCAAGGTCCTAGACCCTTGTATTATCATTGTTGTCATCAGCCCAGCCACAATCATAATAACAAATGTAATTATTACAGTATAGTATACTACACACTATATTAGAGGTGTCCAATCTTTTGGCTTCTCTAGACACACATAAAATATGCTAACACGAAAAATAACTGATAAGCAAAAACAATAAAGAATCATGAAATCATAGAGTTGGAAGAGACCTCGTGGGCTACCCAGTCCAACCCCCTGCCAAGAAGCAGGAAAATCACATTCAAAGCACCCCCGACAGATGGTCTCTGTTTGAAAGCCTCCAAAGAAGGAGCCTCCACCACACTCCAGGGCAGAGAGTTTCACTATTTAACAGCTCTCACAGTTAGGAAGTTCTTCCTAACTGTGAGAACTGTTCAGCAGTGGAACTCTCTGCTCCAGAGTGTGGTGGTCCATGCATAATTCTAGTGATATTTGCTTTGCATAATAATCTTAATTCTGCACCACACCATTCAGAGGGTCTTCCTGAGCAGTTATTCTGGCTGAACTGTTTGCAATTATAATGTGAATTGCAGATACCCTGTTTCCCCTAAAATAAGACATCCCCAGAAAATAAGACCTAGTAGAAGTTTTGCTGAATTGCTAAATATAAGGTCTCCCCCAAAAGCAAGACCTAGCAAAGGTTTTGTTTGGAAGCATGCCTGCCAAACAGATCACCAGAGCATGCAGGATCGGTAAATGTCCGTACCATAGAGTGTTGTACATGGAAATAATGGTAGTAACAAGAAATTATTGATAGGATTCACAGTTTGTCTGGTTATGCTGGTTTGCGATGACTACTACTGTACAGTATATAATAAATGTTCATTTTTTTTTGCTCAACAATAAATGTGAATTCTTCTTTATGGAAAAATAAGACATCTCCTGAAAATAAGACCTAGAGCATCTTTGGGAGCAAAAATTAATATAAAACACTGTCTTATTTTCGGGGAAACACGGTAGTACTCTGATATATGTAGACATAACATACTCTGATTATGTCATTCCTCTCCATTGTCATCTACAATGTTTGCACTTGAGAACAATCAAATTACAAAAAACAAAGAATGTTTTAAGTAAGTCTACAATTTTGTGTTGGGCTGCATTCATAGATGTTCTGGATTTCATGCAGCCATGGATTACAGTTTGTACAATCCTATACCATATTATGTAATATTGTATAACAATTATTATTTAAACATTACTGATTGTTAATTCAAAAATATTTAATGTTACCTATCAATTAGCATTACAGATAAATACTCTGAGGATGCCTGATATGTTCTGATCTTGGAAGCTAAGCATGGCCAGTGCTGGGTTGTAGTTGGATGAGAGACCACCAATGAATACCAGGTACAGTCGGCTATATTTTAGAAGAAAACATTGCCAAAACCATCTCTGAATATTTGATGGCTAAGAAAACCGTATGCAATTAATGGCGTTGCCATAAGTCAACAGGCAACTTGAAGGCACATATGCAGATATAATAATGCACATACTATTTGTATACCCTGCTTCCCCAAAAATAAGACATCCCCAAAAAATAAGACCTAGTAGAAGTTTTGCTGAATTGCTAAATATAAGGCCTCCCCTGAAAGTAAGACCTAGCAAAGTTTTTGTTTGGAAGCATGCCCAGCGCCTGTCAAACAGAACGCCAGAGCATGCAGGATTGGTACATGTACATACCATAGAGTGTTGTACATGGAAATAATGGTAGTAACAAGAAATTCTTGATAGGATTCAGAGTTTGTCTGATTATGCTGGTTTGTGATAACAACTACTGTACAGTATATAATAAATGTTCACTTTTTTGTTCAACAATAAATGTGAATTCTTCTTCATGGAAAAATAAGACATCCCCTGAAAATAAGACCTAGCACATCTTTGGGAGCATAAATTAATATAAGACACTGTCTTATTTTCGGGAAAACACGGTAGATGCATGTACTTGATTTAAACTTACTTTTACCTTTAAAATCTACAGTAGATTTGTGTACTTTACACAATTTTAGGTTGTATCCTACTTTTGAGGTAGAGGTTCCAAAATGGGGAAATTATAAACAAAAGTTGAATTTGATCTACAGGTGACAGGTTTCAAAACTTGAGTATTGCATTTTTTAAATATGTGATTGCTAACTAATATATTTATTCCATTTATATCTGTAGCTAGACCCTATGGGGGACCGACAGTGGCGCAGTGAGTCAAACCGCTAAGCTGCAGAACCTGCTAACTGAAAGGTTGGCAGTTCGAATCTGCAGGACAGAATGAGTTCTCATTGTTAGCCCCAGCTTCTGCCAACCTAGCAGTTAGAAAACATGCAAATGTGAGTAGATCAATAGGTACCGCTTTGGTGGGAAGATAATAGCACTCCATGCAGTCATGCTGGCCACATGACCTTGGAGGTGTCTATAGACAACACTGACTCTTCGTCTTAGAAATGGAGATGAGCACCATGCCCCACAATTAAACTCAACTACACTTAAAGTCAAGAGGAAACTTTACCTTTACTTAGACCCTACAGATTCACAGCAGCTAAAAGTATCATTTAAAAAATATTTTGAATTATTTTATACTGACAAAGTAAATATTTATTCCAACATTATTTATTTTCTATCCAGACTTTATTCCAATATGGAACCCAAGTATCCATATTTACTTTTACTGTAAAATGGAAGAAAGCATGTGGAATTCCTATTCACACGTGAGATATTTTGGATCTCTGGAAATACTTCAATGGGATTAATGTTGGAGCAGATCTTCAAATCTCATAAGAATATTAGCATTATAGTTGTTTATATAAAAAAACAAGATCACACCCTTATCTACCTGATATAAATGTAAGAAACTAACAAGATGTGATTGTCTTCCACAGTAGATCTGGGATAAAAATGTGTCAAGCAATATACATTTAAATTAAAACATATAATTTCTTTCATCTTGCCAAGCAGAGAGAGGGAAAGTGTTGCAAAATCTTATCAATTCAATCAGTGAAGAAAATACTCTGTTTAGTATTACACGGTGTTGGTTCTTAATCAGAGTTTACATCTTAAGCCTTCTTGGAACTAAATTCTGTTTTCAAATCTGATTTGATACATATGGCAATAAATCCACAGGAATCTTTGTCCCTCTTTGAACATTCTTTTTTGGAAGAATATTTGTTTGTGTTCCTCAACCAGGTGACCACTTTGAATGAGAGAGTCTTCACTCTTGATGAAACCTCTTTTTCAAAACATAGTTATTATCATACATCAAATGTTCTCAACGAATTAAATTAAATTCCCTCATTAGTAAGTTGTAATTATGTAAATCTCTTGAGCAACATGGGATTCAAATCACAAACCAATAGCTGGCACTGATCACAGATCAAACAAGCATCACTGCTTCCTAAGAATGTAATGTCCTCATTTGTTTATATCATTGGATGAGAAGAACATCTGATTGTTTTGCATTACACAATAGAAAAAATGGTATATTTACTCATTTGAAAAACCTTTAAACTTCTTAGGTTTTAAAGTCTATGATCATTTAAGAAAGTCTTGCATGTTTTTCAGAAGGCGCACTCTTAAATTCTTTTCATCAACACTCAAAAGAAGAGTTAGAGCTTGTCAGTTGAGCAAACACTTTGCAAGCCAAGAGGTTTCAGATTCAATCCCTTTCATGTTCATGTACAGCTATGAAATAACTCTGCCTGAAAACCTGGGGAGCCATATCTTACCAGTATCAACAATACTTATCTTACCAGTATCTTACCAATATCATATGTTACCAGTATCAACAATACCAGTACCATATCTTACCAGTATCAACAATACTGTGCTGGGCTGTGGCACAGGCTGGTAAACAGCTGCTGCAATAAATCACTCTGATCATGAGGTCATGAGTTCGAGGCCAGCCCGTGGTGGGGTGAGCACCCATCAATTAAAAATAAAATATAGCCCCTGCTTGTTGCTGACCTAGCAACCTGAAAGATAGTTGCATCTATCAAGTAGGAAATAAGGTACCACTTATAAAAGTGGGGAGGCAAGTTTAACTGATTTACAATGTTGGAATGAGGAAGTGCCATCAGAGTGGATGATGAAGCAGCTGCTCCCCCCTGTGGCCAGAATCGAACATCCCCTCAGGAGAAGGTTAAATTGCCTCTGCGTCTGTCTGTCTGTTGTCTCTGTCTAGGTTTATGGGCATTGAATGTTTGCCCTATATGTACATAATTTGATGCGCCCTGAGTCTCCTTCGGGGTGAGAAGGGCGGAATATAAATACTGTAAATAAATAAATAAATAAATAAATAAATAAATAAATAAATAAATTGTGGCCAGTTCTGGGCACTGCAGTTCAAAAACGCTATTGACAAGATGGAAGGTGTCCTGAGGAGGGCATGCAAAATTATCAGAGGTCATGAGAAATGGCTTGCTTAGGGAGCTGGGTATGTTCAGCCTGGAGAAATGAAGTTTAAGAGGGAACACGATAAACATGTTTAAATAATTAAACAACAACAACAACACTTTATTTATATTCCACTCTACCTCCTCAAGGGGATTCAGGGAGGATCACAGTACGCATACACGGCATACATTCGATGCCGTCTGAAGATAGGAAAGAACAGAACAAGACAGAAAGAAGGAGGTATGTAGCCTTGAAGTCCAGTTCTCTGATGCCTTGGAGGTTGAGGTTGCACTCAGATTCAGTCACAGATTCAGTCACAGAGTGTGCTGTTGCTCCATTCTCTATGACGAAGACTAGAGCCATCAGGGTTTTCTCCTTCCACCTTCCTCTCGGCCACTGCATTCCTGGTCTTGCTATTTATGTTGTGGTAAAATACCTCCCCCACACTTGAAGATGGAGAAGGCTTATTTTCTGCTGCTCTTGAGACTAGGACATGGAGCAATGGATTCAAAGGAAAGGGGGAAGGGGGTTCCACCTGAATATCAGAAAGAACATCTTGATGGTATGAGCTGTTCAATAGTGGAATATGTTGCCTCGGAGTGTGATAAAGTCTCCTTCTCTGAAGGTTTTAAAACAGAGGAGAAATGGCCATCTGTTGAGAGTGCTTTCATTTTATGTTCCTGCACAGCAGAGAGTTGGACTAGATGGCCCTTGTAGTCTCCTGCTATAATTCTACTGAGCTAGAAGGATTACTAGCCCTACTTGGTGCAAGGTAGCATCTTACTTTCCCTGATCTTTCTACTTGGTAATTAAAGGTACTGGGAGACACCAGCAGCCCACAAAATCTATCAATTCCTTGGGCTTTAGGCTGCACTGTAATGGAAGCTGGAAAGGGCCATAGTCATAACAATGCACATCTCTTGAACAACCTCTATTTTCATACAGAGTTCAACCCATCAGCCCTGGCAGCAAAATGACATCGGCAAATGCTGGATAATGTGAAAAAAGTGCTGCTGAATTAGAACAAAAGTGTACAAAGTCCAACATCCTGCTTCTCACAATGGTTAACCAGATGCTTCCAGGAAGTTTTAAGTAACCAGCACTTGAAGGAAACCATCTTCTCCCTGTGGCTCCCCAACAATTATTATCTGGTGAGACAACTGGCTATCAACACAAAGGTCCTGTACAGTAATCATGACTAATAGCCAGTGATATTCTCATTTCCCACATCCAGGACTAGAAAGCTGCTTTTAATGCCCAGCTTATAGAAGTTTCTGGGAGGAGGTATTCAGGGAAGGAATACGATGGAGATGGGATGAAAACCCCTTCCAGATTGCTAGGTCCCAGTCCTGCTGTCCGCTATCTCATGGCCTGTAGGTCTGCATGTAGACACATTCCTGTGGACATTAGCATTTTATTCATCCAAAATACATTAGAATTCTCATGGGGGTCAGAAAGTCCCCCATGTTATGGCAGTCAAGGATTTTTTTTATTTGCTCAATCTTTTTTTAATGATGACTATTGTATAAGAGCTTGATTGTAGTACGAATATCATAGTATTATGCTAATATAGTGCTCCTCTGTATAAGAGCTTGTGTGGTATAGTGGCTTGAGCTTCATACTGTGACTCTGGAGACAAATGTGTGAATGTCCACTGAGTGATGTAAAGCAAGCCACATTCTCTCAGGCAAAGGCAAAACCCTCTCTGAACAAACCATGGCAATATACTATGATACTTTCACCTAAGGGTTGCCATAAGTCAGAAATGACTTGAAGATACACAGAAACAATTTCTCGTTAACTGGAATTGTGTTTCTAGCTGGGAAATGTTTTAGTGATAACTAAGGACTTCATCACATGCAATAAAATCAGTGTTTTCACACATTAAAGAATTGGCAAACAAATTTCAACTGTGGGTTCCAGGTAGTTTGCCATTTCTAAAGTGTGGGTTTTCCCCCCAATTCCTAAGTCACTTAGCAATCAACTTCTTTTTAAATTCCCAGTGTAGAGACGTATAAAAACACCCAATTTAGCATGTGATGGGAATCCCCCCCTTGCCTGTTTGTAAATAAAATAATGATGTCATCATGGAGGGAGGAGTTGAGATTGGCAGTATTGTTTCCTTTCTTCCGCCATTACCATTTTGGAACCGAGGAGGAAGCAACGGTAACAGACCTCTTTTGAAATGTAAAATAAATACACTTCGCTTTTAAATTGATATCAGTGCTTATAGAGTAAATGAAATATGCCTTAAAGCACTGGATTACAACTCAGGGGATTATTATGTCATCTTCACCTGTCTCCTGTATGATGGCAAATCAAATAGATAAAAGTTAAAGAAATCAGAGGAAAGAATTAGGTGTGATGGGGAAGGAAAATCTTCCATTTAATTTTAAAACAGGATGCGGCGAAGCTTAAAGGGCAACTAACGATCTCAAACGGTTTACTTATCCTGTGAGATGAAGTCCTAAAAGATTAGCACAAATGAGCTGAGTTTTATATGGTTTCACAAAGTGAAAACCAGGACAAGACTCCTATACCTTTAATGATTTTGGAGAAAGGTTTGGGAGCCAGTGTGGTATAGTGGTTTTAGCATTGGAATACAACTCTGGAGATCATGTAAGTTCATTGGATGGCCCTGGGCAAGCTAGAATCTCTCAGCCACAAAGAAAGGCAATGGCAAACTTCCTCTGGTCACATCTTGGCAAGAAAAACACATGGCAAGTTGCCTTAGGATTGCCATAATTCAGAAACAAATTGAAGGCATGCAAAGGAAAAGAAGGAAATTACAGCAAGGCATAAGATTCCTGACTGTTTTCACCTGACAAACCAACTTACATTCACAGGTGTGGTCAGAACATAACAGGATAGACACACACCACCAAATGCAATGTTCTAGTGATGATCATGATAGACCTCTTCTCGCCTCCTGTTTCAGGCCCCGTTACCACCTAAAAACTGGCTACAGATAGTATTCCAACACTCTAGAGTTGGTGGTAGGACTACAAAGGGGCTACAGAGGGAAGGAGGATTGCCCTTTGACCAATTAGACTGGGTTTCACATTTCATAGGCAAAAACTATTTTAGTGCCCATAAATAAAATCAACAGAATTGCAATTATAATTCCATTCATAATTAACAACAACAACAAAAAAAGAAATGATTGGGTAACTAATGGAAGTTGCAAGCCTCTAAGACCTCAGGAGGTCATGCAACCCCCTAGCCTCCCATAGTTGTGCATGTGTGATATTGCATTGGAAAATACCCATCTAGAAGCCACCAAAGCATACATGACTGGGTTACATAGTCAAATGTTCTGATGCAGTAATAAAACTGCTTGTATCCTCAAATAAAACAGTCTGATGAAGAACATCTTTAATACATTCAAACATTCAGATAGTGTAATGAAAACAAGATGCTCATTTAACTCTGGAATGTTTCAGGAACAATCACATATGAATGGACATACTTTCTTAATAGCACACCCACTCAAATACACCAGCTTACACACTCAGTGGATTCAAACACATTCACCAAACAAAAACAATCATCTGCAAACACTAGTGCAATTGAATGAAGTTGGCAAAAGGCAAATAAATAGATAAAAGTAAATTAAGTCCCATGTGAAAATTAAGTATCTGTTACAAATCTCTGGTCTGAATCTGATTGTTAGTCTTAGTTCTCTAAGACCTATCATTGTTGCAATGGTACAATTGTCGCTCCCTTCGTTGGAAGTAACAATCAGATTTATATGCCTATACAACATAAGCAACAGAAGGGTTTTGGAGTGTTTTCTCCCTCAAATCTAACACCTACCTCAAAATATATAGTTAAAAAAAAAGAAAAGGAAAGGAAAACACAGAAACTGGGTTCCAAGAAGCTATTTCTTGAACACTGCAACAAGCCCAAGGCTACTGTTGCTGGTTTAGTTATTTAGTTTGAAAAATCTTATATACCGTAACTCTTCAGAAACTGCTTCTGAATCTGTTTGGTTTCAGAACATTTTCACCATTTAGTGGAGAAAGCTGGTGTTTGAGAAATGTCAGTCCCAATGCAATAAGTTCATATAAGTTGATCAATGTTTCAGTTTGATAATATAGTAGTATGGGTGTGAATTTGTGTTCTCAGATAACAGTTCTAGTTGCCTTGTCACTCTACGCCATCCATTCCAAGTAGGGCTGGATGAAAATAAGGACATCCATGGGAACAGGAAGCATGGAATTGTTTTAGATGTAATTGGGAGTATAGACAAGAGCACTCTTGTTATACATACCACCGAAAGTCAAGAAACATCTATAAAAGTAATACGCAATGCTTTTTAGAATGAAAAAAACTGAAAGATTTTTTCCACATAATAATAAGAGCCTGTTTGCTTTTTTTTGTTTTGTTTGTTTTTGCTTTGGGAACGGATTGCCCCAGAACAACATTACCTCCCATCACATCACTGCATGCAGAAAAGAACAACTGTCAGATTCATAGCAGATAAAACTACCAAGTGGTATTAAGATGATCATATTGCACATTCTGCTGGTTTCAGACTTTTTAACAGGCTTTTAGATGACATCTGTGTTATTTTATGTATTGGAAATGGATTCAAAACATTGATGGAAGCTGGATGTGAAAAGGAGTGAATGAAATGTCCTTTTCATCTTCACTCCTGAAAAGTACTGGAGCAGACTTTTATCAGAGATATTTTTAGGACTATTAGCTAAGAACATCCATGCTAAAATCAAGTATTTCATAGAGCCAAGGCCTCCAACCATTTCGAGGAAGAGGCACATTTTAATTAAACATTGTGTTGTAGACCCTCTCACAAAGTAGCTGCCAGTGAGGAAATTGTCCCTCTTCCCATTGTTCCCAGTCTCCCCATATTTACCAGGATGGTCCCCACTATCCTGTCTACCTCACAGCATTTCCCCCCAATTCCTAAGCCTCCGTTCCTCTTTCTTTTTGGGAGGAGTACTACAAAATGAAGAATTTGGCTGCCACTGTCCACCATTTTTATTTCCTAAACAATGCCTCTGTGTCTAAAGGAGTTAAAGGAAATACTGAAGAAGAGAAGTAGATCTGGAGGCTATGTGGTCACTCTGAAGAATGGCAGTCTCCCGAGGAGGAGGGAACTAAACACAAATTCTGGTGTGGTTGGGAATGTGGTCATTGAAATAGGAGAAGAATCAGTTTTGGAAGGGTTAAAGTGTTCCATATACTTTACTTTAGAGTCACACTAAATGTGATGTTTTACACTATTCTGATATGCGACGTGTATTTTATAAACAAAAAAGAGCACATAGGTGATGTCAAATAACCCCTGCTTTTTCATCCTCTATTACATATCCATTGTTCCAACATTTTCTCCCCATTCTGGCTCACTTCCAGTACTGTTGATCTCAGAGAAAGAGAAAAAGGACCCTCGCCCCAGTACTTATTTTTGCATAAAAATACCCCACCCACACACTATATATTGGAAATTAAATAAATACATGGTGCTTGACTTGTGTCAATGGAAAAATGCTTCCAAACATAGTAGATGCTCATTAGTTAGTCTTCAAGCAGATTCTTTCTCCACCAGGAACAGTTTTTTTTTGTAAAATATTTGGGTTGGAATCATCCAGTTAAAATCAAATTATCCAAAAAAATTCTTACACTAAAATGGTGATAACAATAGTGTATTATTTTAAAAATTACTTATCCCCAATATTTTTTAATATCCATGACAATCAAAAATTGTCTGAATTTTACCCCACAGGTTGCAGCTACATCATACCACAAGATTTAAATATGGAATTTTCTTGCAAAGTTGCTAAGCCATTATGTTGTGCCTGCTCTCGTTCAGATGTTAACATTGCTCTTTCCAGAACAATTTACTTGCAAACATGGTAAGAGAGATAAGCAATAGGAATCCCTATTAGTTCTTTCATTTTTAATTTATGGAAAAGGCTGTTTTTAGTTTCAGATATGTAGAAAGGAGGAGACTTCACTGAAAATATTGTAAAATCTGTCATAGCTTTGACTGTCCTGCACTTTCACTATGAGTCACTTGGTGGTATTTAACACTGTCAATCATTTCAGTTCATTCACCAGGAAAAGTAAATGGGCCATCCTGTTTGCTAGTCAGAAGTGCTGTTGTTCTTGGAAACTGTCCAAGACTTGAAATAACATTGCTATCAATGGTAAATATTCATTGGGCTCAGGCTATGTCTACACTAGGCAAAATAATCCGAGTGGTCTGCTACAGAGATGCTTTGAATGCAGCACAGAAAGTCTTGCTGGTGATGTCACTTATGGTGAGGTGACAACATGACACCCAGTGATGTGATCATCAGAATCGCCATTGACAACAAGGCTCTAACAGGTACCTGCTTCTGGCCAGAGAAGTAGCAGAGGGGTTGTTGGATTTTTTTTCTGATCTGTGGACAGTGGATCTCCCCAGATCCAACCCACTCCAGCTGTCCACACATCGAAAACACTTGGGTAACTCTCAAGTTTCCTGGGAGCTCCAGAGTAACCCGTGGTTCTGTCGGATTAAAAGCTGGAAATAGCGCTTCTGCTGTGGGATGACTTGTACGTCATTTGGATGGCTCAAAGCAAGTTAAAAGTGTGAATGTATTATTTGGCCCAGAATCAGATTCTTTCAAGAAGCAGAAGCCTCCTGAACTCGAGGGGTGACTCTTTTGTGGATCCACAGGTGTGGGGCTGTAAGGGGCTGCCATCTTCCAGCTTCTTGCTCCTAGGAAGCCTTGTGCTGTTCTTGTGGAGCCCTGAAAATCTGGCCAAGCAGCAGATGAGAGCTGGGACTTTGTGAAACACAGGCTTGCCTCCAATGGGCTTGAAGGAGAGAAAATAAATCAGGGACTCCTGAGTTGCTCCAGCTGTCCAGCTTCCTATATTTTAAATTGACAGTAATTGTAATTTTTTTTGGTACTTGGTTTAATAATTACTTGAGAGCTTTGTTATTTGCTACAATTTGGGGAGAGATGTAGCAGCAGCTAGCCAGAGTTAAAATAAATTGTTGAATCTGTAAGGAGGAGGACTTACTGATACTTCTAGTAAGTAAATCTCTGTGCTGGGCTGGGAAGAAATCCCTAAATGGACGGTCCCTGGGAGTCCCTTCCAACTCAATAGGGAAGCATATTAATTAGTTTAAAGGCTGGGTGGCCATCTGTCAGGAGAGTTTTAATGGTGCCCTCCTGCCTGGAAGAAAGGGGTTGGATTAGATGGCCCTTGGGGGTCCCTCCAACTCTAGGATTCTATGAAAATGTAGAATTGGTTAATATTGGTTTCTATTGGTTAATATGAGAGACATTCAAGATAGATAGCTGTTGTGGCCTAAAAAACATTTTTGTCAAAACTTTTTTAAAAAACTCCCTAAAATCAGTACATGCGTGAATATTTCTGAAAATGGGGGGAGGGGTTGATCCCCCGTTATCTTGAGTCGTTGTATAGAAAATTCAAGAAGATAACACTGGTAGTTTTTTTAAATGTTGTTTATAAACACTTTGAAAATTCCCGAAAAATCCGTGATTAAGTGGAAAATTCTGAAACTTGATGGGCTAATAGTGGTAAATGTGTTCTACCATTGTAGCACGTTTCACCCCAATAGCCATAAAACTGAGGGAGAAAGGAGCTCTTGAAGTTTCTCCACTCGCACAATTACTATAACAAAAAAAGTTAAAAAAAATTGTTACTCTCGTTATAGTAACAAAATTTTCACTAATGATACTTTAGAAACACTTTAGAAACAAAACGCCAGGGCCCTCCAGTTTTGTAATGACTTTTTAAACATTTTTTTTATTGATCGCACATCCCTAGCTGACAAATGGATTTCATGGCTTCAAACTACAGGAAAGGAGATTCCACCTGAACATCAGGAAGAACTTCCTCACTGTGAGGGCTGTTCGACAGTGGAACTCTCTCCCTGGGGCCGTGGTGGAGGCTCCTTCCTTGGAGGCTTTTAAGCAGAGGCTGGATGGCCATCTGTCGGGGGTGCTTTGAATGCGATTTCCTGCTTCTTAGCAGGGGGTTGGACTAGATGGCCCATGTGGTCTCTTCCAACTCTACTATTCTATGATTCTATGATTCTATGGTCATTTTATGGCTATTCTCCAGCAGGCAAGGCATATCAGATGGTTTCTCCAATTCCTGAATCCAGTGCCTTGTACCTGGCAAGTGTAGCTGTAATTTTAAAAATTATTGTCGTTATTTACCCAACCACTGTGTTTGCTTCTCTGTTTGCAGCTCTGTTCTAAGGCTAGGCTTGGAAAAGAAAAACAGTTGAATTTCTTCGATTCTATGATGTTATTGATTGTTAAATACACAGTAATTTCAGCACCAACAACAGAAAACACTTTATTTATATATAGATTAGCTGTGCCCGGCCACGCGTTGCTGTGGCAAAGTATGGTGGTATGGGAAATAAAATATTGAGGAATTGTTGGTAGTTAAGGTAAAGGGTAAAGCTTTTCCCCTGACATTAAGTCCATTATAAATGGGTTATATAGCTGTGTGGAAGGGCCTTGAGTCTACACTGCCATATAATCCAGTTAAAATCAGATAATCTGTATTTTATAGGCAGTGTGGAAGAGGCCTAAGTGAGGCCTAACTCTGCCTGTCCCCTGGGCTGAGTGGGTTGCTAGGAGACCAAGTGGGTGGAGCTTAGCCTTCTAACTGGCAGCAATTGGATAAAAACAATTATTCCTCTCCCTCTAATTAAGACTTATTTTTTCTTTTCTTTTTGTTGTATGAACATAGAGGCATGGATGAGGGGTTGTGCTGCCAAGTTTAGTGTTTCTGAGATGTGTAGTTTTGTTGTTTTGTCCTAGGCCGAAATTTCATTACCCTTTTATATATATAGACTAGCTGTGCCCGGCCACGCGTTGCTGTGGCTTAGTCTGGTGGTGTTGGTCAGTGTGCATTAGGTTGTATTTATGCTGTGACCTCCACCTTCTTTATACTCACATTAGTAGTAGTATTTGAAGTCTGTTACCTTCTTCAATTTTTGTGTTGATTGATAATTGCTTGAGATGGTTTGTTGTCTTTGGTTTGTTGTTAATTGTAATGTCTGATTGTACTGAGTGCGGTTTATATTTTTATTGTGGTACAATAGTCTTTTTTTTTGTTTTGCCTGTGTAGGTGTTTATTATTATTGTTGTTGTAGTGGTCATGAAGGTTGGATAAGTTAGATGCTACTGTATTGTTTTTTGGAGGCCCAGTTTAGCACTGAGTGGCCTCTCAGCCTCAGTGCCTGGCTGTTTCTTACCTGTGATGGTGTTGATTCTTATTGTTGTTGTTGTTGTCATTGTTATTATTGTAATTGTTTTTTTGGAGGCCAAGTGTGAATGTAGGGATTGGGGAGGTGGATGAGTTGTGTTGTCAAATTTTGTATTTGTTATAGTCACAATGCGTTGTTGTGAGTTTTGTGGGTCCAGATTGTGGTTTTGTGGTGTGATTGTGTTGTTACAACTGAGAGGCAAGGCTTTTGTGTTGTGTTGCCAAGTTTTGTATTTCTGGGGCGTTTAGTTGTGTTGTTATAGTCACGATGCATTATTGTGAGTTTTGTGGGTCCGGATTGTGGTTTTGTGGTGTGGTTGTGTTGTTACAATCGGGAGGGAATGCTTTTGTGTTGTGTTGCCAAGTTTCGTATTTCTGGGGCGTTTAGTTGTGTTGTTATAGTCATGATGCGTTGTTGTGAGTTTTGTGGGTCCGGATTGTGGTTTTGTGTTGTGGTTGTGTTCTTACAACTGGGAGGCAAGGCTTTTGCGTTGTGTTGTCAAATTTTGTATTTCTGGGGCGTTTAGTTGTGTTATAGTCACGATGCGTTGTTGTGAGTTTTGTGGGTCTGGATTGTGGTTTTGTGGTGTGGTTGTGTTGTTACAACCGGGAGGCAAGGCTTTTGCGTTGTGTTGTTAAGTTTTGTATTTCTGGGGCGTTTAGTTGTGTGCCAAATTTCGTATTTCTGGGGCGTTTAGTTGTGTTGTTATAGTCACGATGCATTGTTGTGAGTTTTGTGGGTCCGGATTGTGGTTTTGTGGTGTGGTTGTGTTGTTACAACCGGGAGGCAAGGCTTTTGCGTTGTGTTGTTAAGTTTTATATTTCTGGGGTGTTTAGTTGTGTGCCAAGTTTCGTATTTCTGAGGCGTTTAGTTGTGTTGTTATAGTCACGATGCGTTGTTGTGAGTTTTATGGGTCCGGATTGTGGTTTTGTGGTGTGGTTGTGTTGTTACAACCTGGAGGGAAGGCTTTTGCGTTGTGTTGCCAAATTTCGTATTTCTGGGGCGTTTAGCTGTGTTGTTATAGTCACGATGCGTTGTTGTGAGTTTTGTGGGTCCTGTGTGGTTTTGTGGTGTGGTTGTGTTGTTACAACTGGGAGGCAAGGCTTTTGCATTGTGTTGCCAAGTTTTGTATTTCTGGGGCATTTAGTTGTGTTGTTATCGCATGATGCGTTGTTGTGAGTTTTGTGGGTCTGGATTGTGGTTTTGTGGTGTGGTTGTGTTGTTGTAACCTGGAGGCAAGCCTTTTGCATTGTGTTGCCAAATTTCGTATTTCTGGGATGTTTAGTTTTGTTGTTATAGTCACTGCGCCCACAACTTTATCATTTTATATATATAGATAAAGCATCCACAGTTCTGAGATATACCACATTTTTGAGATGTTCATATAGGAAGAAAAGCAATTCTTACAATTTAAGAAATACAGTATGTTCCCAGTGATAAGTGATATCTCTAATTGTTATGCCTCTTACAGTCCCATCACATGCCTATCAATTCACAGAGGAGACAGTCAAAGCAAGTGTGATTAATAAATACCACTTCTTAAAGTGTTTTGCAGTGCCTATACACACACACTTCTGTGTGCATGCCATGTATGCTTAGGGACACATAAAATATCAAATGGCAACATGTTTGGGAAGCAAACAATCACTTTTGGAAACCAGAAGTTATGAATGCTAATTTAGATTTCCATGGACATCTCAAGGAAGGGGAAGGAGAGGTCAGAGCTATAAATCTGCCACTTCGGGACTCAAGGGCACTTGCTATGTGCAGTTCCTCACTTCTGATTTTCCAATACACAAAGGGAAAAGGTGCAATGCTCTGGCCTTATAAATCTGCATGGGCATTTACATACCACTAACCGTAAAGGTTGGATGCACCAAGGATACTGGTGGAAATCTCTTCAAATAGAATCTGGGGCAGAGGGGGAGATGGGAAAAGAAAAGAAATCTCGACCCATAAGGATACATCAAGCTCTTAAGGAAGTTAGACTGTGCCATGTTTGAAGATGCAAAGATAATCACTATGCTGGGAACCGTCTTATAGAGAGGAGGAAGCCAAACAACAAGAGGAAAGCAGCGTATGCTCCTAATTTCGCACAGGAAGCCTTCAGCACCTCCTGCCTCCGTGAGATAAGAAAACTCCCATGGCCTATTCTGGACAAGGCCACTGTTATCACCCTTAGCTTCACACTGTCCTCTCGCTACTCCACAGCTTGCTCCCGTAATGAGATCTTGCCTCCATTTGCTTGCGGCTTGCCAAGCATAATAGCATGATATATTTATAACTATCGACAGGGAAGTTTTCCAGGCGCAGAGTTTACTACATGTCACCTCAGTGTTTGTAGACTGAAAATACATACTGTCTTATTGACAGCAATTAGTACATTTTATTAGAACTAAGCCACAGATTAGTATTCTTGAGTAAATCTAGATGACAAGCAAAAATGCTGCCTTGATCATGGATTGGCATTATATGCCACATATTTTATGAGATTTCTTTCAATTTTTTTTTAAAAATAGACAAAGTTTGGATCTTACTGAATGCTGTGGATCTCATTCATTCTTAGATGATCGCTGCTATTTTCTGCTAGTTCAAGATACACATATGGTCTCTTCTTAATACAGGATTTCTAATATACTCCAAACAAGGATATTTTTTTAAATGCAATACACAACATATATTATTTATCTGAATAATTTCAATGTTTGTGTGCATGTGCTTCAAGTCACCTATCGACTTATGTCAACTACATATATGTCATGTTTTTGTAGGCAAGGAATACCCAGAAGGCATTTTCCATTGCCTCCATCTGAAATATAGTCTACAGCACCTGCTATTTCTTGGTGGTCTCCCATCCAAGCATTAACTAGTGCCAACTCAGCTTAGCTTCCATTATCAGATAGGATTTGATTCTTTTATTTCAGCTATACTGCCAAGATGTTTTCTCAGTATATGTTGGCTAGAGATGTGGGTCAGGATTTACCTCGAATGCACAAGCCTAATGTTGGCAGAGTATGCGAAGATAATGGGTGACTCTCTTCTATGGTTCAAATTCAGTAATTTTAAAAATATGTGAAAGACCAGCATGCAAAACACAGGGGTAAGAACAACTAGTTGGCACACTAATTGTTAGAGTACTAGTGGAATTCATCAAGAAAGTTGAACTTTTAAAAAATATATAGTAAAATATATAGTAAAATGAGCTATAATTTAAAGTAACATATACTTCTCATCATTGAATTTTCTTTTCACAATTCTGTTAAGCACATTTCTAAATCCATGTTTTTTTGTGTTTTTTTTTCAGAACCTGGGACCCTTTCATACTACACAATTACAGAACTATGATTCCACTTTAACTGTCATCTTATGCATTCTCAGATTTGCAGTTTAGGACAAATGTTTTTAATTCTCGACCAGAGAGCTCTAGTGACTCAACAAAGTACCAAACCCAGGCATCCATAGAATGCAGTCATGGAAGTTAAATTGGAATCATAGTGCTACAACTGTGTTATTGGAAGAGCCACCTGGCCTAAGTTAAACTCATAAATTCTTTCAATGAAACTAAACAGAATCAAAAGCCTTTGACAATCTAATAACATCATCAAGAGAGCTACCAGTTCATTCTAGTCTGTGTTCTATCCACCTTGATACCAAACAGCACACTGCATAGAATATTGCCCACACACATACACATTAATAGACACATAATTCATGACAGCAATTAACAAAATATTGAGTGTTTAATGTAGACTACAATGCTATAGCCACTGAAACCTAGGTCCCCCTGAACTTAGTAGGAATTGTTTCTGAGTAGACATATATGAGATTAGATTAAAACTTCTTTTTCATTCATGTCCTGTACAACAAATGGTAGGTTAAAGGAATCTGTATTATGAATACACATAGCCAGCCAGTCCATCGCTCGTCATATTCAAAGCTGTGAATTTTTGCAAAAATGACAGCTTTTCTCAGATGTCTACTCATATAAACAATGTAATCTTAACAGAAAGCCCTGGGGAATATTTGTAAGAGTAGAGTGATCTGGAAGCACTTCTCAACCAAGTATGAGATGCTATCTTTCTTGGGATCTCTTCTGGCATTGCACATCTTGTGTAACTAGACTTTTGTGAGCAGTTATATATTAGTCTTCAGAATCAGTGCTAACACATTGTAGTACTGGCAAACAATGAGAACAAGTTGCTTTGGCAAAGATCCAACAGAGTACTGCTTATTTTTTTCACTCCACCAAGGGTATTGCAAGCAACCTCTCTAGTTGTTATGCCCCCACGCTTCCTGAGGTTGTGACCTAATGTTTCTAACACAATGAGGTTACATGTCCTAATTGATTATTCAACACCCTTTTTACAATGTGCTGTAATGGTTTTGCCATGCAGACAACTTTCTGCAGTTTTCAAGGGCTTGTCTACACAGGATGAATAGCCCACATTGACTGTGAAGTCATTCCAGGCTGTCTTGATAACATCCAGGTATGTCCAGTCCTTACTGCAAGGTAAACTGGTCTTATCTGTTTTGGCCCCTGCATTAAGAAAAGTCAGGGAAAAGGGAATTGATAAGTTCTGTGCCACTGGACCTCATCACATTGATGAGGTCCCCTGATCCAATTCACCGGCCTCTGTGGTGAATTGACGGGGCAGTGGGACAAATCTGGTACCCCTCGCAGCCAGCAGCGGCACATCCCCATCACATGTGATGGGCAGTGTGGGGCTCCGTCGCTCAACTGGGGCAGCAATGTCCTAGGACGCTAAGAAATCCTCATGTGATGAGGTCCACTGTCACTACAACCCTTGACTTACATTACTCCCAGAGAATACCTGGCCATCATGAATGCCCCATTCTGATATCTGGAATAGTGACAGCTTAACCAAGAAGGAAGGGGGAGTATGAAGGATAACACGCTCACCTCCAATATTTAATATAGAGAGAAAAAACACCCACATGAGCTGTTGAATCTTATTTCGAGTCTAACAATGAAACAGTCATGCATCAAGCATACCACTCAGAGTCCTGTCCTATGACACTCAGTGCTGCCGTCCCAAATATGTCACCAGTTACTGCTGTCTTATGATTCCCAATGAAATCTTGGCAACTGTGGACAAGAAGCATCGCTATAGGAAGCGTAGTTCACCTCCCTGTTAAAGTATTCTACTCCCATAGATAACAGTTATTGTTTTGGATTGAAAGTATTGGCAAGCATCCACTAGCCAGAGGCCTACGGGTATGCTTCCACCTCTTGCTCCTAACAAAAAGATAATGAAGACTAGCATGTCCTCACAGATAGGTCAGAGAAGGAACTTCTGCTCCAATACTTGTTTTCCTCTTCTTTGAAGAAATGAAGATTATGAAGAAGATAACAAGTGTCAACTCCATGTCAAAGTCAACTGTAATGGATTGAGATGACTTAAAACATAATGGAGGATATCAGGCTGAAGGATTATGAGAGTTAATTCTTTCAAGCTCTGAAATAATATGAGAAAATATGGGCTTTTATTATTTCATATCAGAAATAAATATGTGTAAGGAGTAGAAGTGTCTTCATGCCTTCCCATTCCAACAGTAAGAGAGAGGACGGTGATGGTGCCTTCACATCTCAGTAACATCACCTTCATCAAGGAGATGGCCTTTGCATAATCAAACCACCTTAAAAACTCTGCATTTAAAACCAGCACTGATGGCAATATAATTACTTTGACATTTGATGTGTATTTTACAGCAATCATGCATTTTATAACTTGTGTTACAAATCTTATGAATAAAGTTGTTGGTTTATTAAAATGACAACTAAGGTCAGTGGGAAAATACTGAAAGCAAATAATTAAAATGATCTACCTTGCCAAGGAGTGATTCTGTTGACAGGGATGCCAGATCCACTGGAAGGTAGGTTGAGGAATGCCATAAACAATGCATGTTAGAATTTGCTCAGTTCCCACTTTATAGAGATTAGGACCAGATATTGATGAGACCTTTTCATAAATATGAGGTTTCACTGTGAAACAAAGCAACAAAAATGCAACAGAGGGTCAAGCAATTTAAATTTGTTTTCAAAACATAAAAACAAGATCCTTCTTTTTATTGACACATTTGCCAAAACAAAGTGATTCCAAGCTAGCAGTGATCATTCCTAGCATATTCTATGCATGATTGTTCAGAAGTAAGCCTCAGGAAGGTCAGGGAGATTTATACCAGGAAAAAGTGTATGGGATTGCAGTCTGAATCAGTAATGTCAACTACATAGATAACTCACCATTTATTCTTAGTGAAACTGTTAGGTTTTTATGCAAATTCCATGGTGACGTGTTCAGCAATATAGTGTAGTTTCCCGCATCTTCTTCAGAAACATGTTTTATGATGAGTGAATAGCCTTTAATTTTATACCGAGCACACATTTCAGCAGCAGGCAGCCCATCTTTCAACCTGTTAAAAGACAACCAGATTTGTAATTGTTTACAGTGTCACTGTTGCTCCCACTTTTCTACTTTGGTAATCTAAAGCATCAATCAAAGACATTCTATATCTGGTGAGCAAGTTGTGTCCTGGTGCTATAACATACAGGGTGTCCCACAAAATGTATGTCCCCTTCACAATTTATAAATCATTTTTTTTCACACACAGAGACACCCTAGAAATGTATACATTCTTAACAGAAGTAAAGATTACAACAACGAATTCTGTCACAAAAGAGCAAATTAGGTTTGCAACTGTGTGCTTTGACAATGCAAGCAGTCCACTGCTGTGCAGGGACAACAATTTAAACACCTTCTATAAAATTGTAATTTAAGATGGAATTTGTAGATCTGATTAAATCATTATTAAGACATTCATTCTTCAATATAAATGCATTTATTTAGCCTTCATAGCTAACATTAGCTGTTAAAGGGGGCACATGTTTGGGGGAAAACATCCTGTATATAATAAAACACTTGACATTCACTGGATGTTGAGTGTGTCAAGGGATCTATCACACTAGGGTTTAACTATATGTTATGGGAAATCTGTATTTGCTAGTCTCCCTGCCATTATCCTCAGTAATATTAAAGGAATGAGTGATGTGTCATTGTTGTATTCTGTGTTTCAAAGACAGCATCAAGCATGATTTCCATGTCAATTGAGTAGTTATTTCACTCCAAGTTATAATCCATATTTTAAAGGAATTATCCGAGGTGTTAATTTATATTGATGACAGATTTCAGGACCTAGGGTAGCTCCCCTAGTGTTAAGACTAAAACTCAGTGCATGACCCACTAACATGAAAAATTCCAACTGTCAATGGCACCTAATGAATTGGTCCTAGACTTCAGTACATGCATAAAAGTTGGAAGAAACCTCAAGGGCCATCCAGTCCGATCCCCTGCCATGCAGAAATACATAACCAAAAAAGAAAACACAGTCACAATCCAAATTACAGAGGACAGATGTATTTGAAGACCTATGTCCAATTCAAGTCTACCTCAAAGGTAGAAAACCACAAAAAGGAGCAACTCTTCAAATGTCCATCAACAATGAATGCCTTGATGCAGACTGAGTAGGCCACAGCCTTTTCCTTGATTATGATATGTACAGAATTTCTATTTATAGCATATATGAAAATATATGGTATAAATTACAGTCTATTTTTAAATTTTCTTGTGCTTGTTAGTACCTATATTTTCCCTCTTTTTTTAAAAAAAATGCAATCAATAGAAATTGTAGCAGTGGGAAAGACATGGTATATATGGTGGGGGGGGGGGTTGGTTGATTAAAGATACATGTCCCCCAAAATATGTGTCATTTTAATGCTTTAAGGCAAAGCTATGCAGTAGAAGTATGGGAAGTATAGTCATGCACATGGAGAGGACCCCAAATTAAGAAGATTGGACTAATCTGTTGCCGTAACCAGTCTTTTATTAAAGGTATACCCATTTCTATGACATTTCTTTTTGTATGCTGTGCTTATCTGGACTGTAACCTAGAACATATGAGAAGTTGTTTAACCCATAGCATGAAAATAAGTATATGGGGCCGGGCTGTGGCGCAGCTGTTGAGCAGCTGCCTTAAATCACTCTGACCATGAGGTCATGAGTTCGAGGCCAGCCCATGGCGGGGTGAGCACCCGTCAATTAAAAATAAAAAATAGCCCCTGCTCATTGCTAACCTAGCAACCCGAAAGATAGTTGCATCTATCAAGTAGGAGATAAGGTACCACTTATAAAGTGGGGAGGCAAGATTAACTAATTTACGACCTGGAATGAGGAAGTGCCGTCAGTGTGGATGATGAAGCAGCTGCTCCCCCCTGTGGCCAGAATCGAACATCCCCTCAGAAGAACGTTAACTTGCCTCTGCGTGTGTCTCTCAGTCTCTGTTTGATGTGTTTATGGGCATTGAATGTTTGCCCTATGTGTGTTATAATGTGATCTGCCCTGAGTCCCCTTCGGGGTGAGAAGGGCGGAATATAAATACTGTAAATAAATAAATAAATAAATAAATATGCTTATTTTAGCATGTGTACATGTAGAATCATAGAATAATAGAGTTGGAAGAAACCACATGGGCCATCTAGTTCAGCCCCCTACCATGCAGGAAAAGCACAACCAAAGTTCCCACAATGTACTGGGAAGCTCCCACAATGTACTTTATCTCTGCATTACATAAATGAGGGGTGACATTCTTTTAGTGACAAATGCAAACATAAATCCACTCTATGCTTTAATATATTTTGTTGGTGTGCAGAGGTTGGTATTCTCTTCTTCCTTCCACAACATTCAAAGCAGTCCCTGCCACTTCAAATCACTGTTTTTCTGCAATAGCTGCACCAACCCCCCCCCCCCCCCCCCCCAGTATTTCTGTTGTGGGAAAGGGCTCAGCTAGATGCAGATCAGAGACATC
The DNA here is from genome assembly GCF_035594765.1 of Anolis carolinensis. Classification (NCBI taxonomy): domain Eukaryota; kingdom Metazoa; phylum Chordata; class Lepidosauria; order Squamata; family Anolidae; genus Anolis; species Anolis carolinensis. Next base: position 31,728,750 of record NC_085843.1, read on the forward strand.
AACTCATGAAATCTCTGAAGAACTGCAGTGGATTTTGGTCTGCATCTAGGAATGGGAACACAGCCATAAGGTTTTCCAATCCCCTCATTACTCTTCATCAGCTATGGAATGACCATGGAGTGAGGGGCATGCATTACTGCAAAGCAATGAATTCTGTGTTGATGGAGAGCATGCAGACCCCTTAAGATAAACTTGACAATGAAGGGTCTCAGCCACTTTAAACATTAGATGACAAAATACATAATGCAAGATGCTACATAATTGCTAGTCTATACTACGTGAAGAGATACTAAAAGAACCAAAATAAACATCCAATTTTATATGTAGTTTGCAATTCTATATGTAGTGATCAGTCCATGATTTTATACAGTACAACACCAGTATATGTTGGCATAATACACACTGTTTCATTACCTCCATCTGACAAAAATGTGACTTCTCTGGGTATTTCCTAGATTCTCCAGTGCAACTACATGATATGCTTAGACTGGAAGTTAGCCATAGACTCACACTAGAGGACCTAGTGGTGTCTGGGGAGTTGTTGTTCAATAGAGTTCACTATTATTCATGTTTTCACCAACCATGGTGTTAATTGGAGAGAGTTCTTCATGTAAATTATGTCACAGCCAGTTATGATTTTTAGTACAGCCTGGAAAACACACAACAACCCTAAGAAAAAATAGCTTCTATCAGTCTGAGAGCTAGCAGCATGATGAAGTGGTTTGAGTGTTGGACTCCACGGACTAGGGCTTTTTCTGCTTCTGCAGTGTTTGTCCCATTTGATGGCAGGGTCTGCTTTACTGGTTTGTTGGCGCCATTTCACCCGGTCGTGCTCCTGATCAAGGTATATGCTAGCAGTCTTCAGATCGTTGTGCAACATGTCCAGCCAGCATAGCTTCAGCCATCCCTTTGGTCTCTTGCCAAGCACTTCTAAGTCAAGAGCAATCTTGCGAATTGACGAGTCTTCACTTTGGAGAGTGTGACCGTACCATCTGAGGGACTATTCCTGTCGTTTGTCAGCAATTGGGGCAATGCCAAAGCATTGACGGATGTCATTGTTGCAGATGTGGCCAAGGTGTGTGACACCAGCTGTAAATCGTAGCATTCTCATCTCCGTAGCACCAAGGTGGCTTTCTGCTTCCTTTGTTGCCAGCCAAAATTCGGCTCCATATATTGTGGCAGGCCTTACGACAGTTCGATACATTTTTTATTTCAGGTGATCTTCTTGTCACAGAGTACACCTGTTACCAAGCACCATTTCATCCAAACTGCATTAATCCGAGTGGTGACTTCATCAAAAAAGTTGCCACCTGAAGTTATCATCAATCCAAGATACTTGAAGGTGTTGACTTTTAGGAGATCCACCCCATCTACCTGGATGGTACCAGTCTCCTCCTCATTGGTTGTCAGGTACTCCATCTTTTTGACATTGAGGCAAAGACCAAATTGCACCAACCGGTCACACCATGTTTGCACTTGATGTTCAAGTTCTTCCTTGTCCTCAGCTCAAGCAATACATTGTCAGCATAAAGCAAAATCCAAAGTGCTGGTCTTTGCAGATCTCTAGTAACTGCATCCATTACAGGGAGAGAGGGCTGAGCTCTGGTGCATACCAACGATGATGGGAAACTCAGACGATGTGCCAGCAGCGATCTGCACCCTACTTTTTGGATCACTGTACAGAATCTGGACTCACTTGAACAGTTCTTCGGGAACAGCATGTTGTCATAATGTGTACCAAATAACTTCATGAACGATGCAACCAAATGATTTCCCTGAATTGAGGAATAGGACATGAAGTGACTTTCATTTCTCATGGTGTTTCTTGACCAAGAATCAAGTGGCGTGGATTGCGTCGATGGTACCGCAACTGGAGATGAAACCATATTAGTTGGTAGTGAGATGGACAATTTTGTGAATTCTGTGATCGATGACATGTTCAAAGATCTTCATAGTATGGGATAGTAAGCAGATCGGCCAGTAGGTTGTACAGTCCATAGGGCTGCCTTTCTTCTTCCAGATTGCTATAGTTATGCTTTGCTGCCAGTTTACAGGTGTCCTTTTCTCGGCAACAGTCTGATTGAACAATTGTGTCAGCCAGCCAGCAGGGTTTCAACATCTCAATTTCCACAACTCTACCATTTGATCATCAGGTCCGGTCACTTTATCTGTCTTCATGTATTTCTGTGCCGCTTCAACTTCTTCCACTGTGATTGACTGTATAGGGCTGTAGGTTGGCACAGCTTGGAGGATGGGTGGATGGTCAAATTCCTTGATGATATTTTCTCAAAGTAATCATACCACCAGTTCATCACTCTTTTTTGATCCATCAGAAGCTGACCATTTTTGTTGTAAATCCATGGAATTTCTCCACATCTTCAGCTTGATGCTGACAGGATTTTACCAGTTGTTAAAATCCATGGATTAGGGCTCAGCCACAGAAACCCATTGGGTGACCTTAGGTCAGTCACACATCCTCAGCCTCAGAGGAAGAGAAAAGCAAAATGCCCTCAGAACTAAACTGTGATAGATTTGCCTTGGGGTTGCCATAGGTCAGAAATGACTTGAAAGCTTATGGCAACAATGTCAGCTTACTTTCCCCTATCCTTCCACCTCCCCCTCCCCCCCTCCCCATTTATAATTTCAGTATAGCAGAGAGTTTGAAATCAAAAGTAAGGAGCATGAATTACATCTGACACAAATACTGTGAAACTAGCACTCTAGGGGCACTGTAGCAAATTGTTCTCCTAATCAGTCTTACTGCACAGTTGTTGTTGAGAACAGCTCAGCATTGAACAGAATTCATCCATATTCCCTGCATTTGCAATTATGTAAACAAAAACAAGGAGTAAAATAAGATCAAAACTGATAACATTGTCCCATAAGAAAGTAACACCAAAGACTCCTTGCAAGGTTTCTTGATGCAGTGTACTGGAGCCAAGCAAATCTTGGCTACTAGAAGTTGTATCAAACAAGTTCTAGAAAGAAACAATAGGTCACCCAAAAGATAAACATGTCATCTCCTAGGGTCAAACTAGACGTGACATTACACCCGTCTTGATCTGAAACAGTAACACGTAGCAATTGGGGGGGGGGGGCACATATCCTGATTAGGAACGTGGCAAAGAGGAGCAGCATAACTCTGAGATTTATTTCCACCAGCAAATGGCATCTGTATCTGTTGTCAAAAACTACACATTGGAGAATGACTCTACCCTGTCAGGGGTCATCCCTTAGAGAGGTACACACATCCCTCGAATGTTTCTAGCTTCTATTATGAAAAAACAACAGCCTTGCATTTAACCTTGCAATAGTAGATGGTGATATTTGAATATTTGGGCATCTTTCTATATTACATTATAAATTTCTGCACAGTACTCCAATTAAAGACGAAAGCCCTTAATGACATCTTACAAATTTTCTTCAGTTCTCACTAAAAGACTAAACAGATTTTAGGATGATAAGGCTAGCAAGCAAGTGACCATAACACGTATCAACTATCTCTAAGATCAGAGGCAGCATACGTTTGGGGAACAATATCTAGAGAAGCACGGTTTTCACAATGGCACCAGAAGGTACTTTAGGTAGATCCTACAGGGTTATTCTTATGCACTTCTCATGAAATTCACAACGTCTTCAATTTAACCAAATAACTGCCCACTTTAGTCTCATAAAGGGGCTGCCCTGAATTCTAAACATTCTTCTGGGGTCTAAAATCCTTGTATTAATGCACAGACTTCCCTTAGGAAAAGACACAGGCACTGTTTCAACAGCCTTTTGGCAATGTCTGCTTTCTCCCTGGAAATATTCCAGCAACATTGATTGCACTTTAAGCCCCCAAAGTGGCATTTTAAAAGTAGGAATGAGATATCTAAATGTAACATGGAAGTGAGAGCTCCAAAATTCATGATATGTCTCTAGACCAGAATCTTAAGCATGCATCATTGTGCCATAAAATATGTTGACCATGTAAAACAAAATTGCACTGAAATAAACATAGCCATATGCACAAGTGTGAAGCACATATATTGGTTCCAAATTAATTTCAGCATATTCAATGTTTTTTTTTTCTTAAAAGACAATGTATTTAATCCTGAGCAAATCACATATGTAAGTGGCTTCTTTCTGTGTTCAGAAGTAACTGTAATCCTACCATATAACCTCTGGTGTAGGGAATGCTTTCACTTTGATAGAAAGTCGATAGGACTTCTTGCCAGATAGCACTTCCAGCACATTTTTTCTTCGAGGTTTCAAAGTGATAAATGCTTTATCTTAAAAAATGAAGAAAGAAATGATATGTTTAAGAAATTGGTTCTGGACAAAGAAATCTATAAAATATTCATTGGACATGGGACACCTGGGACACCTGACCCAACTCCTCAGCATTCCTAGTCAACAGGCCAATGTTTATAATTCAATGTAGGGTAAAACCGTAATCTCTTATACAAAACTGTCCTGAATGAATATTCTATCTATCAAACCCATAATTGCTTGTAGTGGCATCTTTTAAAAGAAAGGAAGCCAACTTGGCTTCATCAGTGTTTTCTTCTTCTACCACATGGTAAAAACAATGGCTTTGGGGAAAAGCTTTGATGAGTGAGGAAATGATCTGTCTACTATTTCTAACTGTTGGGGGGGGGGGGGGGAATTATGAATTTAACCTATAGATTCAGAATTTGAACCATTTCCATTTCATGTTGATTTTACTGGTTTTCCTTTTCAATTTGTTCCACCTCCCATTTAATTTTTTTAAAACACACACACCTGATCTTGCAAACTAAAAAAATGTTTGAGTATTGTGTGGTTTCTGGGCTGTATGGTCATGTCCTAATAACACTTTTCTCCAGAAGATGCCAGGTGAAACACTGGGAGAAAATGCTACTAGAACACGGTTATACAGCCTGGAAATTACACAACATCCTAGTGACAATACACCCTTCGACAATACATATTTAAAATGTTACTTATATGTTTTACCAGTTGGTCTGAGGCTTGCCTTTTCAGCAAGGATGGCAACTGTATTGGCCCACTGAGGGACCCTCAAAAGTCACACGTTCCCATTTTATTCTACCCTCTCTGTTCAACCAAATTACAGTTTTTCTAGTGCAAAAACTGGAGAGGGATCCTGTACTTGTAATGGATGTGTAGAAGAGAGAACTTCAGAAACTGTTGCTTATCATGCAACAAGGTAACAAGCAATACCTGATGAAACTCCCCCTTAAAGGTGCAACATCTGCATCCAGTTGTCACTCTACTGGCTATTGCGGGTGGTGGGGTAAAGAAATACCACTCTAATGGTAATGAAGCAGTTCTTTATGCCCACTAAAGTGTCCAATAAAGGCCCCAGGTCTGAGGGGGATGCTTCAAGACACTTCACTGTGGTCTGGGTACTTTTCACATTCCCCAGTATGTATGCGTAAGCCAGATAGGGGGAAAGTAGAAGGAGGCAAAGAAATCGGGACATTAAAAAAGCAGATTAATTTGGAAAGTTGGGGGTATGGGATACAATAATCAAATATCCTGTGCATATAAACATTTCTTACCATAAATATGAACAGTAGTATTAACTGATTTCAGAGATGGGCCGCTCTTTACATTGCAAGTGTATTGTCCTTTATCAATATCACGGACTTTATCAATAACAAGAATACTATAAAACAAGTTGGGTTCATCACTTCTTTGTACAATACTTCTGGCAATAGTGCCTCTTTTGCTTGCCTAAAGAAGAGAAAGAAATTTACCCCAATGAAAAGCAATTTGTATTGGGATGTACATGTATGTATATATGTATGTATATACTGACACTATCTTGTTCAGTATTAGACAACCCATTTGCATGAAGTGATATTCAAACGACAACTAGAACTGCCTCACTTTTAGGACTTCCAGGTTGGGAATACCCTGGGACCCAAGATTTCAGGGCCACAAATGGAAACGTAAGAGATACCGCTAGTGATGTCATGGAGAAGGCTTCAATATCAATATGCATGATAAGAGAGATGGGAATCTGGTACAAATTAGCAGAGACCAGCTACCCATAAGAGTCCAACTCATACTTTAGTTTTTGAGGCATAGCAGCCACAAATCTCATTTTTTTTGATCCAGTGTGAGAATAGCAGACATTAGCTGTAGTCACAACAGACTAATGCCAAAGCATTTTGGTATGCAGAAAAATGACTTCAAATTACATACCAAATGCTTGCATTTTCCCATCTCTCTGGTGCTCATTTTTCTTCTACCTCTCTGCATGCATAGGTGACTGAGATATATATATATATTTGCTGGGATTTAGTGGTACAGGACCTTCAGAAAAGTGGGGAAATTGCTAATAAAAACCACCAGAAAGTACACCTCTATACGAATCTCTAGGGCCCCTTCTACACTGTCCTTATATCCCAGGATCTGATCCCAAGTTATCTGCTTTGAACTAGATTATGTGAATCTCCACTGCCAGATAATCTGGGATCAGATCCTAGGATACAGGGCAATGTAGAAGGGGCCTAGGTCATCCAGTCAAGTACAACTCTATTGTCAAGTTCTGCTGGAGTTTAATCACAGAGTTGCACTGGAGGACCTAGAGATTCCTGGTGAGAACATACTAATCTAATCCACAACTAATCAAATCTCCAAAAGATACGCTTGCAAATATGGTGGATCAAGTGAATTATGTGAAGCTGACCCATATAAGTCTTGTGAGGTTTTGGGCTCCCATGATATCCCATTCTTGTGCAATTCTGGAACTCTAGCAACACACCCTCCTCTCACAAGCTATAAGGTGGTGAGAAGGCCAGTTTTGAGCAACGGAAATGTCTTTTCCATGCTGTTTTTTCAAAAATCTGACAGCTCTAGCTGGAGTGAGGTGACATTTTCCCTCACAGTTGCTCAGAGCATATCATTCAAATAAAAAGACAAATGTTAATAAATGAGAAATATCTTTCTTTTGTTAGAAATTAATTTTTCATGTTCTACATTAAAGAGAGAAAATGCTAACTTTTCATCTTTGTATTTAATATTTTCACCATAATTATTTTAACAGTACGTGGGGAGTCCAACAAAGAAATTTAGCAAAATTAAAGTAAACGCTGATTTTAATGACTTTCCTCCATTCACTAGTGTCATTCATGTCACACTTTTGAATGACAGTTTCTAATATTCCAAGATCTGGGCTTTGATTTTTCTGTTATGAATTTGTATAAACTTTAAAAATTACATATTATATAGTATAAATAAAAATAACATGTCAAGGTGAAGTGTACTCTAAAACCATACCACTGTTAGACATTTCTAACATTTTATAATTATTCTAAAGCCGTGGTTCTGAACATGTGGGTCCCCAGATGTTTGGCCTTCAACTCCCAGAAATCCTAACAGTTGGTAAACTGGCTGGGATTTTGGGAGTTGTAGGCCAAAACATCTGGTGACCCACAGATTGAGAACCACTGGCCTAAAGGTACCAGATCCTACTTGATCTTAGACTATATGGAGGGTAAGCACTAGTTATTATTTGGATGGGAGACTGCCAGTGAATGTAAGGTGTTGTGGACTATAATTCAGAGGAAGAAACTGACAAAATCACTTCTCAGAAGGTTACATTTGTGTTAATTTTCTCATTATACTTGTGTTCATTCATTTTTTAAATTCATGCATGTTGATATACATGATGTTCTACAAAGAACGAGATGATACATTTCATCTCCTAAAGGCCTTTAATCTAGAAATAGATAAAAGACAAAAGGAAAGGAAATGGAAATTGGAGTAAGAGCACATAAAAGACAGAGTTGGGAAATGTATTTTTAGACTATAGCGGTCATGCTGATTGGGAAATTCTGCAAGTCATGATCTACAACCATGAATTGTTCTCTTGAGGAATGTGAGATTCTTACAGTTAAATGTGCCTCGCCTATGCGGAGCTGGAAAAAGTAGGCATATCAGTATAGCTAGTGGCTATAATGGCTGTAACAAATATTTTTGTACATATATCAAACATAGTATATAATATACTTTATTTATACATATTCATGAGCCACTTATCTATGCCATCACCAATAACAAAATTTAGCAAACTTTTTTAAAAAAAATAATTGGATTTTTAATGAAGGTTTGTAAGTCAGTTTTTCTGAAGATGCTCCAGGCTTCATAGGAAAAGAGATTTTTAAGCTCCTCCTTGCAGTTGGTAAAAGGTAAGTATTGTAAATTTAAAGGAACAGATGAATGTTTCCTACAAAGCCTGATTGCTACTTCAGGGAAAACTGTGTAATTACAAAATAAATAATTAAGCCTGAGTTTGCCGTGGGTAATAACAACCAGCTCCTGATCAAATCTATGAAGTTTTTAAAAACTTTTCGTTATGAAATCAGCACACAGCTTCATTGTGTGAAAATTTGCTCATTCAATGAAATAAGACTCAGGGGGGAAATCATTCAAGAGATAAGAATCACTGTAATAGGATGCAAAAGGCATGGATCTCATCTGCTCTAAATTCTTCTTAGAAGTTCTTCTCCACTGTAGAATCCAAGCAGTTTGACACCAGTTTAATTGCTGTGGTTCAATGCTATGGGATATTGTGATTTTTAGTTTGGTGACACGCTAGCGCTCTTTGATAGAGAAACCTTGGAATTAACTACAACTCCACTGAGTCCATAGCATTGAGCCATAGTAGTTAAAGTGCTGTCAAACTGCATTAACCCTATAGTTTTCTAGACAGGAAAACACCACTCACCTCACCAGGATATTTCCATGTGATCTGAACTCTTGTGTTCCAGGCTGCAGTGATAGTGCAGTTAAGGACAAGGTTGTGTCCTTTTAACAACTTGACTGGCCTTGAGGCATTCAACTGGACACTGAGGATTTCGTTGGCTGTATATACACCAGGAGAGAAAAATTAATCAGAGGAGCCATCACCTTGAATAGCTGAAGCAAATAAATAGGAGAATGATACTTACCCTGCCTGAATGTGAGATAATTGGTGCTATAGTCATGCCCATCAACATTGGTTTCACAGGCGAGAAGGCCTATGAACTTGTATGTTGCATTTGGTATTACAAATCCCTTGGTGCTATCCCAGATTATTGTCTTCCCATCAGGCATGATGCTTTCCCCTTGGTTCTAAAAATGAAAAATACAGATTAATTCTATCCCTTGTCATGTACCTTTTCCAATTAGGTGTTTCCTCTGCTGCCTTCTGCTTTTTTATATTAATATTTATAAAGGAATTTTAACAAAGTTATCCTGATGGTAATCATAATCAACATGCAGTATTGAACACATGTTACTCTTATTACATTTTTATCCAGCATTGTCACTTTTAAAAAGCTGTCAATGGGACTAATTAACATCACCAAGAGTAAGTTGAATAGTAAAACTATTGATATAATTAGCATCAAAACAATTTAGAAATACACACACACACATACACACATATATATATACATACACACACACAAAGTAATGGCATTCTATTTTTATCAAGTACTCAGAAATTTTTTGGCAGCTTCACTGTGTTGTAACATTAGAAAAGTTTCCTTTAAAAATTGACTATTTCAGGTTTTTCCAAAATGTTCTTATGCAGAATGACATAGTAATTTCTGCACTCAGTTCCCATATTGCTGGCTTCCTGTTGACCAATCTGGTTTAATCAGAAAGTTTAAGACCGGATGGTTCTTCTTTCATCAGCAGACACATCATATCACACAACAGTGTTTTTACTTCTAAGTGTGTTGGGGAAGTCGAATGTTGATGGCAGGTCGTTCCAGACAAAAGATAGCTCTTCTTTTATGAGGAGCTTGTGATATAAATACAGTTTCTTATGATAATGAAACTTTTCAAGAAAGAAATGCACCTTATCCATGAATATAGTGACACAGACACACCAGACATGAGATCATAGTACCAATCCCAAGTCTCACTTATGAGCAAGTGAGGGTTAGGGTGCCCTGACATTCCAAACTCCAGATCTCTCTCGAGTGTTTCCTTACCACTCACAATGATATTAAATGTTATATGTAAAGGGGAAAAGATATTACTATTTAGTATGCTTCAGTCCAGACAGACTGGGGCCTGTGGGTGTCAAGTTCAGTATTATCTCATGAGCCCTTTCATTGGAAATTTGATAAACTAAAGACGGATTGTTAGTATTCATACTGAAAAGAGGAGCCCTCCTGTATTCATTATATAGTCTGAATATAAATTACCCAAAAAGCTTGAGACCAGAAGTGTTCTGTATTTTGGTTCTGGAGTACTTGCATTTACATAATGAGAAACCCTACAGTTGGGACCCAAGTCTAAACACGAAATTCATTTATGGTTCATATATACCTAATATATATAATTAGGACTTTGTTCCATGCACACCAATGTACACATGCTTTTAATAATGTATTATGTGTGAAACAAAGTGGACATTGACCCATCAGAAAGCATAGGCTTCAATGTTTCATCTACCCACATCTACCCAATCCTCTCTTTTTATGGGGAAAGTGCAATCCCATCCTGTATTACATTCTGTTGGCTAAATAGTTATTAGCCTTCCAGTGAGTTATTCCAAATACAAATAGTATTTTGATTACCTAAAAAGGGAGCTTTGAATAGCATCTGAGAAGAGTCACATTTAGGACCTAAATACCTTAAATGCACAAAATAGTGTCTGGGAATTTGTTGCCTAAGGTAACCCTATGAAATTTGTGGGGTTGTCATAAATCAACAGGCAACTTGAAGCACACACAGTCATATTTTGAGAGCCAGTGTACTGTAGAGGTTGACTGTTGGGCTAGGACTCTAAGGGCCCTTCCACACAGCCATATAACCCAGAATATCAAGGCAGAAAGTCTCACAATATCTGCTTTGAACAGGGTTATTTGAGTCCACACTACCATATATTCCAGTCCAAAGCAGTTAATGTGGGATTTGATTCAGCTGTGTGGAAGGGGCCATAGTCCCAAAGTATTTTCAGCAACTTGGACAGCTCCACTACAGAATTGGATGCACCTAAGCCCCATCATCACCATCAAAGTCTTAGACCCCTTCCACACAGCTGAATAAAACCCCACATTTTCTGCTTTGAACTGGAATATATGGCAGTGTGGACTCAAATAACCCACTTCAGAACAGACATTGTGGGATTTTCTGCCTTGATATTCTGGGTTATATGGCTGTGTGGAAGGGCCTGCAGATGCCACTTTAAATAAAAAGGTCTAGGCCATTTTTCATCTTTAATTTCACACTCAAAATGACATAAAGCTGTAGTAAAACACAATGGTTTTGCTCAGCCAAGCTACTCTCGCTAGAATCTACAAAAATTAAATGAAATCAAAATCAGAAGCATTGGGCCCTTCCACGCAACCATATAACCCAGAATATTAAAGCAGAAAATCCCACAGTATCTGCTTTGGACTGGAATATATGGAAGTGTGGACTCAAAGCAGATATTGTGGGCTTTTCTGCCTTGATATTCTGAGATGTAGGGCTGTGTGGAAGGGCCCATTGTTGCTCACTTCTTCTTCCAGTTTAAACAAGTTATCCATCAATTTCCTGGGGAGAGCGCGGATGAGCTCCCTCTATCAGCTCCAGCTCCATGCAGGGACATGAGAGAAGCCTCCCACAAGAATGATAAAAACACCAAAACATCCGGGCATCCCCTGGGCAATGTCCTTGCAGACGGCCAATTCTCTCACACCAGAAGCGACTTGCAGTTTCTCAAGTCGCTCCTGACACGAAAAAAAAAATTGGGGGGAGGAATCCAGCAGGTTTTTAACACATACGAACCCAAAGGAGCAGCCACTGTGATCTACAGCAATTTTGAGTCATTTGGGGGGGAAAGAGCCCCAACCCCTTTTTTTCTGTAGCAGGTCTGGAGACATTGGTGTGCCAATGTGAAATCCCCACTAAGAAGATTTCAAGATTTTAAAAAACCACTCCCACCTCCTCTGAAGTTCCCCACCCTGTCCTAGAGACCTAGAAATCTGTGCAGACACCGCAAGAGGCAGTTTCACTTTGCACAGATAACAGTGTTCCTGCATCATCACACATTCAGAATTGCCAAAGGAAGGCACTTCCCTTCATTCCATCTGGCTTCCTCACACAGAAAAGATGCTTCCATAGAATAAGCAAGATCACAGCTTAGCACCACTGGGACACAGCAGAATGTACTTCCTTATCTTTACAGCATCTGCTAAGAAGCCATAATAACCATTGAAATAATGGGAGGAGTGTGCCCTGCATATACAAAGGCAGTCTGTTATGATATAGCCTGCTGGCTGACATTCCAAAGTGTCTTGAATTCTAGGGATTCTATTGTGGTTCCTGCTGCCAGATATAAACATTTCCCTTTTGTTCCCTGAACTGATTCATCATTCCATATACATACAAACCCTGACAATAAGCAGCACACATAACTTTCTAGTTCGGCAGATTCTGTCTGCTATAAAATTTCCGCCAAAGTCATGAATGTCTAGAGGAAGTAATGGGGTGGAATGCATTCATTTGATATAGTGCAGTGGCTTATGCTGGTGACTTGGCTCTGAGGATAGCTACGGCAGCTATCTACTCTCATATCAATAGAGCAGGGAATCTGTTCCAGATTTTGGTCAAACTTTAAAGAGGCCAAGCAAGGGGTTGAACCCAATCCCTAAAACAAATTCAGCACTATGATGAGTTCCATTCAAACTCAGAATATAAAGAATATTCTGAGATCAGCCTCGCTGATCTCAGAGGAGATGAAATAGACCAAAGCATCACTTCAAATTATTGTATACAACTTTCTGTTCTTTTCTTATTAGAAAGGATATGATGCAGTGAACATTACACTTGAATCCAATTAAAACTGGTGAAGAAGCACTTTAGCACAATTTATTTTTCTGGTTTGTCATGTGAAGTTAAGGTAAATGTAAAAGTTTCCCCTGACATTATGTCTAGTCATGTCCGACTCTGGGAGTTGGTGCTCATCTGCATTTCTAGGCCGAAGAGCTGGTGGTGTCCGTAGATGCCTCCAAGGTCATGTGGCCGGCATTACTGCATGGAGCACCATTACCTTCCCACCAAAGCGATACCTATTGATCTACTCACATTTGCATGTTTTCGAACCACTAGGTTGGCAGAAGCTGGGGCTAACAATAGGAGCTCACCTCGCTCCCCAAATTCAAACCACCAACCTTTCCATCAGCAAGTTTAGCAGCTCAGTGGTTTAACCCACTGCACCAGCAGGGGCTCCACATGTGATGTTACTTATGAGATAAACTATGTGTCAATATATGTTTACAGGATATTTAGCCAATTTACAAAGTTACAAAATGTTCAAGTGTAGCTATTCTTAATCAAAAAATGAGTAAAAGAAAACGTAATTATAACCAGCAAATGAGTTATCTCCTTTTAAACAGCAACACATAGCAACTAGATCAGGGGTCCCCAAACTTTTTAAGCCGAGGGCCGGTCCACAATCCTTCAGACTGTTGAGGGGCCGGATTACCATTTGAAAAAAAAATACAAACAAATTCCGATGCACACTGCACATGTCTCATTTTTAGTGCAAAAACAACAAGAACAAGAACAATGAAAGAACAATACAATATTTAAAAATAAAAACAATTTTAACCAACATACATTTATCAGGATTTCAATGGGAAATGTGGTCCTGCTTTTGGCCAATGAGATAGTCAAGTTAATTAGGGTTGTTGTTGCTGTTGTTGTTGTTGTTGTTGTGTGCCTTCAAGTCATTTCAGACTTTGGGTGAGCCTAAGTCTAAAATTTATTTATTTATTTATTATTTACTGCATTTATTTACTACATTTGTATCACACCCTTCTCACCCCAAAGGGGACTCAGAGTGGCTTACAAATTATATGTACATACAATATATTATATTATTAGCATAGCACAATATTAGCATTATATTGAACTATACCACTATACTGTAATATTATTAGTAATGTTATATGTAATATAGAATATATAATATTATTATATGGTATTATTATCAGTGTTATATTGTATTACATTATAATATTATTATCAATATTATATGTATATACAATATATTATATTATAAAACTGAGGGCAGGGGCCAGGTAAATGACCTCGGAGGGCCGCATCCGGCCCCCGGGCCTTAGTTTGGGGACCCCTGAACTAGATGTTGGTTCTCGCTAAAGAAATGCTGTTTATGGCGGTGATTCCAAAAAACAAAATTAACACTTTTCACCTAAGGCGTTGTCGGCTTCTTACTATTGGAGCTGACACATAGCTTTTTTCTCCACCTTCTGTGACAGACGGTGAATAGTGCAGATCTTTTGTGGTAAACCGAGAAGAAAAGTCTTCAGGGAGGAATTATATAGCAGATATTAAAACCCAACAAAAAAGTGGAATAAGAACAGAATGTGCTTGGTTTTTATATCATGAGCAGAAAGTTCTAGTTTCTGTTGCTCGTAAAGTGAAAAGAACAAAACTAACCAAGTGGAACTGCTAATAGAACCATTTATACAGTGCTCACAAGAAATAGCTGTATTAATTTGTCATCTTTACATATGCCTCTGTGATGTCATACTCCTGTCCTTCATAAACATGAACAATATAGAGCAATGGTTCTCAGCTTGTGGGCCCCAGATGTTTTGGCCTTCAACTCCTAGGATTTCTGGGAGTTGTTGGCCAAAACAGCTGGGGGACCTACAGGTTGAGAATCACTGATACAGACCTACATCATAACTGCCCAAATTATTTTGTACAAAATTGATAATACTTCTCCCAGTATCGATCACAATCTTCATTCCATTTGCCTACATAAAACATTATTTCACTGCACATGTAGAATTACTAGAATAAACAAACTGAAAAAGTATATCAAGGTACCATTTTTAATTTAACACGGATATCTGGTGCTGTAACTCTGCATGGGATGATAAGTTCTTGCCCATCCATCATGAGTATTGTTTCTGGTACATCCTTGTGCATCTTTACAAATGGGTTGTGTGTACCTGCAAAAGAAGAAAGAAAGGAAATTAAGTCAAAGGAATAACTGTAGGTACACAAACACCTTGGAAATCCATAGGATAAGCAGAGCTTGGGGGTGGTGTGTTGATTTTTTAACTTGTTAGTTATGGTTATGG
Organism: Anolis carolinensis; assembly: GCF_035594765.1. NCBI lineage: Eukaryota > Metazoa > Chordata > Lepidosauria > Squamata > Anolidae > Anolis > Anolis carolinensis. The sequence continues at coordinate 31,743,839 of NC_085843.1, forward strand.
ATTACCGGACTCATGCTGAATTTATCTTTATGATTTAAGAACTTAATTGTTTTGGAGGATTGGAATTTGCTGGAAGGCAAAATAGATCCACCTCTGCCAGATACAGTAAGGCAGGAGGACCTCAGGACACTATGGATTTGGATTATCAGAAATGTATTGCATTGTGTTGACTGTTCTGCTGCATCTGCTAACTGCCGCTTAACTCATGGCTTTCTTTGGAAGGAGGAAGGGAGACAGAGAATTTACCACTAAACACAGGAGGAGGAGGAGGAGGAGGAGGGAGCAGTTAGAACTAAAGAAATAAGTGCATGAAGAGGGGGGGATGAAATGAAGCCCTGGCTGGAGTGATGAAATACAATAGAAGGTCAGTACAGAGAGGAAATATTTTTTATTTGTTGGAGCCCTCAGTGGCGCAATGGGTTAAACCCTTGTGCTGCCAGGACTGCTGACTGAAATGTTTAAATCCAGGGAGCGGGGTGAGCTCCCATCTATCAGCTCTAGCTCTCCATGCGGGAACATGAGAAAAGCCTCCCACAGGATGGTAAAACATCAAACATTTGGGCGTCCCCTGGGCAACGTCCTTGCAGACGGCCAGTTCTCTCACACCAGAAGTGACTTGCAGTTTCTCAAGTCGCTCCTGACACTAAAAAAATAAATAAAATTGTTTAGCAGGAGGCCTTTGGACACCAAGCTCTGAGTGCAATCAAGAGTTTCATGCATTGAAGCCTACTGAAGTGTGGCCCATAGTCACACACTACACTGTTGTATAAATTGCATTAGCATTTATCTATCAGTGGTCCTCAACCTGGGGTCCCCAAATGTTTTTGGTCTACAACTCCCAAAAATCCCAGCCAGCTTACCAGTTGTTAGGATTTCTGGGAGTTGAAGGCCAAAAACATCTGGGGACCTCAGTTTAAGAACCATGGAACTAAATGTTCAATATTGATTCATCAAATTAATGTCCCTGAAGTAGAATTTGAAAGGTAGCATATAGATCCTGCTTTTTCATTAAGATTTGCATTTTCTCAGGGAGTTTTTCAAGTATTTCTACTACAAGTTCATATTCTGAATAAGACATCATTCTCTTTCTAAAACAAAGCCTTTTCTCTCATGATATGAAATTATATGTTCTGCATATACTGTCTGGGTTACAGAAGAGTCACCTAAGTTAACATATTTTTATTTAGGTAACAGGATGAAGTTGTCAGGGCAGCAATCTTATCCATTAAAGTAGTTGAGGTTAACACCTCATTGAATCAACATTAGCTGTTTTCCTGTACACTACAATTTCTGGGTTCCATGCATTTTTCTCTGTGAGCAAGGTATGGAAAAGATTTTTATGATGATAATGATGAAGGGAAACACTTTGATGGCTTATTGATCTTGTCACCCTTCGTTTGTCCAGCCCAAACAATGACTTTTGTCCAAAGGGCTCAAAAGGATCACATGAATGAAATTACCTTTCAAAGCAATGTATTTGGGGCTGAGAAAGATTGCACAGTAGTTGGGAAAAGGTAATTCTACTGTATATAGCTATTTTAATTGCCAAGGATCTTTTTGAAGAAGGAAAAAAATGTATAAGTATCAAAATAACTTAACAACATTTCCTTTGCAGTGTGATCCAAGGAAAGGCCCAGAGTTCTCCTGAGTGTACTATTGTCAAAGAAACACTTTTGTTTTGTTTTGTTTTGCAAGGGTTGCAGTTATAAATGGGGAGGGGGTCAGACACTCTTCGTATCTCCTGTGAAATTTTACTTGTTACTACTCCCTTAAGACTCATCTATCTTTGTCACAAAATTAAAAGCTATTTTCTCAAACCAGCAAACTTTGCAGAGCAGTTTCCTGTATGCATAACCTGTGGGCCATTATAAGTATGAGGAAGAGCTGCCCTAAAGTGTCTGCAGACAGAGTGTCACCACCGGCCGATGCCAGCAATGTACTAACGGGGGTCATCATGCGCCTTGGAGCCCTTTTAAAGAGAGTGACAGGAAACGGGTACAATATGTGAAGAACATTCTCACTTGAGCGGATATATTCAGGTCTTCAGTCACACACCAAGGTGACAATCGCAGGCTACTGTATGGTATTTTGTCTTAACCCAACAGGGCCAGGAATGGCACGCTGTACATTCAAAAATGATCTTCCTTCCCATTTGTACATTTAAACAAACACGGTATTTCAGATTGCTCTGTTTTAGTGTCTCTGCTTTCTTTCTTTTTCCTGTTTTTTTTAATTGTTTTTCGTTTTCTTTGTGTGTGTTTTTCTTACAGAGGAAGAACCATTCAGTTACAGGCTGCTACTCTTCCCACTTCCCATTTAAATGGGCACAAAGTGGATTAGACAATAGACATGTAGAAGGGAAGCAAACAGAAGTGTGAAATAAAACTGTAAGAAAGGGAGAGAAATAGAAGACTGATTTTTAGCATGTAGGTAGGAAGTATTACCTCCAACAGCTAAATAATTATTTGACTTCCAAGATATATACATTTGTGTGTTATAATTCTTATTAGAATACAACATCCAAGTGTAGCACTCTTACAGACATCACTGGCATGTTCTGCTCTGGGCACTGTCCATAAATACTATGTACAATCTAAAACTTTTCAAATGTTTTCCTGATTTTGGTTGAAAGGGATATATATATGACATCCTCATATATAGTAGTACTTGATGTACTCTGTAGGTTTTTCATTGCCCTTGGTTTGATTTCACTTCTTCTCCCATCTTAAAATTAGATGGGGCACAATCATGAATATCAGAAGAAATATATCTATATTCAGGTAGTGGGTGCCACAATTCATGTATGTGTGAGAGAAAGTGAGAGAAGGAGACCACATATGTATTTTTATCATATTTATCACCATAACTATTATTCTCCAGCAGGTATTTCCCCCTCTTCATATGATAAAATGATTAAAAGGCAAGATATTCACATTTGTTGTTGAAGGCTTTCATGGCTGGGATTACAGGGTTGTTGTGTGTTTTTTGGGCTGTATGGCCATGTTTCAGAAGTATTCTCTCCTGATGTTTCACCTGCATCTATGGCAGGCATCCTAGGAGGCTGTGAGGTGTATACCTCACAACCTCTGAGGATGCCTGCCATAGATGTGGGCGAAACATCAGGAGAGAATACTTCTGGAACATGGCCATACAGCCCGGAAACACACAGCAACCCCAAGATATTCACAGCCTCCAAGTTTACAATCTTAGAAAATACAGCATAAAAAGAAAAGAGGATAGGCATGGAAGAGAAAGATAAACTCTTAGGCCCCTTCTATACTGCCATATAAAATCCAGAGTATCTGAACTGGATTATATGGCAGTGTAAAAAAAAGGTAAAGGTTTCCCCTGACGTTAAGTCCAGTCATGTCTGACTCTGGGGGTTGGTGCTCATCTCCATTTCTAAGCTGAAGAGCCGGCATTGTCCATAGACACCGCCAAGGTCATGTGGCTGGCATGACTGCATGGAGCGGTACCTATTGATCTTCTCACATTTGTATGTTTTCGAAATGCTAGGTTGGCAGAAGCTGGAGCTAACAGCGGGAGCTCATTCCGCTCCCGGGATTTGAACCTGTGACCTTTTGGTCTGCAAGTTCAGCAGCTCAGTGCTTTAACACACTTTGCCACCGGGGCAGTGTAGACTCATACAATCCAGTTCAAAGTAGATAATGTGGATTATTTGCCTTGATAATCTGGATTATATGGCAGTGTAGAAGGGGGTCTTAATCTCTTGATTCAGATGATGGAAAGAGTCCCACTATCCCATCATTTCCCCTGCTAGAGCCAGGTAACAAAGCTGCAGCTGAAAGTATATGAAAAGAGGAGAAGGAAAATGTTTGCTGCTGCCTCAGCACAGCCAATTGTATGGGCCAGGCATAGACAAACTTCAGCCCTCCAAGTGTTTTGGATTTCAACTCCCACAATGCCTAACAGGCGGGAGTTTAACTCCAAAAACATCTGGAGGGCCTAAGAGTTTGCTTGTCTTTCTCTTCCATGCCTATGTCTATTCCACTATTCCACTCTACTGTGCCCAAGGCTGGACTGAGATGACTGGTTCTAATGAGCAGTTCCTTTATATGTAGATACAGTATGAGTATTTTAGTTAGATGGCCAGCTCTGTGCTGAAGTGGATGGGGCTTAGCAGTGCTGCAAGTCCAAGGGGAACCCTTCTTGGGACCAAAACCAGTTCATTTTCAGGCTTCAGGAAGTGGACAATCATGGTTGATTCCCCTTGCCTGGGTCTCAGTTGGCATAGCTGAGATCAGAATCTCAGAGGGGGCAGCACTGATGAACCTTGTGCCTATTTACTCACAGCTGTGCTGTGCTGTGCTGTGCAGTAAATACTGGCAGACCCTGAAGAAGGGAGTGGGAAAGAGATTTACAGATCATTCTCCCTAGAACATCCCTCTCTTGACAGAACCAAAGTACAGGACATTGAATGTGTGTGTTGTGTGGCAACCTCACAGCAGTCTGTCACTGGGGACTGTAATCACACAATTTTCTTGGCAATATTTGTTCAGAAGAGGTTGGCTATTGTCTTCCTTTGAGGCTGAGAAAGTGTAACTTGCCCAAGGTCACCCAGTGAGTTTCCATGACTGCTCTTTAAAGACATAGTCACATACTCATACCACTAAGCAGTACTGGCTCCCCCCAACTCAGTTGCAAACATACAAATACAGTCCCATCCCATTACAGGTAGTCCCCATGTTATGAACAAGATAGGTTCTGTACGTTTGTTCTTAAGGTGAATTTATATGTAAGTTGGAACAGGTACATTTTTAAGTGTAACTCCAGTGATAGATAGATAGATAGATAGATAGATAGATAGATAGATAGATAGATAGATAGATGATAGATAGATCCATCCCTATCTATCTTTGGACAGCATAAGGTTAACATCCCTGTAGTGTTTGTTTTGCTGTCTGTGCTCCTGATCTGAAGATTTCACCTCATTTTCTGTCCCTGCGATAATTGGATTTTGAAAAAAATGGCTTGTTGTGGAAACAAAGATTGGCGAGAAGGCTTCAGTTATAGCACCTTTTCCCATGATAACTCTTCCAGAAATGAATTCTCCTTCTGAGGTTTTGATTTCTTTCCCTTCCTGTTGTCTCACCCCCATTCTTAACTATGAGTTGTATTTTATTTCACTGTTTTGAATGTATTAGCCATTCTGGGAAATCTTAAGAACAGGATGGAAATATGTATGTACTGGTCAATAAAGATGTGGATCTATTGCAAACGTCAAAATATATACAAAAGGTCTATAGACTTTTTTTAAAAGTAAATACGTCTTTCTTAATGCTTAGCATTTTCTGTTACGAAGGGTTTTATACATCTTCCTTCAACCCCCATTTGATTCATAATCTAGATCAGTCTAAGCACAGGAAGCACATAGTGTTTAAAAGCCAAGGAGAGGCGACTTCCTCTATCGCTAAGATCCTGATTCTGTATTTGTAAATATTTGTTCCCATGGAATACACTAAAACATGGGGAAAAGACACCTCTGGCTGACACAACATCCCGCCGCAGGAAACAATCCAAGGGTAGTCACAGTATCAATTTTAAATAGATTATTTCCCAGGAAGCAGTAATTTAAAACAATTTTATATAAAAAAGAAAATGCTTTTCTGCACTAACTTTATATTTACCACTGACTTTTCTTTTCAGCATATTCTAGTGATCCTTTATTTGTTCCAGGGAACTTAGCTAGGTATTATGTTTTGGTTCCAGTCCTAATGGTTGGTGTGATCATATGGTTTGTGCTATCACAAAGTGAACTCAGCATGGATTGATTGGGTGTATCTTTATGAGCAGCTTTTATCAACTTTCTCAGAGTGAGGATGAAAAATATATACCCATATATACTTGGGTATAAGCTACCCATATACAAGCCAAGGCACCTTATTTTACTACATATAACTGGGAAAACTTATTACGTGTATTGCGAGGGTGGGAAATACAAAACTACTGGCTATTTTAAAAAGTTACCAATACATTACATTAATTGAGGTATCAGTAGGTTAAATGTTTTTGAATATTTACATAAACGTAATTTAAGATAATAAGACCTTAATAAGATAAGACTTTCCAACTCTGATTACCTATATCAGTGGCCTTCAACCTGGGGTCTTCAGATGTTTTTTGGCCTACAACTCCCAGAAATCCCAGCCAGTTTACCAGCTGTTAGGATTTCTGGGAGTTGAAGGCCAAAAACATCTGGGGACCCCAGGTTGAGAACCACTAACCTATATGCTCAAGTATAAGCTGGCCCGAATATAAGCCGACCAGGACCCTCACTTGAGTATAAGCCGAGGGGGGCTTTTTCAGCCCGGCTGAAAAACACAGCTTATACTCGAGTATGTGTAGTAATTACTTATTGTAAGAACAAAACTGATGAAGATGTACAGTCGGACCTCCACATTTGCGGGTATGACTTTTGAGGTTGTTACTGATGGATTTGATTAAAGGGTTCTCTCTAAGAATCTCTAGGGCTTTCAAGATGATTCTGTGGGCAACCTCCAGCAGAAGTTGACTGTAGAGTCATGCTGGAGAACCTAGAGATTCCTAGAGGGGTGATTTCTCAAGATAAAAAATTGCAATGTGTAATGTTACATTTTCATAGGAGTTCTGCACCCCTAACCCACAGCGAATATGGAGAATTGACTACACATCCCTCATTGTAGTAGCTTTAGATTCAAGGCTAGTCCTCCCATTAGATGGAATGAGAGGTCTACTTCAGATGATGGAGCATTGGAAGCAGTAAACTACACCACTGAACCCATAGCATTGCAGAGCCTTGCTCTCCAGAGCTTTCCAAGTCTGAAAAGCCTGTACTTCAATGGCCCCCTGACCAAGATGTTATGGGTAGAATGTCAGTTTGTGATGGAGGATGATGGTCAGGAGCAATAAGAAGAAAAGGAACAGTGTCACTGTTTGAATTTCCACCTTCTCCTCCTCACTCAGATGGTGGCAGAGTTTGGGCAATCACTGATTATATTCATGGACATTTCTCTTCTGATTAGAAAACACTGTGCCCATCCTGAAGTACCTATTCATAATGGGAAATTAGTGTAATTGTTCCTCTCATTTGTATTAACATTTTCATTTTAAAATTATGGTTATAATTGTATTATTTTAAAGAGTTACAGTTTAGTAATTGAAATAATTCTGTGATTCCTTCTGAACTGTCTCTAACAAAGCCTTCCTCATTGGTTGCAATTATTGTTTATTGTTGGCACTTTCAAAAGTTTCTCTTTCATTATTTTACTCGGGGAAGAAATGTTACACTTTAAAGTTTTACTTATTGTGTATTGGGAAGACTAGGTCTTTTTACATCTCTAATGTTTTGGTCATCTCTTATGCATCTGAGCTTGTCAGGTGGTTTTCAACTCTTTCAAACTTTCCACTGTAATTTTCCAAATGAACGCCAAGGCAAAAGGATACATTTGTGGTCTTGGTTTCTTGAAAATAACTCTTTGCCAACATGGAAAGGCACACAAAGAAAATATTTTAACCCAGACATGGAAAACTTGTTGTTGAACCGAAACTCCAGCCAGCCCTAGCTAGCATAGCCAATGGTTAGAAATGATGGGAGTTAAACACCAACAACAACTTAAGGACCACATGTTGCTTGTCCTTATATTCGCTCGCACTTCTAAAGAAAGTCAACAGAACTCTAATGCAACTAATCTCTGGATTGACACATATCATGTTCTTTTTGTGCATATTCAAGTCATTTTTTTCATGGTGAGCCTAATGTTACCTTTCTTAGTAAGATTTGTTCAGAAAAAGGTTGCCATTGGAAGTATGACTTGCCCAGTGGCTTTCCATAGCTAGGCGAGATTCAAACTTTGACCTCCCAGAGTCCTATGTTCAACACTCAAGCCACTACATTGTAACTGCTCCCTGCAGAATATGATACTCAAGTGATTTGACTAGCATATTCTATAGTCCCAAGTATGAGAAAGCCTGCTACCACTGAAGGGCAGTATTGTACAACCTCTACACACATCCAACAAGATATGTCCTTTATAAGCTCTCCAGGTGATTCTATGGTATGCCATTATCCACAGTTTCCTATTTCCATGGTAAATTCAGGGATATATTTCCATAGATTTGGGTCATATTGTGTTTCCTTCTGTCTGAAGCTTACAACTCTGAGAAATCATTGCTATCTCTAAGATAAGAAAATGCAAGGGCATTTTCTACAAGCCCCTTCTGGCTTATTGTTGTTGGGACATCATGCAGTTTGTCGAACATAGGGCTGGCAGGCTGCATACAGAATGAGATTCCTGTAACATTAATCCTGAACAGATCTAAAACAGGATGAGGTACTGTGAAGTTATGTCAAGTGGAACAATCATACTTCTCTTCTTTCACATTCTAGACCCAAACTTTCAGCAATAGCCGTGCCCTCCCAATTCCTTCACTGGAGGAAGACATGGAGAGAAGGCTGGATCTACACTGTCTGATATGCCAGGATCTGGTCCCAGATTATCCAGCAGTGTAGACTCATAAAATCCAGTTCAAAGGAGATAATCTGGGATGTTTTTGTTGCCAAACATCATCATCATCATCATCATCATCATCATCATCATCATCATCATTTAATTACTTATTAATTGCCCTCCATCCAAGATGCTCTAGGCGATTTACAAGATAAAATTGTAAAGGATAAAAACATACATACAAATATTGATAAAATTAACATAGATCAAAAGCTCTAGTAAAGAGCCAGGTCTTGAGTGCTAACTCATGCATGGCTCTCATATAGGGCGGGACATGTGTCCCTCCAGTCTATGTTAGGGGCAGGGGAGCAGAGAAGTGTTGTCATTGTTGTGTGCCTTCAAGAAATTTCTAAGGTGAACTTATTACTCTGATTTCTGGAACTAAAGGTGTGTTCCTCACCCAAAGCCACCCAATGGTTCCCAAGCAAGGAATCAAATTGCAGCACAACACTCCAACCAGTATACCACACTGGCTTCCTCAGAGGCGTTTCCAGCTTTGTTTTTGTTGCCAGGTATGTGTTCCTCTAGTCTATGGTGGGTATGTTGACATTCCCCCTGAAAATTGGGCGAGTACCGAAGTTTCATCTATGGTCAGGAGTTTATTTTTGCGCAGTTAAAGATGATGTGCCAGCTGTGCCTGTTCCTGAAAAGGTCTAATTCAGCCAGTGATACATGCCATGCTCTCATCCTGTTTGGATTACCATAACACATTTTGTGTGGGGCTAACTTTGGAAAGTGTTCTGAGACATCAGCAGGTTCAAGATGCTGCGGCGAGACTTCTGCCCAGAGTTGGTTACATAGAGAACAGAAACTCCTTGTTATGACAACTTCAGTGGTCACTGGTCTGTTTCCAGGTACAAATCAAAGTACTAGTTATGATTTGGATCCAGACTATCTGAAAGCCTGTTTTGAGTTTAGAGATCTTCTGTGGAGGTCCTCCTCTCAGTCCCATCACAGGGCATGTCCCTTTCATGGGAACCTAGGCTGGTTCTCTTTCCTTCTACTACCATGTGTATATCTTTTTGATCAGACAGGTACTTGGCCACAAATTGGCTGTTTCGAAGAGTCTGTCAGTGGTAGGCACTATATTTTTCTCCTCAAATTGCTGTTTAGTTTGCTACTTCATTTTAATATGACAGCTGGTTTGGATGGGTTTTCAAAAATTTGCTTTTTAGGCCCCATCTACACTGCCATATAAAATCTAGATTATCCACTTTGAACTGGGTTATATGGCAGTGTAGACTCAGATAATCCAGTTCAAAGCAAATAATGTGGATTATCTGCTTTGATACTCTGACAGTGTAGAAGGGGCCTTAGATCTTACTTCTGATTGAATGTTAGCTGAATTTTCTTTCAATTTATATTGGAATATGCTTCAGGTTCTGCAGTGAAGGAATGTTGTTTTCTGTTGTCAACTGGCTTCAAATTACTTGAATGCATGAATGTGAGCCCTCCAAGAAACCTTGTTATTAACATTACTGCTAAGACTGGATCTACATATAACCCAATTATCAAAGTAGATAATCCAGACTATCTGCTTTGAACTGAATTATATGAATCTACACTGCCATGGCAATGTAGATGGGTCCTAATTTTTGCAAACTCAGGGCCATGGCATTCTTGAATTCATCATTCCACCTATAACTGACAGTCTAAACCCATGCTTGTCTTGTAATGTGTAGCTTTGCTTTCATATCATGTAAAACTTTGGTTTAAAATTGAATGCTGTTCATCCAAATGGTTTGTAATTATGGATTACATTTAACAGCCTTTGAGAATCAGAGCGGTGTGCTATAGGCATTCAAGAACCCTTGATTTGAGTTCTTTACTATTAATCAAACCTATATTTTATTACTCAAAGAATTCAGTATTCTCTTTTTTAAAAAGGAGGGTGCCAAAATATATAGGATATACTCCTCAGTCCAAATGTGTACATTATCACCCATGGAATTAGAAATACCTGATCACACTCTTGTTGACATTTTTTCTTTCCTGTCCTCAACAATGGGGAGGCCATCTGGTCACAATCTTCTAGGTCAGTGGTTCCCAATCTTTGGTCCTCCACATGTTTTGGACTTCAGCTCCCAGCATTCCTGACAGTTGGCCAAATTGGGTGGGGCTTCTGGGAGCTGATTGTGGCTACATAGTTAAATAAGTTAATGGATGTGACTCAAGTCTCAATTTACTTGTTAATTAATACTTTATTTTAAAAAAAACTCCACAACATTGTTCTTTGACATTCTGGTGTTCTTTCTGTTGGCAGCGTGATGGCATTTCATGCCCTTTGTCTAAAAACACACACACACCTAGCAACATTGTTACTGCAAGAATATTCCTGGGTACATATTTGATAGCATTGGATGGAATAGTCTAATCGTTTTCTAGACACGCTTCCGGTCCACTTCCTTTTAGATAAGGCATACAAAATTCCACAAGCCCAGCGACTTTACTGTTCTTTTTTTCCACCCACAAGTCTGGCCTATAAAACTTTTACTTTGTGTTTTGATTCATCTCCACTGTAATGTTACAAGAGGAGATCTGTGACCAAATCTGCCAATGGGCTTTTAAAAACCACACACCCCTCACATAAAGCTATCAGCCTTGCTAATACTCACTTCCCCCAATGGAAATGTTAATAGCCTCAGAACTGGTCAGAAAGCACTTCTGAGGAATGGCTTAATTTGACACTATTGACCTAGTTTAATTTGAGGGTGTGTCACAGTGGTTTGAGTGTTGGATGATGACTCTGGAAACCAGGGTTTGAATCCACATTTTGCCATGAAAACACACTTGGTCGGCCTGGACAACGTCACAGCCGCTCAGCCCCAGAAAACCCTGTCAGAAATGACTTGAAGAAGGCACACAAAAATATCAAAAGTTACATCAACTGTAAGTTTTGGGGTTTTTTTTGTTTTTTACAGAAGATCTGATTATTGACTGTGTCATAAGTATGGCCCTCAATTGTCCATTTTTCTGGAAGCTTCATGTCCATAGTTGTTCTGTGCAATTGTTATACACTCTTGCACTACATCCTATGCCCTTGGCCCATGGTTGCACCTTTGCATTTATTTCATTATTCTCCCTTTATTTCAGAATTGCACAAAAGGATTGCTTTTAGAAAAATTGGGATCTTACCATTGATAAATACATATATTTTTGACACTGTCTTCTTTCTCAGAGCACTTGAGGATGGGTATTTGCAGCTATAATATCCAGTGTCGCCGGGCTGGGCCCTGTTCAAGGTCAGGCTGCTGCAGAACTGCTTTCCGTTCCTTCCACAAGTACTGGTAATTATATCCACCCGTTTGCTGTCCTTAGTGAGACTTTCAGGCAGAGACCATGAATGGACCACTTCCCCGCTGTAAATGCAGATAAGGAAGCAAAAGCAACAAGGAACAATCAGGTTGTGCTACAATAATACAGGGCTAATTCCCATGCCTTTATTTTACTGCATCAAGCTATTTCTGGAGATCTTGGAAATAACCTCTATAAGCAACAACAGAAACTAAGAAGAAAAAACACAAACACAAAGGCCTTTTTAATGACTGCCTCCTTCACTCCTCTGATAATAGGTCCCTCTCTCACTCCCACCCCAGACAAATTAGAACAATAGTATATTAGCAGTAAGGCAAAGTTATACAAAGCCTACCCTCCCACCAAACCCAACTGATTACCTGCACATGATGTTTAAAGAGTCCCCTTCCTGTATGACATGTTGTGTTCCTGTAATATTTAATTTTGGACCTTTCCATCTGGACCCCAAACTAGATCCTAGAAAACAAAATTTAAAAAATAGTCTTATTAAAACTGTATGTAAATACACTAGATGTTCACATCCATTTGTATACATTTAATCATAGCATTCTAACATTATTTTTGAACTATAACTTCCCAAATTGCCCACTCAAAATGGCCAGTGAAATAGCTAACAATTTACAGCATGTGATGAAAACCCAAATTCGGCCCAATGAAAGGCTGACTCTGAAAGTCCCATTGTGCTTGTATGCATTCCATGATAAATGGTTGTCTATATTCAAAAAGTTGCAGTTCAAGGAAAAGTGGTAGTGTTGACAGTAAGCCAAAGTCAAACCAATCTTCAGTTCATTTTCACATTCATTCAAAGCAGATATAACCAAGGCATTTCTGCCATGCCAGGCAGATATATTTGCTCACATTTATCTTCAAAGCCAGGAGTGAATCTCATGTAGTCCTTCCAGATGTTGCAGGACACATCATTTTTCACTATTTAACATGTTGGCTACTACTCTAACATCTGGAGGACAAGACACCCTCCTACATTGTATACAGGCTGTATAAGAGAATGAGTCAAGAAACTCAATCCTATGATTAACTTCATAGGATTAACTAGTCATATATTGACTACAGTTGCCCCTCAACATTTATGAGTTTAACTTTTTCAGATTATTCACAGAGGTGATTAACATTGTTCTCTTGAAATTTCTGGGTCCTCCAGCATGACTCTATGTTATACTAGAGCAGTGGTTCTTAATCTATGGATCTCCAGATGTTTTGACCTCCAACTCCCAGAAATTCTAACAGCTGGTAAACTGGCTGGGATTTCTGGGAGTTGTAGGGCAAAACACCTGGGGACCCACAGATTGAGAACCACTGTGCTAGAAGATCTAGAGATTCCTAAAATTAACATTTTTTGTGCATTTGTAAGTTTTTCAGCACAATTCTGTGGCCAGCTTCTGGCAGAAGTAGACCATAGACTAACATTGGAGTGCCTAGTGATTCCTCATCTTAGGTTAAAATAGGAATTTTAAAAAATTCATTGTTTCCCACTTTCATGAGGGTATTGCACCCCTAATTTTGTTTACATAATAAATTGAGAAAAAAGATTCAGTCTGCATAATTTTTCCACAAGGAAAATGACTATAGCTGTATGTCATAGTGTGACAGAAGCATAATTGCATTTCTGTTACGTTGGTTGTTCTTTTGTTGTGGCATTTATTCTGCTGCTAGGCATATGACATTATAGCAATGGTAGACTTTGGGTAACAGACAGACAATTTTCCAGAACCATAGGATTGCCCTGCTCATCATATACTTATAACAACTTCCATCTATTGGATGGGATGTCCATGTTTACTCTCATGCATTTCTATTTCTAAAGCCTTGTTATGATCCCAGAACCAACAAAGAGTTTAAGCAAGCCACCAAAGTGAGAAAACTAAGGTTGTATGCAGGCGCATAAACTGCAACTGTATAAACTCCTACTTTGTACACTTTATGAAATTGTCAATGCTCAGATAAACTTTGATAATATGTATTCACAGACAACATAGCATAAACACAATCTTCATATGCATTTCTACATTACCTAATATACAATAATACAGGTAGGTGAGAAAATTATATGCTGAACTCCATATTTCCTTAAGAAATATGAAGTTTTCTTTTACAGTTTTTACAGTTTCTAAAGCAGGTTTCTTTTACAGTTTTAAAAATCATGTGAACGAATAGGCTGCTAGAACAATTGATAGCCTCTTCCTCTTTTCCTTCTGACTGAACATCACTATCCATGGACTTTAGTATGGCTTCTGTTCTATACTGAAAGAGAGGGGGTCACAATCTTGTTAGGTGGTAATGACACTAATGAAGTTATATAAACACAACTAGGATCCTCCCTGGACTTCACCATCCTGGAAAACTTTTGGGCAGTCTCCGATATCCTCTTTTGAGCAAGGTATTGGAGAGTGTAGTGGCCTCTCAGTTCCCATGCTTCCTGAATGAAATGGATTTCCTAGATCCATTTCAATCTGCCTTCAGGGATATGGTACAGAGATAAATTATTAAGGCAGGAAACTAGATAGGAAGTGTGCACCCTCTTGGTTTTGCTGGACTTTTCAATGGCTGTGTTGTCGAAGACTTTCATGGCCGGAATCACAGGTTTGTTGTGTGTTTTCCGGTCTGTATGGCTATGTTCCAGAAGTATTCTCTCCTGACGTTTCACCCACATCTATGGCAGGCATCCTCAGAGATTGTGAGGTATATACCTCACAACCTCTGAGGATGCCTGGCATAGATGTGGGCGAAATGTCAAGAGAGAATACTTCTGGAACATAGCCATACAGACCGGAAAACACACAACAACCCTTTTCAATGGCTTTTGATACCATTGGCCAAGGTCACCTCTTTGGGATGGTTCTCAGGAGCACTGTTTTACAGTGACACTGGTCCTTCTTTGAGGGGTGCACTCAAAACATAATGCAATGGGATGCCTCTTTGACTCTTTGACCTGTCATGTGTCATAGGACTCACTTCTGTCCCCAATGCTGTTTAATATTTACATGAAACCATGGACAAAAGTTCTACTGAGTTCTGAGATTCAATGTAATAAGTATGCGCATGCTAATGACACAGAACCCCATCTCTGATTTCCATCCAGTTGTCCCAGTCAACCTCCCTAGACCACTCAAGTTTTGAAAATACATTATTAGAGAATACAGCACTGGAAAAATAGACCACTTGGTGTTTCCGTTGTTCTCCTTCCAATGGCAATGAAGATTAGTTTGTCTTTCCTGAAAACTGCTGAATGACTTTTACACTTTGTGCAAAGCTAGGATCCAGTGCAACATAGCATAACAAATTAAAAAGTTGTCTTGCCCACCTCTGGTTAGACAGTGGGCATCAGTTGTCTATGGGAAGCCCCCAGCAGAACATTAGAACAACTGTACCTTTCATCCCATATTCTCCAGCAGAGACATGCTACCTCTGAAAGTGGGAGAAACAATAAAGATACAACCATCCTGACTATTAACTATTGGTCACCCCATCTACCAATAACACTATGTAACAAAATTATTAAAAAATTTCTGTTCCTAGTTTGGAAGTGTTGTTCCTGTTTTACTGTGCAGTACTTACTTTGAAAGTAGTTGTTATACTGTTTTTTTGATGGCTGCCACAAACTATGTTGAATTGGTTGAGACTCAATGAGATATTCATTGAAAAATTATAGCAAAATATGCTGCAGGATGTCCCGCAAAAACAATTTTTTGCAGTTTAATAATTTTTTTGTGTTTTTATAACAGAACCAATTAGGAAGTGACATTTATAACCCAGGAACAGAAATTGTGATACATAGTTTAATTTATCCAGTCCTCTTTGATGGCCAGCCAGTTTGGCAATCATAGCTGCATTTTGGGGCAATGAATTCCACAGCTAAATAAGTACTTCCTGTTATTTGTCCTGAATCTCCCACTGTTCAGCTTCAAAAGGTGATCATGCTTTCCAGTATTGAGCAAAGTTCAAAAAAAAACCCCTCTGCCTATCTCCTTTCTTTATATCATGCACACTTTTTAAACCTGCATTATGTCTTATGTGAACACCAGTATGGCATAGTGGTTTGAGCATTGGATGATAACTCTGGAGACTAGGGTTCAAATCCCTGCTTGGCCATAGAAACCCACTAGATGACCTTAGGCAAGTCACACTCTCTCAGCCTCAGAAAAATGTAAAAGCAAACTGCCTCTGAACACATTTTTCAAAGGAAATCCCATAATAAGTTTGCCTTAGGGTTGCTATAAATGAGAAATTACTCCAAGGTATTATATCTCAGCTCATCTTGTTTTCAGGCTAAACTGTCCAAAATATGGTAACTTATCCACACAGAGCACAGTGGTAAGAATTGTGGAGTGATCTAGATTTATCTACTAGGGGTAAAGGTTTTCCCCTAACATTAAGTCTAGTCGTGTCCAACTCTGGGGGTTGGTGCTCATCTCCACTTCTAAGCCGAAGAGCCAGCATTGTCCGTAGACACCTCCAATGTCATGTGGCCGGCATGACTGCATGGAGCACCATTACCTTCCCACCACAGTGATACCTATTGATCTACTCACATTTGCATGTTTTTGATCTGCTAGGTTGGCAGAAGCTGGGGCTAAAAGTGGGAGCTCACCCCGCTCTCCTGATTCGAACCTATGACCTTTTGGCTAGCCAGTTGAGCAGCTCAGTGGTTTAACCTGCTGTGCCAAGGCCCCACATTATCTACTTAGATAGAAATAAAATAACTTAGTAATAAATGCACAATTTTTCTATTTTTAAATTATAGCAACCACAACTTTATTATTTGTTTTATACAGTTACATGTAGCAGTATTCACTGTAAATATAGCCTACCTCTTGCTCATTTATATTTTATGAGACTTGTCATTGCAAAATTAAACTCATTAAACTCTCATAAGAGTGAGAATTAAACATCTCAATCTCTTAGCTGTTTTGCATCTGCTGCTTGGAAAGATATGGCAGGATGAAATTTATGTAGAGCAAAATCCTCAAGTTATTCCATTTAGGACTTGATTAAAATTCGCTACAATCAAGACAGTGTTCTGATTTGCTTCATGGAGCTTCTAATCAGGTCTTTTGTGGTTTAACCTGAAATTTCTCTTCAATCATGTCTGCAAAAAATTAGCCAGGAACAGTATATCACTCTAGGGCTACAGAAAATGGGGCAGATATCTCATGAATGCACAAGTAGTGGGGGATCAGCAATGAGAGGGATCTCACTATACAATACTGAAGGGGCAATGATGAGACATAGAAAGGGCCAGCAAAGCATAAAGACAGCACAAAGGCTATGAATAGGTGGTTTGTACTCTAAACGTTCTACAAATCATTTTTAGCTGGTTCACAACTAATATTAAACCATAAAAGTGGTGTACTGGTTAGACTATTGAACTGGAACTTCTGATATCCAGATCCCCAGATTTCCATTAACCCAGTAAGCTTACTTTGGGACATTGGACCAATCTAACTTTTTCAATGTGATCTTTTTTTCAGAGTTGTTGTAGGGATAAATTTGAGAAGTAGAACCATATATACTATCCTGAGCTCATAGAAGAAAAGACAGGATATAATTTCACAATGAAAAATAAATAAATGTTACTGCTACAGAAACAATAATGCTAATACACTATGGTTTTATATCCAAAGGAGTCTAGTTTGTTTAACAATAATAATAAATGTTGTCAAATAATAATAATAATAATAATAATAATAAAACTTTATTTATACCCCGCCACCATCTCCCCAACGGGGACTCGGGGCGGCTAACATGGGGCCATGCCCAGAGCAATACAATATAACAAAATATAAAACAACATAACATAGCACCATTAAAAATACAATAAATGCACCAACATCAAGAAATCAAAAAAACAGTAAAACAAGGGCAGGCCACGTGAACACAAAGATAAAACCTGGAGTGAGAGGGACATAGGGGTACTCCACTGCGGGCAGGGACATATGGAAGTGGAGTAATCTAGAGGATAGATGTTCGGGGTGGGAGTAACACAGAAATAACAGAAGTTACTCACCAAAGGCACAGCGGAAGAGCCATGTTTTCAAGTCTTTCCTAAAAGCTAACAGCGTGGGAGCTTGTCTAATTTCAGTAGGTAGTGAGTTCCACAATCGGGGGGCCACAGCAGAAAAGGCCCTCTCCCTTGTACTCACAAGGCGGGCCTGGGATAAAGACAGTGGTGCTAAAAGGGCCTCCCCGGATGATCGTAAAGATCGGGCAGGTTTATGAAAGAAATACGGTCACGGAGGTAGGTGGGTCCCAAACCATTTAGGGCTTTATAGATGATAGTCTGCACCTTGAATTGGGGCCGGAAAATGAACGGCAGCCAGTGGAGCTCCTTAAACAGGGGAGTGGATCTCTCCCTGTAACTTGCCCCCGTTATTAATCTGGCTGCCGAGCGTTGGACCAATTGTAATTTCCGGGCCGTCTTCAAGGGCTTTCTTGGCCGGAATCACTGGGTTGCTGAGAGTTTTCCGGGCTGTATGGCCATGTTCCAAAAGTATTCTCTCTTGATGTTTTGCCCACATCTATGGCAGGCATCCTCAGAGGTTTTGAAGTCTGTCACATACCTCACAACCTCTGCCTGCCATAGATGTGGGCAAAACATCAGGAGAGAATGCTTCTGGAACATGGCTATACAGCCCAGAAAACTCACAGTAACCTAATAATGCATGGATTTTATTATTTTATACAATCCCCTGAAAAAACACCTCCAGATAAGCCCTAGACAAAAATGAGATGGGATTTTCTGCTAATAAATAGACCATCTTTGAGCACTTTCAGGTGTACTCTTGTTTAAATATGTCCAGATAAAATAAATCCAGATTAAACCATGATTTCTGATCCTGACTTGTTTTAGTAAACCACAATTTAAATTAAATTAACTATAGTTCTTGTTGCCATTGTCTAACAAACTATAGATCTTTTAGAAAGGTGATTTGGAAGCACACAAGAACATCTGATGGAAAAATCAATCCAATGGTATGTTGAATGTCATTGACCCTTCTGTCAAAACACTTTTAATTGATATTCCCTGCAGTTTGGTTCAAGGACCTCCAGCCCCCCAGGGACACCAAAATCTGTGAATACACAAGTCCCATTATATACAATGTCACAATAAAATTGTGTCTATTATATAAAATGGCAAAATCAACGTTTACTTTTGGGATTTATAAAAAAAATTCAAGTTGTGGATGGTTGAATCTGTGAATACAGAATATGGATAGGGGGGAATGTAATTTTTTTTTCATGTCAGGACTTGAGAAACTGCAAGTTGCTTTTGGTGTGAGAGAATTGGCTCTCTGCGAGGACATTGCCCAGGGGACGCCCTGATATTTGATGTTCCACCATCCTTGTGGGAGGCTTCCCTCATGTCCCCGCATGGAGCTGGAGCTGACAGAGGAAGCTCATCTATGCTATCTCCAGATTCAAACTACAGTAGAGTCTCACTTATCAAAGCTAAACAGGCTGGCAGAAGCTTGGATAAGCAAATATCTTGGATTATAAGGAAGGATTGAGGAAAAGCCTATTAAACATCAAATTAGGTTATTATTTTACAAATTAAGCACCTAAACATCATGTTATACAACACATTTGACAGAAAAAGTAGTTCAATATGCAGTAATGTTATGTTGTAATTACTGTATTTACGAATTTAGCACCAAAATATCACGATATATTGAAAACATTGACTACAAAAATGGCTTGGATTATCCAGAAGCTTGGATAAGCGAGGCTTGGATAAGTGAGACTCTACTGTAGTAACCTTCAGGTCAGCAACCCAACCTTCAAGTCAGCAGTCCTACAGGCACAGGGGTTTAACCCTTTAACTGTAATAATGATGATAGGATAGATTAAGTTCTGTGAAGTTCAATGGGACTTGTTCCCAGCTCAGTGTGAATAAGATTGTAGCCTTATTTTTTGTTTCTTAACAAATACAGTTTTGACTTGCATGGGCTATCGACATGTTACTGGTCTGAGTTCAGCCTCAAACTTTTCAAGAATGCTAGCAATTATCCTGAGTAGTAAAGTGAAAATAAAGCAAAAAAAGCCTAAAGCAGGCTGACAACAGGAGGATGAAACAGCACCCCAAACCAATATCACAGGATTTTTGCAACTAAGTAAAGATTTCAAGACTTCATAATATCACTGTTTTGGCTTTGAAAAGTAGTAAAGCTTAAGAGTATTTATTATGACTCATTTATGTTTATAAATATAAATGACTAAGTATAAATACAACTTGGAAGGCACTGAACAGACTGCGCTTTAGCACCACGAGATGCAGAGCTAACCTTAAGAAATGGAGCTACAAAGTGGAGTCCACGACATGAAAGTGTGGAGAAGAACAAACCACAGACCACTTACTACAATGTGGTCTGAGCCCTGCCACATGCACAATGGAGGACCTTCTTACAACGGCACCTGAGGCACTTGAAGTGGCCAGCTTCTGGTCAAAGGAAATTTAGTATAATGCCAAGTTTTGAACTTTGTTTGCGATTTTTCTATACATTATAACTGTATTCTCAATTTGCTTCTGACACAATAAATAAATACATTTATATGTATGCAAAAATACGATCTTAATGCCTTAATACTCCAAGGATGAATTTCTGTAACAAGGAGGAGATAACGAAAATGAGAATTCAAAATAAACTTGTATAATTAAACCCAAGTGTTTTTTTCAAGGAGAAATAGTTTGAGAAGAAACGGAATTTAGTAGCAGAGTATAAAAGGAATAAAGAAGTGCAATTTTCTTGCTATTAACCTCTCTTTACACTTTTTTCCTGTTTAACATCGGCCATAGTTTGTCACCATTAAGACGATACTGTCAAGCAATTCTAAGGAATGGGTGACGATTTTGCTTTATTTGAGTCTTGATAAGGCTCCCAGAATGTGTAGATTTCTTTATAAGTTTCAAAGGATGAGTTTGAGATTTAGGAAATTCTCCAGCAGTGCAGAATTATCACATGGTCCAACTGTGGCTTAATGTGAGTATTGAAATTAACAATAAGGGGAATAGGAGGAGAGTATGTTTTTGCTACTTTGTAGTGACTTGTAGCAGCCAGATGGCTTGTAAAAAAGTAACTACAGTATTCTAGTTATTTTTGACAAGCAAGAATGTCTATAAATGTTTTTGAAATTGTGACTATAACAGCAACTAATCCTTTTCTGAGCAGTGGAACTACAATGGTAGGAAATTGGTTTGTTTAAAAAACAATTTCCTAAGATCTGTTCACAAGGAGTTACTGCCACTCACTTAAAAATGTGTGTCGGGGGCGGGGGAGTCATCTGAAGTAGCTTGTAGACTTGAAGACCTGTCTCCTAGTTGCTAAGCAGTTCAAGAATGAGGCCAAATCAACACCAGTGGTGACTAGAAGTTTTTCAATGTGTTCAAAACAAAGGTTGTTTTTTTTTAAAAAAAAAAATCCTATCAGAAGCAACTTGAGAACTTACTGCAAGGCTTTTCTGGTGTGAGAGAATTGGCTGTCTACAGAGATGTTGCCCAGGGGATGCCCAGATGCATTACCATCCCTGTATGAGGCTTCTATAATGTCTCCGCGAGCTAGAGCTGGCAGATGGGAGCTCACCCTGTCTCATGAACCTGCACCTTCAGGTCAGCAACCCAAACTTCAGGTCAGCAGTTCAGTCAGCACAAGGGTTTAACCTATTACACCACTGTGACTCCTTAAAACAAAGGTGACAAACTGCCATAAATTGAGAATTCAATTTTATGCTCCTATGACTAACCCAGGGCTGCATGGATTCCCAAAAATGCTTCCCAGACCCAAATAATAAAATCTACAAGTGCAAGTCCATTTCTTATTTGGGGTTTTCTGTGGCTGGAAGTGTTTGACTCACCCAGTTGCTGAGTGAGGATTTGAATCCTGGTCTCCAGAGTCAGTCTAACCCTCAAACCACTGCATTAGGATGGCCCTGGGCAAGCAAAACGATGGCAGCCTGGGCTTGCGTGTCACCCGTATTTTACCCATCACTGCTTAAAAATAATGCCTTATAGTAACCAGATAGGAATAATATTTCCACCTTTGGAAAGGTTAGGATTAGGAAGTTTAATTGTGTTCTGGTTAGGTTTAGTGATCTGAAAGAGATGTGATTGTTCACCTGTCCATCCATCCATCTATCATTCAAGAACCTCAACAATCACTCAGTGAGCTCACCATAAAACAAAGTCAAATTATATCAAGAAACATCAGCTCGGGATGTAATTCAGCTGAACAGTTATGTTGGTGGAAATTAAGAATGATATGTTAAGAAGTACTTTCTCTTCCCCCACCCCCTCTATATATATGAAGGTGGCCTATACCTCTTAGCAGAAATTGTGCTTTCTAGTGATCATCATTCTATAACAATTCTAGCTGCCAGGCTCATAAATTTTAAAAATGAAATTTAAACTTGTCCATACTAGTCCGTTTGGGGGGGGGGGGGGGGTTATAGACAAAAATGCTTACCAAACTTATCATTCCACTGAATTGTTTCAGTTTCACCGAGACATATTCAGAGCTGATGCAACTGGATGTAATTGAATTTTACTTCATGGTGAGCTCATTGAGAAGCAAGGACAGATGGAAGATTAGACAGGCAGATCAGTGATGAATATCAGCTCCAATCTCAGTGTTGGTGGTGAATCTAATATGGATTTAAGTCTGAAATCTAAAGGAGCTATCCAAAGTGGTAAACCAATTTTTGGACAGGGCTAGCAAATTCACTGACCTGATTGCCATCAGACCCATCAGCTGGCAGTGCAATAGACTGGGTACAACCTGCTTAGATATCCTGCCATAGAATAATAATATGGGTTTTAATCAATTGACTGCTGTTGTTGATTTGTTCAGTCGCATCCGACTCTTCGTGACCTCATGGGCCAGCACATGTCAGAGCTCCCTGTTGGCCATCGCCACCCCCAGCCGTTAATTTTGCATTAGGATCAAAATCAGAGAATGTCAATAACAACCCCCCCCCCCGAATAAATCATTCCAAGACACCCCATTGTCATAAGTAAAAACCACTTGAGGCAACTTGCTAATTTTGGTGGTAGTCATATGTCATATGCTTCATTTTAGAACTGTAATTTCCCATGTAGCAGCCTTGTTTTATTTGTGCCTTCCTTGCACAAAAATTTTCAGAGAACTAAATGTCTTTAAAAATTAATCAAACGTATTCCACGTATCAGGGATATAATCCCATACTCATAAAATAAAACAACATTAGACACTGTATCCAATAGTCAAA
This sequence comes from Anolis carolinensis, assembly GCF_035594765.1. Classification (NCBI taxonomy): domain Eukaryota; kingdom Metazoa; phylum Chordata; class Lepidosauria; order Squamata; family Anolidae; genus Anolis; species Anolis carolinensis. The sequence continues at coordinate 31,766,914 of NC_085843.1, forward strand.
AGCACTCTTGTTTTGATTTTTTCAAAAAAATTGCAAACCAATACATGTTGTTTCCTGATTGCATACTATTACAAGATGATAGATGTCTAGGAAAAATTAGAAGCACTATTAGAACTTACTTTTTAAATAATTAAATGCTTAACTATCAGTCAAAATGCAATGATTTTAAAATCTATTGTCTCTTCCATCCTACTTTTTAATGAACTTTTTAGCCTTTGTGTGTGAACATAAATATTCAGTATGTTTGGTTTTTAGCTTTGTAGTCTTCTTTGCCTATTACAGGAATAATGTAATAGGCTGCAGCTTTCAGGATTCTTCTCCATAAGTTGTTCCTGTTAGAGCTGTTGGGTCTTATATTTCAGCAAAATCTGAGAAGCCACATGTTTCCCACCTCCAATTGCTAGCCAGGTTTAGAAAACCCAAAGGTGAGATGACATTGAGGAGGGGACAGTTGCTTTCATGTCATGCGAGTGGGCTTCTTACGTAAAGTGTTTGATTGTCTCCGACTGGAGATCTGATGCTCTCCCAGAGAGCTCTTTGGTCTGATCTATTAGGACCATTATGATAATTACTCTACAATTCTTCCACAGTAGAGTAATTTTGCCTAAGAAACAATTTCTCAATCAGAGCTCCCACACTTCCTAGTTATCCTGACCTCAACGTTTACTACTCTTACCCAGTTGAAACAGTATAACATAATACAATGCAATGAATCATGCAGTAGACACTGAAGATATGTCATCTAGAAACCACTTTTTGTGCCACCCACTCATGTCTGTGATAGGCCTTTCATTGCAAGAGGTGAACATAGCTGAAAGCAATGTGACTTTCAGTTTCAACACAGAGACATGAATGGAAAGAAGTAAATTTTGTGTGTAGCTAATAAAAAACAGAAATAGCCCTCCTTAAGCTCACTGAAACAATGGACTGAACAATTCCTCTTTGTTGGTTTGTGCATGTGCTATTTGCCATCATGTCCGCTTTGAGTTATGGCAATCCTATGAAAAGGAAATTTCCAAGGGCTCCGGTTATGCTGCTCATGGTTTGCAAAGTCAAGGCAGTGACATTCTTGATTGAATCAATCTGTAATATATTCTTACTCTTTTCCAATGATATCTCACCTTCCCCACCACTACCATTTTTCTAATGAGTCATATCATCACATGGCATATCCAAAGTATGAGAGATTCAGCTTAGTCGTTTTTGATTCTATGGAAAATTCAGGCTTGATTTGCTCTAGGGCAATGGAATTCTAATAATAAATGAGGGGATATTTTTATGTCACCATACTGTTAGCTGTACTTCTCCCAAAGAAGGTTACACGTTCTTGTTTTTATAACAAAAGCTGTGTTACTCTGCATTAAAAAGACAATAGAGTGCAGTTCTGAGACTAGCTTGAAAGAAAAAAAAAATCTAGCATAAGCTTTTATGGACATACAGGCAGCCCACGAGTTACAAACATACGAAATATAAATAACTCATAGTTGCAAATGGGGATGAAACAACAGGAAGTGAGAGAAATCTACCCCTGGGAAGGGAAATTCACTCCTGAAAGAGTTATCATGGGAAAAGATATCACCATTGAAGCTTCCTCACCCATCCTTGTTTCCACAACAAGCAAAACTTTTCAAAATCCAATTATTGCAGGAACAGAAAGTGTGGTGAAATCTTCTGAATGGGGGCACAGACAACAAAGCAAACACCCTTTCCTATGTTATCCAAAGCTAAGAAGTATTTATTTCTGTCTGGAGTTACACCTGTTCCAACTTATACAGAAATTCAACTTATGAACAAACCTACAGAACCTATCTTGTTTGCAACTTGGGAACTGTCTGCAATCAAATTAATCAAATGTAACATCGGTTGCAGTTACATCTTGGCTTGAAAAGGCAGTCAGAATATTCTGATTTTTAGCCAGTGATAAGTGAAACTTCAAAGTCATTGGGCTTCAGTTCTATCAGTCCCAGTCAGTACAGACAATGGTTTAAGCCAATTTAAATTTGTGCTAGCATTGTGGCTATGATCATAAACCAGAGAAGGTTGGATCTGGCATAACGTGGTCCCTTTAATCTGAACCTTCTCTAGTCTCTTTTTGGCTCTTCTGTCACAAGATCTTACTCAGTAGAGCAGTTTTTTTAGAACAGGTTGCTGGTGGCAGATTTCCAAAATCACTTGTATCTAATCCTAATTGTCTCACAGTTGGTGAATCTTTGGGTTGCCATAGAGGTCTGTTGTACAAACTCATGATAGTGGGAGTGGCTTTGCTTATAAGGCTTTCTGATTATGGAGCTATAAATTATCCTTAAAATATGCTACTTTCCTGGCCTTTTCCTTAGTTCCGTATTGAAAAAACAAAACAAAAACAAACAGCAACCGTACCTTTGCATTTGACTTAGGAAGCAATGTTAATTCCAAGAACAGATCCATTGAATCAATAGTATATTCTGTAAATGTCATTGATTTAATGGCCTTTTTAGCTAAAACTAACAATAAGATTCAAACCAAGGTGTGTGTGGCTTCCTTGTGCCCTTCCATTCTCAATTGTCTCAACCTCATGTATTTCCTTATTGCTATGCTAGCCTGATCAGAAATGAATTCCTCAATATGAACAACCCACATAAAGAGCACAAAGGAGTCAAGGATTGTTTTGGAAGGGGTCTGTTATTGCATTAGCAGCTAGTGCAACATAGTTCACTAACAATCCCATTGTTGGCAGACCTTTGTCTGACGCTGGTAGAAAATTCGATAGCACTTTGCTGTCATTTCAAGACATCATTCAAATACAAACCTCACTGCTTATCATTGGTCAAAATTACGCAGTAGGCAATTCTCAAAAATACAAATTTTTTTTTTAAAAAAAAGCTAAATTGTATTTATATTGGCCTAATTATTGCACTTGAACACTTGAGCTTCTCGGTAACAGCATTTACAGGAAAGTGCCACAATGTCAAAGGCCTCTTGGGCATTGGGCTGGCTTCCTTCCCAGCTTCCAGCACAACCTCTTTGCCCTTGCCCTCAGCATCCTCCATGATCTTGCTCCCCAGAATTGGCTCCCATCTCCTGATACATCTCTGGCCATGACCTCTGCTGCTCAAGACCCACCGCCCTCTGTTCTTTGAAGGCCTCCCGCTCCCTCAAACGACTCCCTTGCCGCATGGAATGCCTGGCTCTTCTGTGAAGTTTTTGGCACAACTCCGGAGTCATAATTAGGGATGTGCACATCTATGAAGTCTACATCCACAGACCTCTTCCTTCCCCCACTTCCACATCCGATCTGTGCCCAGCTCTATTGTTTGGGGCTTGGGGGTTTTCTTTGTTTTTTAACAGCATTCAATCTGTTGTTAGGTTTTTTTTATAAGAACTTTACACAAATTTATACATTCAACTGCACTACAAAAAGTATACACCTTGCTTGCACACAGCCTCATTGACTATAGTGTGAGAAAGCATTTTGTGCATGCTTGAACATCAGCGATACCCTTAGCCATCCTATAGAGGAGGCATTTTTAAGTACAGGTTAATATCCCTTTTCCAAAAACCAGAAGTCTTTGATATTTCAGATTTTTTTTTCCAAATTTTACAGTATATGCATATATGTAACATATCTTTGAGGTGAGGACCCAAGTCTAAACACAACATTCATTCATATTTCCTATACATCTTATACACTTAACCTAAAGGTAATTTCACACACAATATTTTTAATATTTTATACATGAAACAAAGTTTCCATCCATTGAACCATCACAAAATAAAGGTGTCACTATCTCATACTAATAATTTTAGATTTTGGAGTATTTTTTTATTTCAAAATTCTGTATAGGGGATTATTAACCTGTAGCAATTGTACATCCAAACAGACAACCAGCCATGGCTTTTGGACATCCAGCAGTGACAAACATGAACTCTATAATATTCACCTTTGTTTCAATCACTTTTGAAACCTACAGCAAATCAGGACTGAAAATACTCTCCAAATATATATCTTTGACAATCCATAAAAAGCTGTATTTTAAACAATATTTCTAAGTCTTGATAAGAGTATTCTTTTGAATTCAAGTATTTTCTGATGGTAAGTATAATAAAACTCAGCCGCTCTGAGTCCCTTCGGGTGAGAAGGGCGGGATAGAAATGAGGAAATAAATAAAATAAATAAATAAAATCTGCTAGGATAATGATGTGTGCAAATATATTTGTAGTCAAATATTGACCTCCATTTTTAGAAGAACATTCTCAGCACATTTGAAATGTAAAATCTAAAAATGTCCTGCTGATAGATGCATAAGATATGCCTGCTGATTCTGGCATAAAAGAAAGAAATGCCAACCAAGTGTTCTTATCAAAAATTCATCAGGGGAGGTTCCTCACAAATCTTTACCCTTCCTCTCCTCCTCAGACTAACCTGGTGTAATTGAAATGAACTGAACAGAATACACTGGCATCCTGTTAGTGACACATGCCGGCAGTAAGCCCATCTTACGCCTGCACAGACCTTTTCTTGTTCATTGTAGAGATTGGTGTTCTCTTCCACCTTCTCCAAAAGCCAAAGATCTCTAAGGATCTCTAATGGCCAATGTTTTTCATGATGATTCTGTGACTGATGGCACAGCGGATCAGAACAACATCTGGTTATGTCCCGATAGCCAGATGCAAGCCAGTGACATTGTTAAGTCATCCAGAAGAACACAGTAGATTTTGACAGAAGATCTTCTTCATCTGCGTCAGGGACACAGCCAAATACGTCTCCATCACCACTCCATTCTTCATCAGCCACAGAATGACAGAAGGTGGGGATTATCACAGCAAACTGTCTAGGACAGTGGATGGGGTTCTGCAAGCTGAACTTTTTCCCTATGTATCCCCACCTCCTTTTGCCTCTACTTTTCTTCATTATAAAAGTTTTTAATTGCATCTTCTTTGAAACATGGACATATCTATTTACTATTAGTCCTACAAATGCCACAATTTGCTTTCCCTTACCTAGATATCACGTTTGATGCTCAGGCTTAAACTTTTTGGTTGAGATGCACTCACTTGTAATCCTATGCAATGCAGTATCTATAAGACCAGATGCTCAAATGCTCCAACGTTTTACAAATGAAAACTGAGTCAAGCAACACCATAGTCAAGATGACAAAAGTTATGCAACTTGTAGAAAACCAGCCAAAAATGTATAAAGTCTATAAATCTACTGAAATGTGTCCATGGTCTTTGGATCCAATAAAGGAAATACAAGACAAAGATATCACAGAAAACAAAGGATATTGCTTACAAAAACATCACAAACTGCAAACAATCTGCACCTTGTTATACACTCTTTTTAAATACATCACTCAACATAATAGTAAGTTCAGATTAGTCTCTATATTTACTCAGCAAGGTCCCATAACCAATTGCATTAATTAGGGATCTGCATAGTAGATTTTCCCCAGTTTGCACTGCTTGGAATTGACCTTGATTTTGGTTTTCCAGAATCCAGATATTACCAGATTTCAATAGAGAACATATACATATTTGAAAAATGCATATATAGAAATGTGCACTTCTCAAATTATCCAAAAATGCAGTGGAAACACACATGCTAGAGAATACACACACATTCAAAAAATATATCCTCCTAAAGTGATGACTATAGACCCATGAAAATAATGGACAGAAGGAAAAAGGGACTGGACATGGCAGTGGCAAAAGACATGTTTGAGGATGGCTGGTTGGTGATCACATTATGTGTAGCCACAGGAAAGGCCATGACAAACACAATTCTGAGACAAAAGACTCTCCCAGTGGTATCAGTGGGAATGATTTATTGCACCTTTCTTGCTTAAATCCCCTGTTTCAATTAGCGGGATATTTGTCGTTGGCTGGATTGTGCCCATAACATGTGAGGGAAATGTCTCTGGCTAATTACATGTTACCTTACCTTCCTTGCTTACAACAATCTCAGACATGGCTAAAAGTGCAGGCTATGGGTTTCAGATCTCATGGGTTTGTCAGTCAGAAACATGGAGACTCCTCTCTTCTTCAGATTTCCCTCGACTTCACCTGCTTAGTAACCACTGTAACCACATTGAGCACAACAAGTGACTATAAAATACTCTGGGACAACATCAAGTCTAAAGAATATGTGTAAGTCTTGATTATAACTCTTACATTTGTTTTTCTTGATGTTCCATATTTTTAATTCAACCTTACATTGGTACAACAAAGAAACCCATATACCTCATCACAAAATCTTCTTATGTCAAGAACACATTCAGAACAACTAATATTTGCATGACTGGCCTTTGAGACATTGCCTTTAAGCCTTTGAGCAGATAAGTTAGAATAGTGGCCTTTAGGTGGCTCAGTTTCTCCTTTGGATAGTGTATTCTTATGAGAAGAGGAAGCTGCTGTCAATGAGCACCTATATCAGGCATGGGCAAACTTTGGCCCTCCAGGTGTTTTGGACTTTAACTTCCACAATTCCTAGCAGCCAGTAGGCTGTTAGGAATTGTGGGAGCTGAAGTCCAAAACAGTTGGAGGGCTGAAGTTTGCTCATGCCTGACCTAGATGGTACATTGGGAATGAGTCCCTGCTAGTCCCCCACAGCACTGCCACTGTGCACGTGTTGAGCTTTTGGTGCCACTGCACTTTTTCTCACATGTATGACCCCAATAAGAACTGAGGATTTGAAAATCCAATACATATTCTGCCCCAGAACAAATGAAGCACAGGCAACAGAAATAACTGATTTTGAGAAACCCAGCAGGCAAATAAAACAGGCTCATCTGCAAACATACCTCTAATGTTCAATATACCTAAAGGCAACTGAATCTGATCACATTTACTCCTGAGTAAGCATGCGCCAGAATTCCAAGAACTGCCACTTCCCAATCAGACTTTTGTTTTATTTCATTTTATTCCCAATCAGACTTTTTAAAGGATTGTGCTTTTGCTTCCATGTGGTTAACGCTATGCAGATTAAAGTCCTGGTTAAGTTGTTTTTAAAGATGTAAACAACCTTTAATTTGGTGGTGGAGGGACTGAAACCACCAGAGTTCCCTCAATCAGGATAGACTTGAACCCTACTGGCTGGGGATTCTGGGAAATGTATTCCAAAAAGTGGCTGCTTGCATGGGTGCCAACTCTCTTTAGAGCCCAGCCTCCCTATAGACTCTCACTTTAGTGTTTGTTCAGGGCAGCTGTCCTGAAGATTTAAACTGTTCTGATGCGCTCATACTTTGACTCTGAATTCAGTTTATTCTATGTGACATTTCTGCAGATAATAGAAAAATAATTTCAGGGGATTATACAAACTTAAAGGTTTTGGATGAGGAAGCACCCAAAGGAACTTTTTCTGCTCTGAGTTCCCATTCAAACTCATCTATCCAGCCTTTCCATTGAAGCGCACTGTTGTTTGCTTCAAAAGCATGTTCAACACACAGGGCGATTCATATGTGGTTCAACACACAAGTCAGAACCCAGGATGACTCTACACTTTCAAATTCATGTAGCTTGACACCACTTCAAGCACCATTGCTCAATGCTATGGGATACTGGGATTTGGAGTCTGATGTGCAGCAGCATTCTTTGGAGAAGCTTAAAAGACCATGTAAAAGTACAACTCATATGATTCCACAGCACTGAGTCAAGGAAGTTAAAGTGGTGTCAAACTGCATTCATCCTACAGAGTAGATGGAGTTGCAGTTCCAACTCTGAGCAAACCCCAGCACATATGTCAAGTCATACTTTGAATGCAAGCGAGCAACGCAGAAAGGCAAACAAATCTGGACTGGGTTGCTGTGGGTTTTCCGGGTTTTATGGCCATGTTCCAAAAACATCATCTCCTGATGTTTCACCCACATCTATGGCAGGCATCTTCAGAGCTTGTGAGGTCTGTTGGAAACTATTCAAGTGGGGTTTATATATTTGTGGAAGGTCCAGGTTGGGAGAAACTTTTGTCTGTGTGAGGCAAGTGTGAATGTTGCAATTGACCAAGTTGATTAGCATTTAATGGCCTTGCAGATTCAATGGCCTTGTTGCTTCCTGCATGGGGGAATCGTTTGTTGGGAGGTGATAGCCGGCCCTGATTGTTTCTTATCTGGAATTACCCTGTCTTCTGCGTGTTGTTTTTATTTGCTGCTTTTTAATACTGGAAGCCAGATTTTGTTCATTTTCATAGACAACCAGAGAAGTCAGCCATAGCAGAGCATTCGATGAACCAAGCTGGACACAGCCTATTATTTGAGAACACAGAAATGCTAAACCATTCTAACAACCACCATGTCAGATTACACATAGAAGCCATTGAAATACGCAAGCATGTGGACAATTTCAATAGAAAGGAAGGAACATGAAAATGAAAAAATATGGCTACCAGTATTTAAAAAAAACTCTAAAAATCGGGACAGTAAATAAAGAACAACACTCTGAAAACAGGGGAATTCCAGACATGAAACAATCAGGGCCAGTTAACACCTCCCAACAAAGGATTCCCGCAGGCAAGAAGCAACCAGGTTTTGAATCTGCAAGACCATTAAATGCTAATCAAGCTGGCCAATTGCAACATTAACACTTGCTTCCAACAGACAAAGAGTTCTTTCTCCCACCCTGGACCTTCCACAGATATATAAACCCCACTTGCCTAGTTTCCAACAGACCTCACAACCTCTGAAGATGCCTGCGAAACATATTCTGGCCATGAAAGCATTTGATGGCCATGAAAGCCTTCAACAACACAAATCTGGACTGGATTCTGCTCTACCCCAACTCCTTTCCAGAAAAGAAGTGAAGCTCATGACCCTCCTTGAAGAGGGAGGTTTGAAGACAAATAAGTCAGGATGTAAGTAGTGCAACACAAAGAGTACCTCCGCGCTGTAGAATGAATGTTAGACGCCACTTGAGCTGCCAAGGTTCAGTATAGTTTTGCAAGGGCTTGGGCCACAGAGTGCCATTGTCTTGCCAAAGTACAGCTACCAGGATTTCATAGCACTGAGCCATGGATGTTGAAGTGGCATCCAAGTGTATTCAAAGATCCTTGACCCTTGCTCCAAGGGCACCTAAAATAGTTGGAACACTATCATCATAATCGATAAGTTTCCGGGTCCAACTCAAAGCCCTAAATGGTTCAGACCCTGCCTATCTCCATGATCGCATCTCCCCCTATGAACCGGTGCGGGTTCTAAGATCAGTCATGTAGGCCCTCCTCTTGCTTCTGCCATCTTCACAAGCATGGCTGGTGGGGATGAGGGAGAGGGCCTTCTCAGTTGTGGCCCCCCGACTTTGGAACTACTTCCCCAGAGAGATTAGGCAAGCCCCACACTCTCCTCCTTTCATAAGGAACTAAAAACCTGGATGTCCCAACAAGCTTTTGAGAAGGATTAATTCCTAGGCCCAGTTTCTAGTTGCCAAATAGTAATCTGTTCTGCACCTCACACACTTCCTTGGCCCTATGATACGCTGTTTGCAGTACCCCTCGCCCAGTCCTTTAATACTTTTTAGTACTCCTGACCATTGGACTCCTGAGCCTCTCCTGATGGAGTTTCGATGTACTTGGTTATATATGTATTTTATTTTTAGTGTGTTTTATCAGGGTTTTTGTATTTTACAATGTTTTCATTTTATTTTTATTTCTTTTTTCCTATTTTTAGTCTTTATTTTATTTGTCGCCTATTTTGTTTATGAAGTTATAGTTGGGTTGTTTGTAACGTCTAATGTGCCTTGCCCTAAACGGTTTGTATGGTTTTCTTTGGGCGTTGAATGGTTGCCAAATTGTTGGAAACCACCCTGAGTCACTTCAGGGGGATAGGGTGTTATATAAATAAAGTTTATTACACTAGAGTCTCACTTATCCAACATCCACTTATCCAAAGTTCTGGATTATCCAACGCATTTTTGTAATCAATGTTTTCAATACATCATGATATTTTGGTGCTAAATTCATAAATACAGTAATTACTACATAGCATTACTTCATATTGAACTACTTTTTCTGTCAAATTTGTTGTATGACATGATGTTTTGGTGCTTAATTTGTAAAATCATAACCTAATTTGATGTTTAATAGGCTTCTCCTTAATTTGTCCTTATTATCCAACATATTTACTTATCCAATGTTCTGCTGGCCTGTTTATGTTGGATAAGTGAGACTCTACTGTATTATTAATCATTGTAGGAGATTTTTTTCATGTCAGAAGCAACTTGAGAAACTGCAAGTCGCTTCTGATGTGAGATAATTGGCCATTGCCCAGGGGACGCCTGGATGTTTTGATGTTTTTATTCTCCTTCTCTCATGTCCCCACATGGAGCTGGAGCTGATAGAAGGAGCTCGTCCGCACTCTTCCTGGGTTGAATTCAAACCGGCAACCTTCAGGTCAGTGGGGCAATAGCCAGAAAAAAAATCGAGGGGGGGGGGGGGTGAAACATTTTTTTAGCGAATCATGAAGAGTAGTTCCATAAAACAAAGTAACTTAGAAATCAGGCTCCATTGATAAACTTCAGTGGACACTCAAGACAGATACACTTCAGTGGAAACTCATGGGGATTCGGTTAATCAGTTATAATTCATGAGTAAGCCAGTTTTTTTAAACCTGAAAAACTTCGGGTGGGGGGGGGGGGTTGAACCCCTAACCCCCTCCCTTTGGCTACAGCCTTGCAGGTCAGCAACCCAACCTCCAGATCATCAGTCCTGCTGGCAAGGGTTTAATACACTGTGCCACAGGATGGATGAAAAACACGGAGGCTTTGCCCCATGCGATTGTCTTAGGTCAAAATCTAAACTTTCAATGTTATCTAGCTGTAAAAAAAAAAGCAGGTCTTCTTTATAAATATCACTCAATCTTTTATGACCCCTCAGTCTCTGCAGAGTCTTTGGCATAGGAACAAATTGTTGAATTCCACCTCTCTCTGTATAGGGAGACCCAATCAAAGAGAGCTCAGTCGGTATGATTGATTTCAGAGGTAAAGTCTTGGAGGACGGTGGGTCTGTAAATTCCTATTCTGGATCTACATGGCCTTTCACAATGATGGAAGGCAGTCACCACAAGGCTTTGCTTGGTGTGCCGCCTTCCTCTGGCAAGCCTTGAAAGAAACCGAGAAGCATTGGCGCTCCCCATCCTTGCCGGAGGCCGAGCGCCGAACGCCGTCCTAGAAGCATCTCTTATGTCTGAGCAGGATAGCGAGCCCATTGTCGCTTGTCCAAACATTAGAGCAGGCATGGGCGAACTTGGGCCCTCCAGGTGTTTTGGACTTCAACTCCCACCATTCCTAACAGCCTCAGGCCCCTTCCTTTCCCCCCTCAGCCGCTTAAGCGGGCCTGAGGCTGTTAGGAATGGTGGGAGTTGAAGTCCAAAACACCTGGAGGGCCCAAGTTGGCCCATGCCTGCATCAGAGAACCCTTTCCCTATAGATCCCTAGGAGGAGAGAGAGCGTCCGCCTGCGCCAAGAAGAGCGCACGGGTTTGGGCGAGCGTCCCGACGGTTCGTCCGAGCTTCTTACCTGCCAGCAGGAGCCAAGAGGCCAGCAGTCCGGCCAGCGCGGACCAGGAGCTCCCCCAGCCCCACATGCCGTCAGGGAAAGGGCTCGAAAAGCGGAGAAGGCTGGAGAAAGAGGCGCTTGGGGTCCGCGCCAACGCCGCTGGAGACTGGAGAGGTTTTGCTCGCCTTCGCCGTCCGAGGTCCTGGCAGTATCCAAAAAGGCGTCCGGCTGCCCAGGCTCGGCCCCTTTATAACCTGCCCAGCCCACATCCTCCGCTGCCTTCACGCCTCTCTCTCTCTCACTCAGACACACGTCACTCGCTTTCTTTCTCCCGCCCCCCCCCCCTTCCCATCCCATCCCACGCGAAAACTTCTCCGGCACAGGAAAGAGGGGGGCAAAGACCAAGGGACCTGCTTTCCCCGCCACCTTCCCCCAACCCGCAGCCTCCTCAGGTTGACACGGATTTCCTCCCTTCCCCAAGAAGCGGGACACGGATTGCGGCTCTGCGCCCGAGTGGAAAAAAGTTCTTCAATTCCGATTTGGGAGGACTTCGTGCGGGGAGAGGAAGCCTTGCCTTTGCACAAGAAAGCCTGGCATTCGGACGGCCAATCTGGGAAAGTCCACCGCGGCAACACCGGTGTCTTCCTCTCTTTTCCCCCTGAAGCCATTTGGATTCTGACTGAGAGTCGCAAGGTGATCCTTGCCTCTCTGGTGCCTCTTTAGATTTTGTTGTGTGGGGTTTTATTTGAGCCAGACTCCGAAAAGCGTTCCTAGGAGTTAGTTTTGGGGTGGATCTGATCTCGCCGCAGAATGAATGGAGTGGGACACCCCTTTAACTGCCAGGGCTCAATGCTCTTCTAGGTAGTTCTTCTAAGCATCCAGCCTTCTCTGCCAAAGAGTCCTGGGTCCTCACCAAACTGCACCTTCCAGGATGCCATAGTATTGAGCCAAGGGTGTGAAAGTGGTGCCAAACTGAATTCATTCTACAATGGAACTGCGCCCGAGGAAGTGTCATCCTGAACATGAACTCTGGATCAGAACAGAGCTGTTTCGAATCAGACACAGCACCCCTTTCCCGGAATGGCTAAGGATGTAGATGTGAAGTCAAGGGACATCCTAGGAAGCATGAGGGATAGCCAACACTCCAGAAGACAGGACCAGAATTCAAAACGATCTAAACAGATTAGAGAGATGGTCTGAAACTAACAAAATGAAGTTCAACAGGGACAAATGCAAGATACTCTACTTAGACAGAAAAAATGAAATGCAAAGATACAGAATGGAGGACGCCTGGATCGACAGCAGTAGGTGTGAAAAAGATCTTGGAGTCCTCCTGAGCCTACAATGTGATGGCAGCAAAAAAGGCCAATGGGATTTTGGCCTGCATCAATAGGGGTATAGCGTCTAGATCCAGGGAAGTCATGCTACCCCTCTATTCTGCCACACCTGGAAGATTGTGTCCAATTCTGGACACCGCAATGAAGGGAGATGTTGACAAGCGGGAAAGTGTCCAGAGGAGGATGATTAAAATGATTAAGGGTCTGGAGAACATGAGGAGCAGCTTAATGAGCTGGGCATGTTTAGCCTGCAGAAGAGAAGGTTGAGAGGAGACATGATGGCCGTGTATAAATATGTGAGGGAAAGTCATAGGGAGAAGGGAGCAAGCTTGTTTTCTGCTGCCCTGCAGACTAGGACACAGAACAATGGCTTCAAACTACAGGAAAGGAGATTCCACCTGAACATCAGGAAGAACTTCCTCACTGTGAGAGCTGTTCAGCAGTGGAACTCTCTGCCCTGAACTGTGGTGGAGGCTCCTTCTTTGGAGGCTTTTAAGCAGAGGCTGGATGGCCATCAGTCCGGGGTGCTTTGAATGTGATTTTCCTGCTTCTTGGCAGGGAGTTGGACTGGATGGCCCATGAGGTCTCTTCCAGCTCTATGATTCTATGATTCTAGCTAATTCTACACTGTTAAATTAACCCCACTTTAACCTCCGTGGCTCGGTGCTAAGGAATCATAGGGTTTGGCAGAGAAGGCTAAACACCATGTAAAACTAACAGGATTCCATAGTAGGATTCCATGGTAGTTAAAGTGTGGTCAACATGTGTTGTCGAAAGCTTTCATGGCCGGAATCACTTGGTTGCTGTGAGTTTTCCGGGCTCTATGACCATGTTCTAGAATTATTCTCTCCTGATGTTTCACCTACCTCTGTGGCAGGCATCCTCAGAGGTTGTGAGGTCTATTGAAAACTAGGCAAGAGTGGTTTATATATCTGTGGAATGATGTCCAGGGAGGGAGAAAGAACTCTGGTGTGTTTGAGGCAAGTGTGAATGTAGCAATTGGACACCTTGTTTAGCATTTAATGGCCTCGTAGCTTCAAGGACTGGCTGCTTCCTGCCTGGGTGAATCCTATGTTGGAAGGTGTTAGCTGGCCCTGATTGTTTTCTGTCTGGAATTCCCCTGTTTTCTGAGTTTTGTTCTTTATTTACTGTCCTGATTTTAGAGTTTTTTAAAATACTGGTAGCCAGATTTTGTTCGTTTCATGGTTTCCTCCTTTCTGTTGAAATTGTCCAATTGCTTGAGGATTTCAATGGCTTCTCTGTGTTGTCTGACATGGTGGCCATTAGCAATAGCAGAGCACCTGATGAACCAACCTGGACACAGCCTATTATTTGAGAACACAGAAATGCTAGACCACTCTGACAACCATCATGTCAGACTACAAAAAGAAGCCACTGAAATACACAAGTATGTGGACAATTTCAACAGAAAGGAGGAAACCATGAACATGAACAAAATCTGGCTACCAGTATTATTATTATTTTTTTAAAAAAACAAACTCTACAATCAGGACAGCAAATAAAGAACAACACTTAAAAAACAGGGCATTTCAGACAGAAAACACTCAGGGCCAGCTAACACCTCCTAACAAATGATTGCCCCCCCCCAGGCAGGAAACAGCCAGGCTTTGAAACTGCCAGGCTATTCAATACTAAGAAGCAATCAGGGCCAGCTAACACCTCCAACAAAGGATTCCCCCAGGCAGGAAACAGCCAGGCTTTGAAGCTGATGGGCTATTCAATGCTAATCAAGCTGGCCAATTGCAACATTCACACATTCCTCAAACAGACAAGAGTTCTTTCTCCCACCCTGGACAATCCACAGATATATAAACCCCACTTGACTCGTTTCCAACAGACCTCACAACCTCTGAGGATGCCTGCCATGAATGTAGTGAAAGTTCTTCTGGAACATGGCCATACAGCCCAGAAAACTCACAGCAACCCAGTGGTCAACACTGCATTCATTCTACAGACTATTACGCAGCCTTGCTGTCCTTCTCGCCCAGAAACCGGTGCGGAATGCCTGGCTGCTCCTGAACACGGAGGTGCCCCCAAGCAGGACTCTTCTTGCACATCCCCCTCCCACGCAGGAATCCTCCGTCCGTGTGAATCGTGTAGACCCGCCTGCAAGAAGGCTCGTGCCTTATCGGAGCGCTTCCCCTCCTCTCCACCTTTTCTCTCGAGCTGACTAAGAGGACCCCCTCCTCCAGCTTCCACGCAATTCGAGACTGAAACTTGGCTTTATCTCCCAAGAGCTCGCAGTTCCGCAAATCCCAAAGGCGTGAGTCCCTCCGGGCGAGTGAGTGGCCTTGCCAGCCCTGCCTTTGCTTCGGAGCCCAAGGCCGGACAAGGAGAGACGAAAGCAGCCAAGACAGTCACGACTCGCTGGGACCCCCCGCTGTTGAGACCAGTTTGGGGAGCGGGCTGCGAGGCACGACAGCGCCGCATGCTGAGATGGCAACAAGCGACCTGGAGATGGGATAACCAACCACCTCTCGGCCATTTCCGACGAGCAGGAGATAAGACCAGTTATCACAAGCCTTATCTAAAACTCCACGTTCTACCCCTTCAATTTGTAACTCAGGTTGCATATACGCTATCTACTCAATACAGTTTGACATCACTTTAACTGCCATAGCTCAATGCAACTGAATATTGCGAGTTGCAGCTTTGTAAGGCACCAGGCAGTCTTTGGATAAAGACTTTGTAATATTGGAAATAAGAGCACCCAGTCTCTTAGTAGGTATCCTCTTGGAAATAAATGGCAGTCACACCTTTATTGAAAAGGAAAAATGATGTCATATCCATTTGGCAAATGTAAAGCTCCATGAACTTGTGGAAACCACCTGTTGAAAACCAATAGTCAAGAAAAGGCAAACCCTTTGAACAAGTGATATTCATAAGCATTCATATAATGGCACACAGGCAATTCAGCTATTAGACTGAAGAACCATGTCTTTGAACTATCAAGGACAAAGACATGCCACTACGAAAATTTATTTGGTTAGCGGAGGATGGTTGTTTCTTTGAAGTTGATATTGCAGTTGCCCAAAAGATATACACTCCTTTGAAACCTCTTAGTTTAAAATATACACTCAGAGATTTTAAAAAAAGTCTTTTTTTTTTTTGAAAAATAACATATCTTGTTTGCTCATAAACATCTTGTATTAATTCACCATCCAGGCACATTTCTTGTTAAAGTTCAGTCATAGATAGGATGTAGTTCTCTGTGTTAAATATACAGGGTATAATTCTTAATCATTTGTCCATAGTCTTTAGGCATAATTGTACTCACTTAAATCCAAAAGCAAACACGTCCACCTCCTTTGAGGCTTAAAGCAGCAACATGCATCCACCTCCACTGAGGTCTGATGCAAACATATTGAAGTCCATAAACATATAGAATACAAAATGGAGTCCTGAATCTGAACATGCTCAGTACAATCACATGTCTATAACACACACCCCCTACACACACACACCAAAGAGGTAAGTCAAACTAGCAAATCAACATACACGTGGAATATAGGCTAGCAAATATATACATTAACAAATAAACAGTGAAAGGCTTGGGAGGTTGCTATTTCCAACATATAAAACTACAACTTTTGTGATAGCATAGCCTTGAGCTATTGCAGTTACAGTCATGTCAAACTGCATTGATTTTACAATGTAGATGTTCCTTCAAGGTGGTTTACTAAGTAAAAGTTAAGTATCACTTATCCAAAAAAAAACTTTTAAGATTTCAGATTTTGGAATAGATTTTGGAGGAGGATTAGATAATTATGCTACTATTGCCCCTGATTAAAATCTGTTACCCATATCCAGGCTCTGTTTACCCTGCTAGCCTAACATCTTTGGCAATAATCAACCCCCAATGAATCCTGTTGGCTCTGGGAAATTGATGCTTCTGTTTGATATTTAGTTTTATGTTGATATTTGATAGGTTATGCCTTATTTTAATTTTAGATGTTAAGTTATAATTTGTTTTTATATGTTGGGTCATTTTTTGCTATTTTTTGCTATTATGTGTGCGTTGGTTATCGTATTCAGGCACTGAATGTTTGCCTTTTTGTGATTGGAATCCTCTCTGAGTCCCTTGGGGAGATGGGGCAGAATATAAATAAAGTTTTATTATTAATAATAATACCTGTATTTGCATATTTGTACATAATGAGATATCCTGGAGATGGGGCCCAGGTCTAGATATGAAATTTAGTTATGCTTCATATAGACCAGTCATGGGCAAACTTTGGCCCTCCAGGTGTTTTTGACTTCAACTCTCACAATTCCTAACAGCCGGTAGGAATTTTTTTCAATATTATTTTCAATAAAACATTTTGTGCATCAAACAATGTTTGTGTGCATCAAATCATTGGAAAGCAAAGGTGTCACAATCTCAGCCACCCTTGTGGATGATAATGGAGCATTTTCAAATCTCAAAAACCTTTTGTTGCTAACATCTTTGTTTCTGTTGGACATAGGACAAGAAAAAGCATGTGGCCATGAGGTATACTTGGAGGGACTGACAAAATAAGGGCATTGCTGACCCTAAGTCAGAATTCTGTGTTCCACCACTTTTGGCCTTCAGTCCCCAAATGTCTATTATTGCAGAAAGTGGGGCACTAAAAGTCATTCACATGACTTTCTAGAACTCTCCTATTTGCAGTAATTTCACTCTCCAGAAACCTTTTCCTACTCATTTTCTTTGGATGTCTAAACTTGCTACTATACATTTCGGGACTGAAGAAAAATTCCATTGGGAGAGGCAGAATTTTTATGGGGGGGGGAACAATGCACTAATTTTGACCCCACATAGCACCCCACCTGCAAAGTAGGTTGGGTCTGGGTAACACATATTTATATAGTGAATTTCAGATGTATGTTCTTTGTTTGTTTGTTTGTTTGTTTGCATGATGGAGAGGAAAGGAGATTCCAACTGAACATTAGAAAGAACTTCCTCACTGTGAGAGCTGTTCAGCAGTGGAACTCTCTGCCTTGGAGTGTAGCGGTGGCTCCTTTTTTGGAGGCTTTTAAGCAGAAGCTGGATGGCCATCTGTTGGGAGTGCTTTGAATGTGATTTTCATGCTTCTTGGCAGGGGATGGGACTGGGTGGCCCATGAGGTCTCTTCCAACTCTATGATTCTATGAGAGCAATGCTTAGAAAACAGTCACAACAAAATGGCTCTGATTGTTATTTGTTGTTGTGTGCCTTCAAGGTATTTCCAGCCTATGGCTACCCTAAGAAGAATATATCATGAGGGTTTTTCTTAACAAGATTTGTTCAGAAGAGTTTAAACATTGCCCTTCTCTGATTTTGAGGGAGAAGGGCTTGCCCAAGGTCGGTCATCCAGTGAGTTTTGTGGCCAAGCAAGGATTCAAATCCTGGTCTCCAGAGTCACAGTCCTACACTGGCTTTCTACCATGTTGCAAGACACACTCATAGTCCTCTAGAACTGGGTGATTCAGGTGTGAAGAGTGGGCAGACCACACTACACGCCGAATTGTTCATGTGTCATCATGTGAACTAAGGACAAAATGACCCTATTCTGCAGAAAATATCATGTGCGTTTTTGCATTCATGAGGATGGACTTGTGCGGAGCAACTTCCTGGTCTGTGGTTCCCTTGATACTTTAATGTTAAATTGGCCAACAGGAATTGAAGAAGGCATCTCAAAATTTTTATAACCTTCCCTCTTCCTTTCAGAAAGACCCTGGTGGCACAGTGGATTAAACCACTGAGCTGCTGAACTTGCTGACTGAAAGGTCAGCAGTTCGAGTCCAGGGAGCAGGGTGTGTTTCCATTGTTAGCCCCAGCTTCTGCCAACCTAGCAGTTTGAAAACATGCAAATGTGATTAGATCAACAGGTACCGCTTTGGTGGAAAGGTAACAGCACTCCATGTAATCATGCCAGCCACTAGGGACATCTACGGACAACACCAGCTCTTTGGCTTAGAAATGGAGATGAACGCCAACCCCCAGAGTCGGACACAAATAGACAATGTCAGGGGAAGACCTTTACCTTTACCTCCCTCTTCCTTGCAGAAATCTATTTACTGCCATGCCCTGAAGTGAATGAATATTCAAAGAGATATTCATGATAGTCCTGTTTTAGCATAAAAGACATAAAGGCACCCAGCAGTACCTTTCAGACCAACATGAAAAAGAAACAACTTACATAAACTTTGGAAGTTCCAATCCACTTCACAGGATAGAGTGATATAAGTGTGGGCAGATATAAATGCAAACAAGGAAGGGGAATGTGAAAAGTAATGGAAATGTGAATCATGGGTGTAAAGAGTAGTTAAAAAGGATAAAAAATAGGAAGTAGGTTTTACATAGAAGCTCAGATAAGCAGATAAGCTTATGCATAGAGGAGGAAATACTGTGTAGTGCATTGGATGTAGAACAGGCATCAGAAGAATCCATTTGCATAGGCAACTCTGCTGAAAATTAGTCTTTTACTACAGTTAAGGTGACAAGAAACTATTATTCCTAGAAGTGGATTAAAACACACTTCACACAAATGTTATGTCATTCCCAGAGTCTAGGTCCATTGGAACTGCTCACCCCCAATACATCACAAATATTTGATGTAAACAACAATGAAACCCAAAACATCAATCAGAAACTAAATAATATGAAACCTGGGGATCACAACCAGATACAATGAAGACATCTGCCCTTGTGTTTTGCTACTCTGTTGCTGAGTATGCATGCCCAGTGTGGAACATATCTCATCATGTTAAAACAGTGGATGTGGCTCTTAATGAGACATGCTGCATTATCACAGGATGTCTGCACCCAACACCACTGGATAAATTATACTGTTTAGTCGGTAGTGCACCACCTGACATCCACTGGGAAGTAGCAGCCAATACTGAAAGGAACAAGGCAGTGACATCTCCGACAAATCCCCGTTCAAATATCAGCCAGCATACCAATGCCTTAAATCAAGAAATAGTTTTCTATGATCTACAGCAGGGGTCCCCAAACTAAGGCCCGGGGGCCAGATGCGGCCCTCCAAGGTCATTTACCTGGCCTCGCCCTCATTTATAATATAATATTTTTATATCCGTTTTAATAATATAATATATTGTATATACATATGATATTGATAATAATATTGTCATTTTATACAATATAATACGAATACTACCACCATATAATATTAATTATATGTTATATATTACATATAATATTACAGTATAGTGATATAGTTCAATATAGTAATATATAATGCTAATATTGTGCTATGCTAATAATATAATATACTGTATGTACATACAGCTGCTCTGAGTTCCCTTCGGGGTGAGAAGGGTGGGATATAAATGTAGTAAATAAATGTAGTAAATGCATAAATAAATAATTTTGGACTTAAGCTCGCCCAAAGTCTGAAATGACTTGAAGACACACAAAAACAACAATCCTAATTAACCTGACTATCTCATTGGCCAGAAGCAGGCCCACACTGATAGGTTTATGTTGGTTAAAATTATTTTCATTTTTAAATATTGTATTGTTCTTTCATTGTTATTGTTGTTGTTTTGCACTACAAATAAGATATGTGCAGTGTGCATAGGAATTTGTTCGTTGTTTTTTTCCCCCCAAATGATAATTTGGCCCCTCAACAGTCTGAAGGATTGTGGATCGGCCCTCTGCTTTAAAAGTTTGAGGACCCCTGATCTACAGAGATACTCACAGGAACACCTCAGCAAGTGAGAGTCCAAAAGTGGCAGGCTAAAACCCAAAACCTCAATCCATGGTTGATACTGAATGAGAGACTCCCTCTTGGGCACACAGAAGACTGGGCAACTTGGAAGGCACTGAACAGACTGCGCTCTGGCACCACGAGATGCAGAGCCAACCTTAAGAAATGGGGCCACAAAGTGGAGAAGAGCAAAGCACAGACCACCTGCAACAATGCAGCCTGAGCCCTGCCACATGCACAGTGGGAGACCTTCTTATAGCAACACCAGAGGCACTCCAAGTGGCCAGCTATTGGTCAAAGGACATTAATGCCAAGTTTTTAACTTTCTTTGTGTTTTTAAATACATTACAACTTTACCCTCAGTTCGCTTCTGACACAATAATTAAATAAATAATCAGAAACATGTTTAATGGTGACAGCAACAGTGAAATGAAGGGGTCAGGATCACAGTCCTAAATTCAAGAAGCCTTACTTTAAAAAAACAAAAAAAACAAGCTGAACTTGCTGTCAACATGCAATGGGCCAGGAATACTACTCATCGCTGTGTTTTTCTTTGGCATGGTTTAACAGAAAAATAATAAAAATGAAATAGAAATCTTTCCCCATAACTCATGGGGAAATTGTGACCTTCCAGATGTTGTTGGATTCTAGTTCCCATCATACTCAAAGGCAACTGGTGATGACAATTGATGGATTCATCAAAATCATACATTCCTGAAGCTTTGTCCAGATTCTTTAGCTTTCCCAAACTTAATATCCTGGCATTGCTTGAATAGCTTCAAGATTTGTAAACAGTTACTCAGAAAGTGTATGGCCTTTACCTGCCCATCCAAGGAAGTGACTAGCAGGCCTGTCCTATAAAAAGAAAAGAAAAAAGGAAGGAAGAGGAATGTAGCAGTACCTTTAAGATTAACTGGTCTATTTTACCTTGAGCTTTCATGATTAGATTGATAGGTATCCATGACTATGAACATTCAGCCTGAAATAGATCAGTTAACCTTAAAGATACGGCTTGATCCAACCACCCACCCCACACATCCACATCCACATCTCCTTTTTCTAACATGCCTATTTCTTTGAAGGCCTATCCTATACCATTTTTCAACCTCATGACAGTTGGATGTTGACATCATTGCTCTGCACTACAACACTTACATTGGCAAACTTATCTCTCCCACATCCTTACCTGAAGTGTGATGCCAAGATGAGTTTGTCACAAACCTTGAAAATCCAAAGCATTGTAAGAATGCGGTCATATGGAAGCAGTCAAAGAATAGAAATGTTAATAGTAGGTATTTATATCTTATAGGCCTTATTTAATTTAATAGGTTGGTTGGCCTATGTTAGATTTGAACACAGAGGGACAAAAGTCAAATCGTAGCAGATATAAAGTTCATTAGAAAATGCTGCTCAAGCTATTGTCTCACAGACTAATCTTTAGCACATAGCTATTGCTAAATAAAATGGGTTTAAGCAAAATACAGTCTGCTCTTCACGTCCGCTGGAGTTAGAAGATGCAGAAGACGAAAAAACACAAATAAAACCCCATTTTTAACATGAGAGAATATCTCTCTAGGAATTCTAAGTCCTACAGCATGATTCTGTGGTCAATGTCTGTCAGAAATGACAAAGAGAATCATGCTGGAGGACTTGCAAATGTCTAGAGAAGTGTTCTCTCAAGGAATTTCTAGCAGGAGTTGATCAAATTGTCATGCTGAAGGACGGAACAGCAACATTAGAATCAATAGTTTTTGTGGAATGTGGATTGCAGAAAAATTACCTTATATTGATGTACTCTAGCATAAAATTATCAAAAAATCTCATCTTTGATATGCATCTGGTCTCAACGATTAACCCAAAATAGCAGTCAGTCCTTCAGCCAGATGTCTTCATGTCAATTCCTTTAATACATATCAGTAAGTGCTAATGAATTTATTCCCACGGCACACAGCTGGTAGGTAAACAAACATCATGACCCTCAATTTACCAAGAAGGAAATGAAGGCACACGGAAACTAAGCAATTGGTCTAACATCACAGGAAGGTAGTGACAGGGCCAAGAGCACACCCAAGATCTCTCGAGTCCCACAAAACCATCTTGTACGTGAACCAATTCATCACTGAACATGATGGGGTTTTTTAATGAAATGATTCAGCTTTCCAGTTTTTTTAAAAAAAATATATTGGAGTGTTTCCTGAAGGCATTGCAGAAAATTCCCAGTCGCATGGTAGTATTAGCCAATGTCCATCTTGTAGTTTCATATCCTATCCTTGATAACACACACTTGAGAGGAAGAAGCCACAGGGTAAGTTATGTAACAATTTATTCTTCCTGACATTAAAGTTATCTTGTTCTCTATTCCAAATATCCCTGTACTTTCAAGAGAAGTTCGGAAAAAACATGCAGATGTTATTACTCCTCTCCCAGCCCTAGAAAGTCTTCTGCTTAATTTGTCCCCATCATGTAAGTCAGGTCAACTTGCTTCCTTCTTGTAATGATGGAAGATAAGGAACCTGAGATAGGAGCATGAGTAAGAGTAACTGCTGAGGATGAACCCAAGCGAGTTTGAATTGCCCAAGCCTTGCCAACTTCCTTCTGTAGGATTCAACTTACGAGACCCATGACTTCCCCAAGGATAAGGAACCAGGGATAACTGCTCATCATTCACAGTTCACTGCAGATGACGCAACACTATCAAAAATCAACTTAGGTTGGTTTGCATCCATTGCAAAAGCTGTTTCTGTGCTGAACTAGAAAGTGTGAACGGCTTCTCTTTAGAATCAAGGAAGCAGTCAGGACATGACAGGCAAGAATAGAAGCCTGTCCAGTTCTTGTTCAGTTCTCCACCTCACCCAAGAGGATGAATAAGTACTCATCCAGGCATTTCATTCAAAATCAGCAAATACCCCATTCACTTGAATCGAATGCTCACCTTTGTTGGCTAAATTCCCTAGTCAAAATTAGGGTGCATGTTAAATTCATGTTAAATCTTAGTTCTGGGCCAAAACAAAGGTGGAAACTGCTTCTGGAGACCCTATTTGAAGGACTTCATCTCTAATTTACCACGGCTCAATGCGAGGCAATCCTGAGATTTGTAGTTTGGTAAGGCAGAGAGGGCTCAAGACTTCAAAAACCTACAGCTCCCATGATTACATAACATTGAACCAAGGCAATTAAAGTGGATTAATTCTACAGTAGAGATGCAGGTTTTCCTTTCCATTCCTGGAAGCTTTGGTGTTCTAACACTTTTGATCTTAAAGAAGGAATTCTAACCTTGCAGCAACTGTAATTCACACCTTTTTGGGCCAAATTGCAGAGTGTACTTTCAGCCACTGTGCATTACATTCGGCATCAAATATTTTTTTTTGGTTCCAGGGTTCTGGACACTGAGGCGTGCATTAGATTTGATGACACATTAAATACTGTAGTTACCTATCCTATGGCAAAAGCTGTTGGAAATCCATCAAATCTACCGAAGAATGGCAATTTCCACCTCTGAACAAATAATTCTTCATGAACATGTATTCTAAACTTCTTAAAATGAGTAATGACACTCAGTTACTCAAGTCTGCAGAACAATACCATCACTTTGTTTCTATATGAATTTTTTAACCTATCTATTTAAATGTTCATTAAAACTGAAAATAAGCTAACAAGATCTCTATTGGGTGATTGTGAAACCAAACCCTAGGGTCCAACATACATCATTATAATGGCCAAATTCCCAGTGTTTTTTTTAAAGACCTCTTAACTTTTGTGGTAGCTAAAATATAGCACAATATATGAATCCACTGTCGGGGGTGCTTTGAATGCGATTTCCTGCTTCTTGGCAGGGGGTCGGACTGGATGGACCATGAGGTCTCTTCCAACTCTACTATTCTATGATTCTATGATTCTATGTTCTGCCCAATAGTTTTGTAATAACCCAGCCTATTACTGTTTTTCAGTGCGTTTAATCAACGAACTGACATTTCTAAGGAATAAATTATTTAAAACTGTAGTGATGCATCATCTCCTACCTCTCTAGATAAGGGATGCATTTCTGGGGAGAAGTCACCTGTTTACAGACAGCTGAAATCTGCTTTATAATACTGCATAATATAAAAAAAATCTTACAAAAACTAACATTTTTCAAACTTTCAAGGGGATAGCTATGTTAGTCAGAGGGAGCAAGAAAAAACAAAAGTTCTTGTAGTATTTTCAAGACTTACTTGCTATAACCTTTTGGCATGTTGGCGTCATTATATGTCAACATATGCTTGGGTGGAATAATTAGTTATTACTTTGATATTACTTCAACGGTGGTTCATTAGACACTGCACAACAGGTTTTAAGGTTTCTTTGATGGAGACCATGGCTGACTAGGCTCATGCAATAGATTTGAACTTCAGTCCTTCAGTTTGAAGCTCAGCTCTAGACATGACACTATGTTGGCCTTCAGCACAGATTAACACTTATTGCTTCCTATACAGATATTGCCAAGGCTAAATGCAATATGTAGAAACACAATCCAAAAAATAATGTGCCTAGTTTACACAATATGCCTATTTGCTAAACATGTCAATCAGGCTAGTTAGATTTTGGAACCTGAAATATGGACTATCGAGCCTGGAATATTGCAAGCCTATATGAAAGTCATGGGGTCCCCATAAGTCATCAGGCAGTTTGGAGACACATACACACATATAGGTAAAGGTAAAGGTTTCCCCTGACGTTAAGTCCAGTCGTGTCCGACTCTGGGGATTGGTGCTCATCTCCATTTCTAAGCTGAAGAGCAGGCATTGTCCATAGACACCTCCAAGGTCATGCGGGCAGTATTTCTTGGAATGCCGTTACCTTCCTGCCGGAGCAGTACCTATTGATCTACTCACATTTGCATGTTTTCAAACTGCTAGGTTGGCAGAAGCTGGAGCTAACAGCGGGCGCTCACTCCGCTCCCCGGGTTTGAACCTGGGACCTTTCAGTCTGCAAGTTCAGCAGCTCAGTGCTTTAACACACTGAGCCACCTGAGGCTCCTATAACAGCAAACTTAAAAATAGATAGTTTAGCTTCCATTATACACACATATAATGGAAGCTAAACTATCTATTTTTAAGTTTGCTGTTCATTTACAAACATTCACCTTCTTTGAAAAAGAAATAGAGTATTTTCTCATGAAAACAGTAAGAGCTTAGCTTCTAATTGTTTTCCAGTTCATAGTGGGAAGTGGAACCTTTCCTTATAATTGTGATGACCCATGGGCCTTGTAGTCCTGCTCAGGACATTGTAATTCCTGATGAAGATGAAAACTTGGGTTTTTTACCTTCCCAGTCTGAACTGGATTCTTCTCAGCCAGATCTTTCCCAGGCAGATCTGGGAACCTTGCACCTGCAAGAAAGTTGTCTCCCAGAAGTATGTCAAACAAGCCCAGAGCCTACTTCTCCCGTGTTCTTGCGCCGGGAGTTTTGTAAACAACAGAGAAGTTTGGAATCAGCTTCGCGCAGGAGTGCGAGGATTGCAGCTAAGAATGTGGCCAATTAAGACTGCTTCTCGTGAGAATCTTTGGGGAGTCTCACATCTGGTCTCAGAGTTTAGCTTTCGGTTCTGATTCCCAGAGAACTGCTTCGGCGGGAAAGTTAGACTCTATTTAGGTGTTTTACCCGCGTAGTAACTTCGCGGAGTCAATTCGTCAGCCTACGGAGCGAGTTGTGTCTGGACAGCGCGCTCCGATTCAAGCCTCGCTCCTGCTCAAGCCTTGCCTTGCTATCCAGCCTTCGCCTTGCTTCCCAGCCTTTGTTTATCTACGGACTTTGCCTTGTTTCCCAGGATCGATCCTTGCCTTGTTCCACGGATTTTATCAAGTTATTCCACGGACCTTGTTCTTGTTCTTAGTTACCTTGTTCCACGTTCAAGCCTTGTTTCAAGTATCAAGTTATTTCCTAGCCTCGCTCAAGTTTCATGGACTAAAGGACCTTGTCATCTCCCCTCACTTTGCTTGGCAAAGTGAGTGTTTCGGTTATTGGATTACAACTTTGGACCTTAATATTTCTTATTGGACATTGCTTTTTTGGACTAATTCTGACCTTTCCTGAAAGGTCTAATTCTGGACTATTTTCTACACTTGTTTTTATTAACTTTATATATTCCTTCAATAAAGATATTAGATAGATTCTGGCCTCTGTGTATGGTTATTGGTGCTCTGCAGCCTGGGTCCTGACAATAATGGAATCAAGTTATTTCCCCAAGTTGAGTCAGAAGGCCTCTTGACCTTCCATTCCCAAGAAAGCAACATCCATCTGGCCATTGTACCAAGCAACAATTTCAGATCTCAGTCGCTCCTCAACCCCCCCCCCCCCCCCCGGTCTCTCTCACACACTTATTCCTCTGTCTTCCTGTAAGACCTTTTATGGATGAAAACAAATATTTAAATGGTAAATAATGAAACTGGCTTAAAACAATGGCATCATTTGTGGAAAATTGAATGTCTTTCCTCGCCATTTTGTATGGTTTTAATCTGTTAAATGATTTATATGTATTTTAACTGCTTATATATTTAGATTGTTTTCGATAAGATGTTTTTTATTGTTTACTTGTGTGGCATTGAATTTTGCTGGATCTGTAAGCCACCTTGAGTCCCCTCCGGGGTTGAGAAAGGCGGGGCAAAAATGAAGTAAATAAATAAATAATAAATTTCCGGTCTTCTGTGATTTTACTATAGTTTCCAGGGCCTGCTCCTTCATTTTACAAAGTGGCCAAATTTATTTATTTATTTATTTGCAGCATTTATATTCCGCCCTTCTCACCCCGAAGGGGACTCAGGGCGGATCACATTACACATATAGGCAAACATTCAATGCCTTTTAACATAGAACAAAGACAAGACAAACATAGGCTCCGAGCGGGCCTCGAACTCATGACATCCTGGTCAGAGTGATTCATTGCAGTTAATTACAGCTGGCTTGCTCTCCCGCCTGCGCCACATGAATTCATGAGTTCATCCATACCCTGCCTCAAGATACTGTCTCTTCCTGATTTCAAAGGTAACACCATGTCCCTAAACTGCAGTGCATTGCCGCACTGTGAATTTTGTTGCCAGACAACTGTATGATAATATATGTGGGAATGTGCTTTCAAGCTGCCTGTCAACTTGTAGTGATCCGATGAATTTCATAGGGATTTCTTGGGCAAAAAAATACTTAACTTTTGCCCATTCCTTCCTCGGAAATATAGCCTACCGCACCAGGTATTCATTAGTGGTATCCCACTCAAGTATTAACCAAAGTCAATCTTGCTTCCAAGATCAGAGGGATCTGATACCTTAAGTGGGCTTTGATCTGTAATATACCTCCCTAGATTATTGCAATGAAGATCTTGTAGAAATGAAGATCCGTATTAGCAATAAACTTGTCTTCTATGAGACATCAGCAAGTAGCCAGTAATCCATGAAAAGTTGCTGCTATTAATAGTAGATAATATATGTTATCTTAAGAAGTGTTTCTCAAATTGTAGTCCTCCAAATGGCCAAACTATCAACTTCTAGAAACCTCAAGTAGCTTGGCCAATGGTCAGGAATTCTGGGAAATGAAATCCAAAACATGTGGGAGATGATCACTGCTCTAAAGGACACACAAACTTGTGTATTTGATGGCAGTTGTAGCCTCTGAATAATTTTCAAGAAAGCCCAACAGATTTAACTACTGTACCAGTTTCAGAAACTTCAAAAGTATGATTGAACAGGGATGGAAGGGGAAGGCAAGAGAAGAGATGAGATAAACTCAATTCAAGGAAAATTCAGAAGATGGGCAGAGTAGGTTGGAATCAAAAGCTTGCCATCTTCTCTTATGTCGAAACCATCTTAAGGAGTTGGCAGAAGTCAGAACAGACATGCAGTCTATGAAGTATTGTGTGTAGATGTTCGTGGGCACACTGAGTTGGAAATAAATAAACAAAGCTGCTTACTTCCAAGTACATTTGCACTGAGCTAGGGTTACATTGACTTCCTTGAAATCACCCATCATCCTAATAAAAGAGTAAATCATTTCAGAGAAGAGGATGTTGAATGGAGGCTGGTGTTGCTTTCCTTCCTTTTTTCCAGAACCATCAAGCCAGGTTTCCCAGGGTGTGTACTGATTAGCAATAAAAAGGGAAAAGCATGATCCAAGTTAATTTTCCAGTGCTAAAAGGAAACAGTGTTTCCTGTATTACACAAAACTGGTGCCAATAAGACTGATACAAGAACCTATTGTCTTTTTTTTAACAAAGACATGGTAAGAAAGGATGCCTATGAAAAGAAACCAAGAAAGAACTTTTGATCTTTAGAATAAAGGTGTGTGTCCCCTATGAGTCCAAAGTGGAAGATACACCCTAATCTGAAGCTACACTGTACAGACACAAGAGGAAACAACAACAGCACAACACTATGTATGTGTACTCAGAAATAAGTCCAATAAACTCTGAAGGGACTCCTTCAAAGTTGTTGTGTTGAAGATCCCAACCCATTCTCACCTTTGGGATTTGATTTCATTCTAGAGAGCCATTTTCCACATTACTCAAGAAAAATAAATCCAGATTTTATACTAAGCAGCATAGACTCACCACCAGTGTGGGCTTACTGGCTCAACACTGCAATAACTGTCAGAAAGTCCACAGCTCTGTCTCCTGAACAGATCAGCCACTGATTGGCAAGGAGATGAGCTGGGAAATCTTTCCATCCCTTCCAGTCTAGTTGCATTTTGCTGGTTAAGTAGGAAACTAAAAAAGAACATGTGTGAAGGGAAAAGCAAGATGAATCACTTCAGGAAAGGATTTTGGACTTTGGGCACATGAAGAATAACCCAACAGATTGTGAATGGCTTCTCCATGCTGATCAGTGAATGGCATTCTTTCCCTAGCACTCACCACATCTGTGGACTTGAAAATATGTAATGCTTCAAAATATTATTGACTGTGTAATATAGAAACATAACTCATTGACACTTTTCAGGACATGTGAGCAGGAGCAGGAATAAAAAAGACCAGGGATAGATAGATATGATCATCTTACCCACATTTCTACAAAATGGTTGATATATAAAATACGCCCTATGGATTTTAGTTTGGCATATTCCCCATTAAATTTATCAAAGAATCATAAAATCATACAGTTGGAAGAGACCTCATGGGCCATCCAGTCCAACCCTTTGCCAAGAAGCAGGAAATCGCATTCAAAGCACACCCAACAGATGGCCATCCATCCACTGCTTAAAAGCCTCCAAAGAAGGAGCCTCCACCACACTCTGAGGCAGAGAGTTCCACTGCGGAACAGCTCTCAAGGTGAGGAAGTTCTTCCTAATGTTCAGGTGGAATCTCCTAGATGGCCCATGTGGTCTCTTCCAACTATTCTTCTATGATTCTATGGATCAGTGGAGCATTTGCACAAATACATGTTTATAAATATTTTGTGATATAGAAAAGGGACAAAATCTCAGATGTTGAAAAAGAATTCAAAATATCCCAATTATAAATAACTACTCTTTAAACTACCACTTGCCAGTCATAAACTTGGAGATACCCTTTTTAGAATCACACAGGTTGATTTTAGAATTGCAAGTACTATTGTGTACCTTTATTGAGCTTAATCTGCTTTTAAAAATTGAGGCAATAGATCTAATCTGATTTAAGATATACATATAACTGATTTCACAAATTATTTGTTTCTTGTTATAATTACTGTTACCTATATCTATTGTCTCTTTTTCTTTTCACAACTCCTGAAGGGCATAAATGTACTTCTGGGCCAAAACGCATTGTGCTATGTTTAATAATTAAGTCCTCTCTTTTTTTTCAACATCCTGAGACTTTGTCTCTTTTAGACAATCTATCTATTGGATGTTTCCAATCCTTTTTGATATGTATAAGTATTTTGTCTTTCTTCAATCCCATAATATGGAATAATCCATAAAATATTATAGGTGAGTTCTCCTTTTAATGATAGATAGTGATGTTTATTTATTATTATTATTATTTATTTATTACAAGTTATTTCAAATGCCCCCACTATCCAAAAATGTTGTTAAACTGATGCTTAGTTATGTGCAAACTATTGAATTTGGGCCATTATGTAATTACGTAGCACACTAAAGAATTAATTGATTTAAAATATTTGTTTAAATAAGCATATAAAGAATACTCACACAAAGACATGTTTACCTTTCCTTTCCTTTCCAAGACTGTTGTTTGGTCTGCCACATTTTTATATGAAGGAAATACATTCAGATTATGGTCTTGCTTTTGTTAAGTATTTAAAGAAAAGCTATCTTTTTTTCTAGAGGTGGAAGAGGGAGCTCATGACAGGAAGGAATGTCTCCTCAACTGCTTTTTGGAATCCTGCGGCTCTTCTTCAGATGTTACTTATCTTTTCCTGTTAAGAAATGTCTAGTGCTTGTGTCTATCAACAGCGTTGTGCATCCTGCAGTATGATCACTGACCCAGGCAATATTTTTTAACAGACAGACTGGCATTCCATACATTCCTTGAAACCGCCTTGAGGATAATATAGAAAGATATGACTGTGAGTGGGGTATATAATACTCTCAGAGAGAATTGTTTTGTTTCATGTACATTAAAATGGCACAAATTCCGAGCCTGGTGCGCTGGTCCTTCTGTATAACTGAATCAGTCACACAGGCAGTCAAGAGAGGAATATACACCTATGACGTGCAATAAAAATTTGCCACTATTCTATTCTATTCTATTCTATTTATTTATTTCCATCATTCCTATCCCGCCCTTCTTACCCGAAGGGACTCAGGGCGGCTTATAAAACTGGCAGAATTCGATGCCAATACACAACAATACAGAAGAATAAAACATAAGCAGTTAAAAACAGTTAAACAAATTAGCAATATGCAACATACAGATTTAAAACAATACAAAATACTTGAGCCATTCATCCACAAAACCTTGTACATAAACCTTAATCCAGACTGAGTCGAAGCCAACAAAACTTATTCTTTGAATGCTTGCTCGCATAGCCAGGTCTTCACTTTCTTTCTAAAACTCGAAAGGGATGGAGCCTGCCAGATGTCACTAGGGAGGGAATTCCACAGCCGAGGAGCCACCACTGAGAAGGCCCTGTCTCTCGTCCCCATCAGCCGCACTTGTGAGGCAGGTGAGATCGAGAGCAGGGTCTCCCCAGATGATCTTAAAGTTCTCATAGGCTCATAGGGGGAGATATGTTTGGACAGGTAAGTTGGACCAGAACCGTTTAGGGCTTTGTAGGCCAAGACCAGCACTTTGAATTGGGCTTGGTAGCATATTGGCAGCCGGTGGAGCTGGCTCAACAGAGGAGTGGTATGCTCACTGTACACTGCTCCGGTTATAAGCCTGGCTGGCGCTCGTTGTACTAATTGAAGCTTCCGGGCCGTCTTCAAAGGCAGCCTCACATAGAGCGTGTTGCAGTAATCCAGGTGGGATGTAACCAGAGCGTGGACCACTGTGGCCAAGTCAGACTTCCCAAAGTATGGGCGCAACTGGCACACAAGTTTTAGGTGTGCAAATATTTCCCTGGCCACCGCTGAAACCTGGGGTTCCAGGCTCAGTGATGAGTCCAGAAGAATCCACAGACTGCGAACCTGTGTCTTCAGGGGGAGTGAGACCCCATCCAACACAGGCTGTAACCCTATACCCTGTTCGGCCCTACGACTGACCAGGAGGACCTCTGTCTTGTCTGGATTCAATTTTTATTTGTTCGCCCTTATCCAGTCTGACTGGTTCAGGACCTGAACAGCCTCCTTAGTGACAGGTGGGAAGGAGTGACAGAGCTGGACATCATCTGCATACAGATGACACCATACCTCGAAACTCCAGATGACATCTCACAGCAGCTATTCTAGTTTAATAAAGAGAGTATGCCTCATCCTATATGTGTGTATTTGGTGTGGAGGGTTGGAGCTAAATGTAGAATTTTGTATATTGAAATTCATTAATTTCTTGCCAATTTTCTAGTTTGTCTAGATCTCTTTAAATTCTATTCCTGTCTTCCAATGTCTTAGCCAACCCACTCAGTTTTGTGTTATCTTAAAATTCCCTCCACTCATCATCAACGTTATTGATAAAAATCAGTTAGGTAACGGTAAAGGCTTTCCCCTGGCATTAAGTCTAGTTGTGTCCGACTCTGGGGGTTGGTGCTCATCTCCATTTCTAAGCCGAAGAGCCCGCATTGTCTCTAAACGCCTTGTAGGTCATGTGGCCGGCATGACTGCATGAAGCGCCAATACCTTCCTGCCAGAGTGGTACCTATTGATCTACTCACATTTGTATGTTTTCGAACTGCTAGGTTGGCAGAAGCTGGGACTAACAGTGGGAGCTCACTCCACTTCCTGGATTTGAACCACCGACCTTTCAGTCAGCAAGTTCAGCAGCTGCACCACCTGCTAATCAAAATACTATTATGGGGAACCTAATCAAATGCTTTGCTGAAATCCAGATACCTGACATCTACAACATTTCCAACATTTACTAAACTAGTAACTCGATCGAAAAAAGACATAAAATTGGTTTGGCAGGATTAGTTCTTGGCAGACCCATGCTGGCTTCAACTGATCACTTTATTGTCATCAAGATAACCACAGACAGACTCAAGTATAATCCAGGATCTTATTCCTGTTTCTTTTGTGAAGAGAGGGACAATGATTCCCTTTCTCCAGTCCTCATCCGTTTTCCAAGATTTTGCAAAAAATTATGGCAAGGGAATTAGATAGTATGTCAGCAAATCCTTTCAGTGTTCTGGGATCCAGTTCATCTGGCCCTGCATTTTAAACTCAATTAGGTTAGCTAGGTAATTCCTGAACAACTCCCTATCAATCTTTATTTGCAATTCAAATCACTTGCCAAAGTCTCTCCTGTTGCATGGAAGCACACAGCTCTCTTTTGGGGAGAAAACAAGCACAATAAGCATTCAGTAGTGGTTTGTTAGCATTTTATCATCCTTACTGAATAGCAACCCCACTGTCTCCCAGGTCCTTCTCCTCCATGGAATGTATCTGAAACTCTTTTTATTGCTTCTTGACTGCACAACTAGCTTATTTTGAGCAGCCCTGTAGCGAGGGGGGAGGGGGTTAGAGTTCAACCTCCCCCCTCACCAAAAAGGTTCTGTTTAAAAAAAAAACTGATTCACTCATGACTTTTAACTGGTTAACCAATGAAACATTTAGGGGTTGGGTTTTGAATCTCAACCCCCCCCCCCCCCACTACAGGGCTGATTTTGAGCTTTAGCTGTTAAAATAATATTCCTACAATCTTGGGCTACACATCTGTACTCCTCATTGATGATTTCTCCTTCCTTCCATTGTTTGTACATATTCTTTTTTCTTTTTACTTCATCCTTGAGTTTACTGTGCAGCCATTTGGCATTTTCAGATGTTTCCAATTTTTCTTCTTCCATGGGATTGTTTTTGATTGTGCTTTTTACAATTCTTTCTTCAAGAATTACCAGTCCATGGGCTATCTTTTTTTCTTTTCTTTTTTAAGCATATATAGCCATAGCCTCAGTACTGTATTCCCCAGAACTTGTTGAAGTCAGATTTCCTGAAATCCAGAGTTTTGTATTTTGCTATTCTCTTCCTTTTCCTGTTGCAGGGCTATGAATTCTAGCATGACATGGTCACTTCCCCCAAAAGTACCAGTTACTTTCATTCCAGTAACCAACCCCTTTCAATTGATTAAGATCAAGTCCAGGATTGCCAATCACCTTGATGCTTCTTTCACCTTTTGAAACAAGAAATTTTCTCCAAGGCACACCAGGAATTCGTTGATTTAGTCTTACAGCTGGTAATTGAAGTCTAACTCTTGCACCTTTGAGGTTTTGAGATTTGTAACTACATCTAAATATGTTGCATTCCTTTCTTTCTCCATTTATTTTTACCGGTCCACTCTTATTACTCGGGAGCTCAATAGTTTAAACTCTTGTGCCAGCTGAACTGCTGACCTGAAGATCGAATACGAGAGACAGGGTTTGCTCCCATCTGTCAGCCCTAGCTTCCCATGCGGGGACATGAGAGAAGCCTCCCACAGGATGATAACACATTGGGGCGTCCCCTGGGCAATGTCTCTATATAGACTGTCGATTCTATCATACCAGAAGCGACTTACAATATATTATCAATTCGCTTCTGACGTGATAAAAAAAATTACTCTCATGCATTTCTGTAGAACTGAATTTGTCTTTGACATGCAATGCTGCACCTTCTCTTTTTTCTGTCACATCCATCCTTTTTGAATAGATTACACCCTTTATCATAATATTCCCATGATGGGAGTGATCTCAGCAGGTCTCTTTTATGCTTATAAGTCATATTTACCTTCCTGCATCTTGCTTGTTTCCCAAATTCTGTGAGTTGGTGTGTAAATATCTGAAGCATTGTTTGTTCTCACCCATTAATATACTGTACACTTTTCTGTGGATCTCCCTCAGCTTCTCCTCTAGAATTCAAATGTTTAGAGTTTGGCTTTAGGCTGATGTTTGAGCTTGAACTATTATTTCCAACCCCAAGGGTTTAGTCTAAAGCACTGTTGATTAGACTTGGAGGATAAAGTACTTTGTATTTTTATTTCTATCTTTCCTTTTAATTGTAGAAAAAAGTAGTGTTATCAATGTTCAACATGCTTATTCAGAATCCGAATCACATCTCTGCATTCTCTTTGGCATATATGAGCATGTTTAATTACATTATTGTGAAAGCTGATACTACCGCTCTCTTTGTGGTTGTTGATAGTAAATGGGCTGTCCTGCTTTCTGCACAAAGAAGGCAAAATCAATATGGTCCACAGCAGTGGTTCTCAACCTGTGGGTCCCCAGATGTTTTGGCCTTCAGCTCCGAGAAATCCTAACTGTTGGTAAACTGACTGGGATTTCTGGGAATTGTAGGCCAAACCACCTGGGGACCCACAGGTTGAGAACCACTGGTCCACAGCATTACACAAAGCAGGGAGGCCTTTGAGAGGGAGTCAGTAACTCAGAGATGTTGTTGCTTGAAGCAAAGACCCCAGGGTCTGAGGCTCAGACCAAGTAGAGGGAGCTATTCTGGCCTGTGCGGGCAATCTACCAAGTTCAGTTTTGTTACAGAAAGGACTCAAGGAATGTGAGTCATTAGCTTATGTAGTTTTCAGGCATAATAAAGGACAGTATTTTTAGGAATTGCGACCTGCTTCTGCTCAGCAACATCTTCAAAGAGCATCTGTGCTGGTACAGCTGTACCAGAAGCTCCAACTTTATTTTCTTTCTGCTAATGTTTGCAGTCATAGGGCAGGCCGCCTGTCCATCATCATTAAGTTTGGTTCTGCCCTGTGTTCAGGGCTCTGGGAGGGAAGGAGCCATTTTTAAGTCAGTCTCTCTTAAGGAAGCTAAGCTATATGACATAGACCAGCTCGTCCCATAGAAAAGCTTCATATCTCATGAACATCCGGGGATATAGAACATCCGAGAAAACAGAAACAGAAATTCCAGGGGAAAAGTCTCAAAAGCTCTGGCTGAGAGCCCACAGCCTCTCAGCCTCACAGCTCCTGAGGGAAACAGCCCTAAAGTTTCCAAAGAAATCTCGGAGAGAGAACAGCATCACAGATCCACAGAACCCCAGCTGAAACATCTGCAAGCCTTGGTTGGTAGGTCTACTCGATGCCCAGATGCATTTGGAATCGGTAGTAGGTCCCACATCAGCTAGGCCCATATGATAGACAGCCTGGGAGAGGTTATAAGGGGGTTTTCTTCTTACAGAGAAAGTACAGTTACCCAAAGCCGATTGCCCATCCCCTGGGGACAAGATTGAAAAGCCAACAGTTTATTAAGGAAACCTTGAAGTGTTATTTGACTCCTTGAAAATTTATTATTTGTTCAACAATAAATACTTTGTTATTTCATTAAAGACTCAAAAGACCATCCCTTTCAGGAAAATCCTCAAGAACCTCTCTTTGAGGCACCCTGGCTTCCTGCTGGGCATAAAGTATACGTCCTATACAAAAGACAATAGTTACGGGCCCAGCGTGTGACAGAACAGCATCCCAATGAACTCTCTGCTTGAATCACTGATCTCAGGAACTCCAAGCTAGAAACCACCCAAGTCTAGATTTAGGTGTGGTCAACTATGTCCCTGAGTGAGTATGATATAGTGGTCTTAGCTCTAGACTAAGATTCAAATTCCCATTTGGCCATGGAAACCTATTAAGTGAACTTGAACAAACCAAACCCTTTTAGTGGAAAGCAATGACAAACCCTCTCTGAACCAATATTGCCAAGAAGAACCTGTGATAGGTCTTGCATAAAATTGGAACTGTCTTGAAAGCACATAACAGCAACTATGTCACTGACGGTCAAACAGAAATGCTTGATGAAAAGTAATAGAAAGGAAGCAAGTATGGAATGAGAATGGAAGTAATAGCCTAGAAAAACAGGGCACAATACAAATTAAGAATGAAGCAGGGAAGCACACAACAATTAGGAGCATAGCTATTGTGTCAGCATTAAGCTAGAGCAGGTGTGGGCAAACTTCAGCCCTACAGGTGTTTTGGACTTCAACTCCCATAATTCCTAACAGCCTGCCATCTGTTAGGAATTGTGGGAGTTGGAATCTAAAGCACCTGAAGGGCAGAAGTTTGCCCATTCCTGAGTTAGAGCCTAACTTGGGAATAAATACACTGATCTGAAAAGCTGACCCAAAAAAGATACAAACTATTTCAGATTTTTGTGATGAGCAACCACTGCCAAGGCAAACTAATGGACTGTTTTTCTTTCTTTCTATGACACAATCCTAATCCTTCCACTATCCATCTATGCAGGAAGTTACTTAACAGGAGGTTGCAGTACGCTGATATAGAGGTGTGGGATGATAGGTACTCACCCATCATGGCCACACAATATGACAAAGAGGTCAGCCTTTGTTATCAGAGCATTGAACATGTGACATTTTCCAAAGATGTGATATTAAGAAAAATATAAGCAAGCTTTTTTTTTTTGAAACAGTGATCTATACACACTTTGTTTAAGCATATACTATTAAACTTGGTGTAACTAGAAAGAATGAAAAGCAGGTGGATGACAGAAGATTTATATATACAGTAGAGTCTCACTAATCCAAGCCTCGCTTGTCCAAGCCTCTGGATAATCCAAGCCATTTTTGTAGTCAATGTTTCCAATATATCGTGATATTTTGGTGCTAAATTCGTAAATACAGTAATTACAACGTAACATTACTGCGTATTGAACTACTTTTTCTGTCAAATTTGTTGTATAACATGAGGTTTTGGTGCTTAATTTGTAAAATCATAACCTAATTTGATGTTTAATAGGCTTTTCCTTGATCAGTCCTTATAATCCAAGATATTCGCTTATCCAAGCTTCTGCCGGCCCGTTTAGCTTGGATTAGTGAGACTCTACTGTGTGTGTATATATATATATATATATACACACACACACACACACACACACACACACACACACACATTTACTGTATTTGAAATCTTACAAGTATTTTTTTTTTAGAAGTCGAAGGTACAGTCACACCTACAGATATATTGATAGAGTCATCCAATAAGGATTATACCTTTGGGTTGCTGTGAGTTTTCTGGGCTGTATGGCCATGTTCCAGAAGCATTCTCTCCTGACGTTTCATCCATATCTATGGCAAGCATCCTCAGAGGTTGTGAGGTCTTTGAAAACTGGGCTTCACAACCTACTTTTGTTTTTCCATTGTTTTTGCCTTGCTTTCTATTACTAAATCTCTTTTTGACAATCGGGCACTAGACTTGAACCAGACCTCCTCCTTTCTCTGTCCTATATGTGACACATTTAAAATATCATTTATCATTTTTATTCCAACTTCTTCCAGATCCCTCTTCCTTAAGATTTCACTTTTATTTCCTGCTACTAACCTGGAGTCCTGTGTGCTACAATTTACATTAATCAAACTAGTTCTTTCCTTAACTTGTTGTGCTGCATCCAAAATATTCTAATTCCAATTGCTAAAGTCTTTTGATCAAATTTCTTTTGATCAGTTGTAACACATCTACTGTGTTTCAGTATACAGTATAAGCTGAAAGAAACAGATGTATAGCATTGCTGATCCCATACAGATGGAGACCTGGTGAATGCCTGGATAAGAAAACACTGGGAATTCCACATAAGCCACCTTAAGCTTTCTAAGGATTGGGATATACATAAATCAAATCCACATCCCTTTATCTGGCAATCAGATAGTCCTTGGACTCACATTTATTGCTGTCGATCAGAGGTGGATCTAAGGCTTTATGTAGGCAACTTGCAGTAAGTACAAAGGGTTTCTGTTTATTGAGAAGTATTTATGACCAATCATGTCCAAAACTGGTAAGTTTCCACTGATCATATATAGCCAAGAAATATACTTTTGTGAAATTGTGCAGCAGTTACAGCTTGTGGTCATACTATCTTGGCTGAGTAGGCAGTCTTTATGGGAAAGGATTTCAGATTTATTGCCGTCATATTTTAAAGGTACTCCAAAATAATCTGTACTGTACTCTTTCCTTTCTATTATAAGATACTATATCCTTTCTATTTGCAAATTACTATGCCCTTTCTGTCTATACTAATAGACTGTATACATTCTGAAAATACTTATCCTAGCATTCCTGCTGGATAAGCTGAAAATAAAGACCACTTGATCTCGATGGTTCTTGTAAAAAAAATCAGTCTTTCAAGATTTTTCAGATAAACATGACAAAGATAATGCACTCTTCCTAAACCAACAAACCACCTCCTTTTGCTCATGAGTGAAGATATTAAAAAAAATTAAACAGGCATTTGATAGGCCCCCAGTGGTGCAGCAGATCAAACCGCTGAGCTGGTGAACTTGCTAACTGAAAGGTTTGTGGTTGGAATCTGGGGAACGGAGTGAGCTCCCATTGTTAGCTCTAGCTTCTGCCAACCTAGCAGTTAAAAAACATGCAAATGTGAGTAGATCAATAGGTACCGCTCCGGCAAGAAAGTAACAGTGCTCCATGCAGTCATGCCGGCCATATGACCTTGGAGGTGTCTACAGACAACGCCGGCTCTTTGGCTTAGAAATGGAGATGAGCACCAACCCCTAGACATGACTAGACTTAATGTCAGGGGAAAACGTTACCTTGATATAATTGGCTATGGAGGTGCATTTTTGTAGTGTGTATGTGGGCTGTATTTTATCTCTGCTGCTATGTATTTAAAACGATTTCATGGATTTTAATGTTATTGAAGTTTCGATACAATAATTTCTTTAATTGTAATTTAACTCTTTATCGTTAGGTTTTTAACTTTTACCTGCTTTAACCTTGTTATAGGACACCTTGGGTCCCATGGTGGGAGAAGAATAGGATATAAATAAAATAAGTAATATAATCAACAAACAAACGAAAATCTCCTTTAAGAGATTCTCAAAGATCTCTTTGCATTGATAGAGAATACTACTTACTCTTTTCTACATTATTAGCTAACTAATGGTACATCTACACTGTAGAATTAATGCATTTTGATATCACTTTAATTGCCATGGCAAAAAACTTTGGAGTCCCAGGATCTGTAGTTTGGTAAGGCAGCAGCATTCTGGCTGAGGAAGCTGAAGACCTTGCAAAACTACAGCTCCCATGATCCCAAAACATTGATCTATGGCAGTCAAAGTAATGTCTAACTGTATACAATATATAGTGCATGTCAGGGCCAAAGCCAGAAAAAAAATTTCTTGGGGGGGGGGGGGGGGATGAAACTTTTTTAAAGCAAATTATGAAGAGTAGTTCCATAACGCAAAATAATTTAGAAATCAGGCTCCATCGCTAAACTTCAGTGGACACTCAAGACAGATAAATTTCAGTGGACACTCATGGGGTTTTGGTTAACCAGTTAAAATTCATGAGTAAACCATTAAAAAAAAACACTGAATTTGAGGGGGGGTTGAACCCCTAACCCCATCCTTGGCTATAGCCCTGGTGTATATGCAGCCAAAGACTAGTTAAAATGACGCTTCTGGTAGGAGATATGGTTGATATTTACATTTGCAAATAGTCACTTTCTACTTTTTAAAATAAGTTGTAAAATAATGAGGTAAGATAGGAAGCCAAAGAGGAAGAAACCAAACAAGATGAATTCTGAGAATGCATAAAGCTGGGTTATTGAAAAGTTACTAGGCATCTAATATAAGTGGGAATATACTCTATAATAGGGCACATGGAAAATACAATATTGGGAACACATAAGCATTGGTAAATTTAGATCAGTGGTTCTCAACCCTTAGGTCCCTAGATGTTTTATTGTGACGGCGTGAGTGGCACCACCTATATGTCGAACTGTAAGCTGCAAGATTTGAATTGTTGTATCATGCCTGATTTTGCCTTTAACCTGTAAATGTAGCTGGATTGATTGGTTATTTATAGCTGTCAATCAATGTTGTTTGCACAAGTTATATTGCTTCCTCAGCTCAATTGTTTGGCTCCATCTCTTCCTGGAGTAGGACAGTGTTTTCCTTTTTTCATTCCCCCATCAAGCTTTCTACCAGATGGACGTGAGAGAGAGACTTGGCACTAAAAGCCCTTGATTAAGTTACCTCTCAGCACCAAATCTGAGGTTCTTACCCTTGAGACTTATGCTTCATGTTCAGGGCCAACCTGGATGACGTTCAGGAGTCTCAAGCGCCTTCAAATCAGTTCTTTGGCACCAAAGGAAGACTGTGTCTCCAAACATAGGCCATTTGGACTGAGGCTGAGAATTGCTCCGGCATTCACAGCTATTGAGAAAGCGGGACCTGGAAAAGCTTCTCAGCTGCAGAGCTCCTTGGACTTAAGACAACCAAAGACTGCAATGTATTTTCCTTTACCCCTTTGAAACTTCCAGCTTATTGCCTTAAAGGGATAACCTTTTGTGAACAATAAAACCAGTTTTGAGTTATCTACAGTGTTTTGGTCCTTGGGAGTTCCAGTTTCCCTAAAGGAGGGCAAGAAGCAATCCCCTGGGGAAAGATGTCACATCCATGCCTCCTTCGCTAAGAGTTATAGCCCCAGACGCGATGACACATTTATCCTTCAACTCCCAGAAATCCTAACAGCTGTAAACTGACTGGGATTTCTAGGAGTTGTAGGCCAAAACACCCGGGGACCCATAGGCTAAGAATCACTGCTTTAGATGGTACTTGTACCCCATCAAACTACACATCCCTGGATTCTATATCACTGAGCCATGGCAGTGAAAGTGGTGTCAAACTGCATTGATTCTACAGTCTAGATGTGCCATCGGTGGAATATAAAGATTTCCGTACAAAGGCAAGAATCTATAGATGTTCATCTAGAAAAGCAGATGTTATTGAATGCCTTTTATCATCTACTTTGGCTACTACTTGAAGAGATTTACTTCCTGTCCAGAATTGAAGTGTTGTTATAATAGGTGCTGCTGTTGAAGTTAAGCATCGTTCCTTAAAAGTGTTAACTGAGCATTTGTGAAGAATGTCCATTTCCTTCTGGCTGTATCAGTGAAAATGGATGTGAACTCTCTACATTTTCCTTCATTCACAGACAAACAATCCTTCAACAAAGATTATGTCATTTAACATATTTTCTCACATTGTGGCATTAAAAAAAAGCACCTCAAAATTAGTCAAAACAAAAACACTGACCATATGTGTTCAGGGAAACAAGCAGAGAAATGAGAATAAACAAATCTGCAGTCTTGCATATCCTAACAGTGGTTCGCCTCAGCATGCCCTTTAAGAACAGTAGGGTATCCAGCCGCAGCTTTTATCAAATAACATTTAGAAGATACCCCAAACACTCTTCGAGGAGATCTCAAAGAATCCACAGGGGACTAATAACTAACATAACTAATAACTAATAACTTTTATTTTTGGCAAAATGCTCCACACTGCCTTGGTAAAACAGAGGGAGGAATAGCATTATGTGGTTTTCTTTGGCTTTTTAGCATGGGAAAGAACAAAAGAGAAGTGACCCGTGCAAGCTGACGTATAGAAAAATAATCTTTAAACACAGACATTTCCAATGATGAAGTGCCTGTAGCTGTGTCCTAGTCCTTTTATTATGTATAGCAATCTAAGAGCTTTGTACCTTAAAAACTAAAAAGAGCTGCCAATCCCATTCCACCTACCTAATGATTAACCCTAATATTTATCTTCTGTGGCACATTTGCCACCTTCCATTGGGAGAAGCTATATTAGTCTATCGCAAGAAAAACAAAAGCAAAATGATATAGCACACTAAAGACGGAAAAAATTAATTTGATGTAAGCCTTTGTGGGCAGCAGCCCAGTTCATCATGCAAACCTGATTAAGTTGGATGTCTTCCTGAAATTTATTTATTTATTTATTTACTATATTTATACCCTGCTCTTCTCACCCCTAAGGAGACTCAGAGCAGCTTACAGATTATGAAATCTTATATCAAATAATACCTACTAATGTGTAAGACTCTTTAAGTGCATCTATACTGTAGAAATAATGCAGTTTGACACTACTTTAACTGTCATGGCTCAAAGCTGTGGAATTCGCTGTAGTACTTTTACACGATTTTTAGCCTTCTCTGCCAGAGAGTGCTGCTGCCTCATCAAACTATGACGACACTACAAAATGGTATCAAATAGCATTAATTCTACAGTGTAGATTCACCCTAAGTTATATCTGTCAGTGTAAAATAGGGCCCTTCCAACACACGGTCATAAAGTTGAGTAGAATAACTGCTGTTTAGACAGGATCAATAAATATTTTC
Source organism: Anolis carolinensis (assembly GCF_035594765.1). Lineage (NCBI taxonomy): Eukaryota > Metazoa > Chordata > Lepidosauria > Squamata > Anolidae > Anolis > Anolis carolinensis. The sequence continues at coordinate 31,810,139 of NC_085843.1, forward strand.
ATTTCAAAACTGGAAATACGTGGCCTAATTGGGAACCGACATGATGGTTTGAATGCTGGATTAGGACCCTGAACGGCCAAGGTTCAAATCCCTACTCAGCCATGAAAGCCCACTTTGGGTAAGATGTACTCACAGCTTTACTAGAAGGCAATGGCAAACTCATTCTGAAGAAATCTGGTCTGAAAAACAAAAAACGAAAAACAAAATAGGGTTGGCATAAATTCAAGCCAACTTGAAGACACATGATGACAATAAATTTGACTCAAAGGTGTATGCTGTCAAATGTGTCCATTCATCTGCAGGTTCCATCAAGAACTGCTTCTTAAATTGTGGGTCCCAACCTCGTATGGGATTCCTTCAACTCAGTGGTTCCCAACCTGTGGTCCGTGGACCACAAATGGTCCCCAGGAACTAAAATATGGTCTGCGGCCTCACTATTACTACACGTTGCAACTAGAGCGACTGGTCTCATGAAACCCTCTTATAGTGCCGAGGCAACATGGATGTCGGGAGGGGAGAGGCTGACTACTCACGAAAGGTGTGATAACAAGCCTCCTAAGATTCGTAACCCTTTTGGTACTAATGCTGGAGAGTGGTCCCTGGTCAACATGGTCCCTAGTCAAAAAAAAGTTAGAAACCACTGCCTAAATTCAATATTTGGGGGGTCACAAAAATCTGTCAGCACTAAAAGGTTTCTGAACACCACCCATCAACACAAATCTGTTAGCAATAACATGCAGTATGTACTGTGGACCCTGCAGAAAATGCTTCAGTTGTACTCTACAAAAAGGAACATCATCCTGTTTAGCAAGCCCTGCAAATGCTAATTTATTATAAGTACATGTTTGATTTTTATAACTGGGATCATGTAAAATTTCTCAGGCAGAAAGAAGTCACAAGTGGAAAAAAATTAAAAGCGCTGATCTAGAGTTTGTAATTTGTTTGCTATTTGCCTTTTGCTAAATTATTATTTATTAATTTAAAAAGCTGTATCCAGACTGATTAAAAAGACCATAAAATCCCAGGTTGTGTCTCTGTTCTTTCTAATTTTACTTTGGAGATCCTTACCCATTTTGTTTAACCCAAAATATTTTCTGTTAAGGTGCCAATACAATCAGAGACTTTCTGTACCAGCTTCCCAGATTAGTTTATTTTAACCCAGTGCAATAGACAAAGATTTGGCATTAGAAATGTCAGTACTAAAAAAAAGTTGCAAAACATTAAATTTTTCCTGAACGCACAGTAAGAGATTTAATACAGGTCACAAAACTTGAACAAGGACATTACTCTGCTGAATTCAATTATATTCACAAATTCCAATCCATCATCAGAGTTGCAAACAAAGACAATGGCTTTATGACATGCTACATGAGAAGCCCTCACTACCGCACATATACAAAAAGAAACCTTCTCAAAAAGAGTCTGGAACCCTGAGAAATTGATGTTTGGTACGTTAATTTATTGCTTTTAGACATCAACACTAGCTGACCACTATAAGGATCTGAAAGACCTACAGTATGTCATCTTACACAATCTTTTAAAAATCTAAGGTACGGTTAATGGTTTGTATCTTTTGAACCCTATCACATTTGATCCCATTCCCATAACTGTATAAGAATGTTTTATGCCTGTGGCCTTCATACCATTAGGTACTGTAAGCAAAGAGATGTGTTTATATTCATGAAAGCTCACCCAAAATGAAAAATTGCTAGTTTTAAAGCTGTTGCTACATTTCTTTTTCTTTCTTTTTTCCTCCCTCTTTTTATGCTGCAAGAGACTAACATGGCTATATCTTTTAAAACTAGGGGAAATGTTGAGACCGTTTGATCAGTTTGGATGTGCCCAAAGCTACTAATCTCTAGATCAGGGTGCAAGCAAGATACTTTTGCAAGAGCTCTTCAGAACTGAAAATTTTCATCTCACCTGCAACTCCTACACATACTAAAAACCTGAGCTGTGAAAACTTCAGGATTAAGCATCTGTTCCAATAGATGATGGCAGTAGGAGGCCAAGAGGAAGAACATCCTAATTCTACTGCCACTTGATATGGTTACATTGGATTCTCACCCAATTCTGAGATAACTTCAGAAATCACAGGGCAGGACAGAAGCTAGATAAATTAGTCAGGATATCCCTTGTTTGAAGAAGTTTACAGTCAAAATTATTTTGAGCAGGCAACAAAATAAATGGAAAAATCCCTCATTTTGAACATGTTAAATCTAATCAAATGTGTACATATTAGATATTTTTAACATGGAAAAGAATACATAAATGCTAAGTGGAAAAATGTTTTTCCAGACAAAATGTAAGGCAAAGGTCTAGAGTTAACAGAAGATTATTGCATTAGTCCTTCATACTTAGCACAGTATGATCCTGGCTTGGGTTAAGAAAAAAAGGAGGCGGTGGTCTCCAAGTAAAGAAGAATGAATGTCTAAAATGAACAATGAATGTCTATCTCACAAGCAGTGTGTAGTTGTCAGTGTGCTTTGAAGGTGATCCAGGACTGAAAGCCAGTCCTGGCTGTGGGTCTGGATTAAGAGACATTGGCAGAGATGAATGGGAACCTGGGAAAAGACCCATCAAAGTGGATTTTGTGTATTCTGTTTAAAATAGTATCAGATGTTTAGACTTTTATGGAACTGTTAGAAAACTATAGTACAAATTCTTAATGACATTGCCAGACATGTAGAGATTTCTATTTCCGTGTATTATGTTGTAGCATGAGTCTCTAGGTTTCAGGCTTCATCCATACAAAAGCCAAGATAACATTTATATATCATTCTTATGAATACTATTATTGCCAATAAATATAGTGCTTCCATTACAACTTAGATATAACAGCTGAAATAACAGCAGAAATAATGAAAAAGCAAAACTTACAAAGTTTTTAATTTAAAGTGCTCTAAATGCAACCCGTGCAGCTCAGTTAAACCACTGAGCTGCTGAACTTGCTGACTGAAAGGTTGGCAGTAAGAATACGAAGAGTGGGGTGAGCTCCCGCTGTTAGCCCCAGCTTTTGCCAACCTAGCAGTTCAAAAACATGCAAATGTGAGTAGATCAATATGTACCCGCTCTGGAGGGAAGGTAATGGGTCTCCATGCAGTCATGCCGGCCACATGACCTTGGAGGTGTCTACAGACAATGCTAGCTCTTTGGCTTAAAAATGGAGATGAGCATCAACCCCCAGAGTTGGACATGACTAAACTTAATGTCAAAGGGACATCTTTACCTTTACTTAAATGCAAATGAGTCGATCAACATGGAGTAAAGGGGAAGCATGAGTTTATCTTTACTCTGAGCCCTTCTCCCATTCTGAAATATCACAGAAATATGGCACTAACACACATTGTTAAAAAACCATCCATTGCTACAAGTGCACCTTATGCATTTGATTGATTTCACCGTTGAAAAGCTGTTACTTTCAGGAAGTTCTTCTTAATGTTTAGGAGGAATGTCTTTTCATTTGAATCTATTGGTATGTATCCCATCACAGGAATGGCAAAAAAACATGTTTGCTACATTTGCTCCATACATATTTTACACCCTTCCAGGGCAAGAATAGGATTTTTCACTTCCACAAGTTTCCATGGTCAAGAGAGGGAGGTTATTTGGACCAAGGATAGGGTATATCAGAATGGAGGTTATCCCTTCCTCCAATGGTACAGCCTTAATCCAAATAGCCCCTTTTAATTGCATAGTGAAAAAATGACCACACAAAGTATGAGTGTACATGCTCCTTTCTGGAGTTGAGCGAGGCTATGGTGTGGTGTGAATGGAGGGTTGGGATATTCTAGCCCAGAGCCATGGCACCAATCCAGTTAAAGATCCCTCCTAATAGCAGCTTGCAGCAAAAGAAAAAAATACATTGGAATATGCATTAATTCCTCTCCCTTATCATATTTAATTTGACCCTATATTTTTAGACCCTCTTCAATTAAATTTCCAAATCTTCATTGCTTTCGCCTTGCTACTATATAGGCTAAAATGAAAGGACACGTATCTAACCTGCACATGCATGATGCTGAAACAGAGCTGGCACTTCAAACCACCCCTTACTGCACCACCATGTGAGCACGCATTGCCTAGCTACTGAGCAACCTCTAGTGATCACTTACAAATGTTACACTCCCAGCAGAGTGTCTCACAGTAGACAAATAGGTTCCTTAGACAGTAAGCCTTTGTTCCTGTTCACTCCATGATACATTGGAATCTGTTCCCTGTGGACTAGTCATTTGTACAGAATTCTCTCTGAGAATGAAAACATTAACTGTGTAAATCCCTTATATAAGATCCTAGGTGGGGGATGCATTTTAATTATAAATTTAAGTACCTGTGGATTTAAAATGCCTAGAAAAGGCTGGTTATTTGGTGATATAAAAGTACAATTAATGAAAGAAAAAATAAACAAAAATAGGCAAGTGGACATGCAGTGTAGTTCAAAATGTAGACTGTCGTGGAAAAAACCAGAATTGCATTTAGATACGCAATGGGCAATAACAAGCAGTGCTGATGAAGTTACTGAATAATCATTTGTAGCTTGAAATATTATAGTTAACTCCTGTATAATTACAGTTTCCAGATCTTAGGAATCTCTTCTCTGGTTCTTAGGGTGAGGGAAAGAATCTCGGGGTTAAACCAGTGCCTTGGAAATTACGTATATATACATTTTACTTATTACTTAGATTTTTTCATTAAAAATTAATGGTTTTTAATTAATGTTGTAAATAAGATTGATTTTTATTATCATGCGGAGCCGCTGGTGGTGCAGTGGGTTAAAGTACTGAGCTGCTGAACTTGCTGACTGAAAGGTTCGAATCCAGGGAACAGGGTGAGCTTCCATTGTTAGCCCTACTTCTGTCAACCTAGCAGTTTGAAAACATGCAAATGTGAGTAGATAAAATGTGAGGCGGAAAGGTAGCTGCACTCCATGCAGTCATGCCAGCCACATGACCTTGGAGGTGTCTACAGACAATGCCAGCTCTTCGGCTTAGAAATGGAGATGAGCACCACTGCCTAGAGTCGGACACAACTAAAATTTAATGACAAGGGGAAACCTTTACCTTCACCTATCATGCATCAATGGGGCCAGTTTCCTGTTGCTTCACAAGGGACCATTCTTATGCCTTAGGTGTTGCCCCTGAAACAGCAGAAACTATGGGTGCATCTTCACTGTAAAATTAATGCAGTTTGACAAGATGTTACCTGCTATGCCTCAGTGGTATGGAATCATGGGATCTGTATTTTTCCAAGATGTTTAGCCTTCTATGCCAAATTGTGCTGGTGCCTCATCAATTTATAATTCCCATGATTCTATAGCATTGAGCTATGGCAGTTAAAGTGCTGCCAAGCTGCATTACTTCTAAAGTGTAGATGTACCCTATGATATAGTCCTGATCTAGCAACTTAATTTTATACTTTGTTTGACTGAAACTGTCAGGTCTTCTGTTTCAGCAACAAGAATGTGCAGTTTCAATACTGGTTTTTCTGTTTTTGAGCTTTTACAGTAGCAACATATTTTTAAAACAGACATTTATACAATTCACATTAAATCATATTATGACAGATTTGCCCCAGTTACTACTACAGCTGGGAAAAGCTTATGTTCCTCATTATACTTATTCTGGTTCCATGAAGCATACTACTGAACACTAGCATTATCAATATATTAAATGTTGAAAAAATTGCCAAAAGTACCCAAAAATATCTATTTGGCAGTGGGTTTGCAGTAACCTTTTTCACTGCAGTCCTTTTAAAAATACTTTCACCAGTTTCAGGAAAGGGTGGGTTCAAGTAGGGGTTTCCTGAAGCTTTCAGAACACGATTTTAACGTAGCTGTGTGTTAAAAAGGGCCCCCAGAGAGCCTTGTTTTGGAACACACTGACGCCTACACATTATTATCTTTGCTACGTTTTGCAGTGTTGTGTGAAATTTATTTTTATTCGTTAGCAAAACATGCCTGTGTTTATCTAAAATTCGGAAAAAACTAAATAATTTAGAACAAGATCACTTTTCAAATAATTATATGTACAATGAGCACTGAGACATAAAAGTCTTGTGCACATTAACAAGAAAGGGTTGGTTAGCGATCAAAGAGAATGTGTTTATTTTATTTCATGAATGCAAATAAAAAAGGACTTTCGCTTTAAGAAGTTCATGAATGGCTGTTGACAAAGTCTTGGTTGAAGAAATCTTTCCCAACAGGATAAAGCTTTTCTCCTTAGACTGGATCTACACTGCCCTATATCCCAGGATCTGATCCCAGATTATCTGCTTTGAACTGGACTATGTGAGTGTGAACTGTCACATAATGTGGGATAAATAGATAATCTGGGATCAGATCTTGGGATATAGGACAGTGTAGTTTCAGCCTCATTTATCATTTAATGTCGGACAAAAGTTGCACAAGAGGAAGCAATTCAAACGTGGAGATAATCACACATGCAGATCAGGAATTGGGCTGAGGAATGAATTGTGTTTATACACATTGATGCACCACTTTAACTGACATAGCTCAATGTTATGGAATCATGAAAATTGTAGTTTGGTGAGTCACCAACACCAACAGAGAAGGCTAAAGACCTTGTGACACTACAAGTCCTAGAATTCCCTAGCACTGAGCCACGGCAGTGAAAGTGGTTTTAATCCTATGCCTCCTGGCATTCAAGGGCCCAAAGGACAGATCAGATTATTACTCCGAGAGCAGAGATTATGTGTCGAGTGAATGCAGTTTGACATCATTGTAACTGTCAAGGCTCAATGCTATGGAATAATGGTCAGTGTCATTTTAAAAGGTCTTAAGGTCACCTCTGCCAAAGAATGCCAGGGTCTTACCAAACTACAATTCCAATGATTTCATAGCATTGACCCATTGCAGTTAAAGTGATGTCAAACTGCATTAATTCTACCCATAGAGCAGTTTCAAATGAGGGTGTTTTTTCCCCCCCAATCCTGCTTCATTTGGAATTTGGATATTGTTGCTTTCCATTTGTAACTCTCTCTTGTTCTTCTGAGCTTCCTTCCTCTTTTTGTATCTTATCCTTACTGCCAGAAACCTATTCTGAATTAAATGGCAGAAGGGTAGCATAGGGCTTTTTAAGTGCTAGCATGAGGAAACTGCGATTTGGAAAAGTCATTATTTATGTATATACCAGGTTGGATGTATAGAATTTACTTAGAAAATGTGCAAGTATTGCTCTGTTCTTGTATGCAATCCCAGATGTGTTGAGTTGGGAATTATGAGCATTCAATTCAGTTGGACATTTTTCCAACTGAATATAACTTTGCGCCTCAAATTACAAATGTAGCTGAAACAAAAGAGCAAGTTAGGAGGGGACGTTTTGTCAAAACATCTTATTCTATTTATGTCTAGAAGTTTAATGTGGAAGTCTGCCTTTAAAGGCAAACTAAATCTTTACCACAACAATAAATTCCTTTATGTTATACAGCCTAAACATAAAGATGATGTCAAGAATGTACGTGTGGCGATGGTGTCCTGTCTATATCCTATACCTACAAGGATGACTTTGAAAAGTAAATGTTTCATATCCTGATCGACAAACTCAAACATTTAGTAAATAAATATATTCAGTGATAATCCTGATTTTTTTAGACACTGCTACTAAACAGGAACTTAACTTTTCCTTTAAAAATAAAATAGAATGGGATAAACCTTTTAAAAAAGTTAAGTTCCTGTGTAACGGCAGTGTCTAGAAAAAAATGTATGAAATTATCAGCACTAAGCAAAGCCAATGTATGACTATTACTTATAGCCATAAATCGTTGCAAACATAACAGGATACCAAAATAAATGTTCACCTATGCATAAACATAAAGGGCAAAAAAGTACAAAACATTTCATTTTAAAATACATGTAAAATCCTCATAAAATTATGCAAAATTATCCCTTCTCCATTCAACAAAACTTCTTTTAAAAGGCCCCCATATTTGCTAGGATTAGGAACGCAGGACCTCTGTAGAAATGAAAAATCACAAATAAAGCTTTTTTTTTTTTTAACTTGGGAGAATTCCTTTCTAGGAATTTCTAGATTTTCAAGCATGACTCTATAGTCAAATCTGCTGGAAATTGACCATAGAATTACACTGAAGGATCTATTGTTATTATTAATAATAATATTATAAATAATAGAAATCTCTGGGGTTCTATCTACACTGCCATATAATGCAGTTTGAAACTGTGTTGCATGTGTTATATGGCCAGTGTAAACCCATATAATGCAGCTCAATGCCGTTAAAACTGACCATATGATGCAGTTTCAAATTGGATTATATGTTAGTGTAGATGTGGCCCCTGTCTTCCAGCACAACTGGAGGCACCCCCAATGGCGCAGTGGGTTAAACCCACTGTTCTGGCAGGACTGATGATTTGAAGGTTGAGTTGCTGATGTGAAGGTTGCCAGTTCGAATCCAACCTGGGGAGAGTGCGGATGAGCTCCCTCTGTCAGCTCCAGCTCCATGCGGGGACATGAGAGAAACCTCCCATATGGATGGTAAAACATCAAACATCCAGCTGTCCCCTGGACAACGCCCTTGCAGACGGCCTATTCTCTCACACCAGAAGTTACTTGTAGTTTCTTAAGTCGCTCCTGACACACACACACACACACACACACACACAAACTGGAGGAAGTTGACCATAAAGTCACAATGGGGGAATTAGAGATTCTTTGGGGAGTAAACCAAGAATAATCAAATCCACAAATGTCAAAACAGCAAATGTGGAGATGACTGTGGAGCCAACTGCAAATGTGGAGCCAACTATCATTCAGATTCTAGTTAATGTAATTGCAGAAGTTGCAGCATGGCAGTATACATGGCCCTGCTCCTCAGATAATATATAGGATACTATAACTGATCAACCACTACATTGCATCAAAATATAAAATAACAGCAGAGGAGATGCTTTTCAAAATAGGTATCTAATGGACAACACATAAAATTTTCTATAGAAACTTTCTATAGAGCTTTTAAAAATGGCAATCAAATTATATATCAGACCTCTATTTTCAATGCTTAACATATCCATCTCCTCAATACTTCCTCGTGGATCTTGGTTTCCAGACCTTTAACCATCTTGGTTGTCTCTGGACATCTTGAACTGTGCTGTCAAAACTGGACAAAGCATGCCATGTAAGCTCTAGTTCAAATAAACAGAGTGGTACTACTATGTCCTTGGATCCGTACATGGTCATTCTATTGTGCCCCTATATCAGGAGAAAGGCATGATAAACAGAAAAAAATAAGGTCGCCACAACATTACCTTCTGTCTGCTGAAACATCACACTGGAAAAAAAAAACTTTGGACATTCCACAGATATATAAACCTCACTTGCCTGGTTTCCAACAGACCTCACAACCTCTGAGGATGCCTGCCATAGATGTGGGTGAAACATCAGGAGAATGTTTCTGGAACATGGCTAGACTGCCTGGAAAACTCACAGCAACCCAAAGATTACACTGTTGGTTTCTATTTAGTTTTTTTTATCTACAGTACTAAGATCCTTAAGTACAGTGTTCCCTCACTTATCGCGGGGGTTAGGTTCCAGGACCACCCGCAATAAGTGAAAATCCGCAAAGTAGGGGCACTATATTTATTTTAATATTTATACATTATTTTAGTAGTTATACACTATTTTAAGTCTTTATCAACCAATCATGTGTTGATAAATCGCTTCCTTCTCCTCCTGTTGCCGCTTTAGCTCCTTTTCTCTCCCTTTGGCTTCTCCTTCCTACCTTCCTTAGGCTGTAAATTGTAATTTTTTATGATTTATAATAGTCTTTTAGAGTTTATTGAAAAACCACGAAACAGCGAATCCGCGAAAAGTGAACCGTGAAGTAGTGAGGGAACACTATATAGCTATCAAGCCAGGTGTCATGCAACCTGTATTATTCATCTGATATTTTTGATCTTAGAAGTCTTTAGAGCAAAGCTTTCCTAACTCTATGCCATGACACACTACTGTGTTGGCTTCAGTGCGTATGTGTGCCACACAAACGTATCAAGAATCCTCCGAGTCTATGTGAAACAAGCAACAAATCATATATATTTAAAAATATAAATGAAAGGTTTTCATGAGATATGTTGGATCCTCATACATTTCATTATTACAATTTAGGTATGTGCCTGTATTTCTTGTAAGTGGTTGGTTTTATACCTCTGGTTTGTTAGAACTGAATAACTGTGTCGCGAAATGATGCATGTCGAAAAAGGTGTGCCCCAGCATGAAATGTTTGGAAAGCTCTGCTCTAAAGCTGCAAATGCTCCCAGAACCAGATAATGTGTACCCAAGGATATCAAATGAACCAACAGATAATTAATTTCAGAGCATGTTTCTGTCATCTTTGCAGAACTGAGGCAGGCAAATATTTTTGGCACAAAAGCAAGGAAGGAGGACGATCTGGTGAGCAACACTCATCCATTCAATTCCAAGACCAGAAAAGACTCCAAAAAGTCATTAAAGTGTCAAATTATAAGTGCTGTATTTTTTTTAAAAAAAACATTCCTCTCAACTACAACTTTCTCCTCGCAAACACCTGACCCTTATTTCTACTTTGATAATCCTTTTTGGCATTATCAGTGAAGACTTTACAGAACATACAAGAGGAATGTCATAAGATGCTCATAAAAGAAGGTCCTCCATTGTGCATGGCTCAGACCACAATGCAGTAAGTGGTCTGTGGTTTGCTGTTCTCCACTCTCGCTTGTCATGGATTCCCCTTTGTGGTCCCATTTCTTAAGGTTACCTCTGGGTCATGAGAGCAGTCTGTTCAGCGCCTTCCAAGTTGCCCAGGGGAGTCTCTCATTCGGTATCAGCCATGGATTGAGGTTCCTGGTTTTAGCCTGCCACTTTTGGACTCTAGCTTGCTGAGGTGTTCCTGTGATTATCTCTGTAGATCTGAGAAAGCTATTTCTTGATTTAAGGCATTGACAGGCTGGCTAATATACAAACCGAGGGGCCGGAGATGTCTGTCACTCTCCAATTCCCAAAGTGGTGTCAAACTGCAGGGATTTCACAGCGATTGACATGAAGGAGGCAAAGAGCTATATAGGGTTGCTGTGAGTTTTCCAGGCTGTATGGCCATGATCCAGAAGCATTTTTTCCTGATGTTTCACCCACATCTATGGCAGGCATCCTTAGAGGTTGTAAGGTCTGTTGGAAAATAGGCAAGTGTTGTTTATATATCTGTGGAAATTCCAGGGTGCGAGAACGAACTCTTGTCTGTTTTGAGGCGAGGGTGAATGGTGCAGTTGGCCACCTTGATTAATATTGAATAGCCTTGCAGCTTCAAAGCCTGGCTGCTTCTTGTCTGAGGGGGGTCCAGAAATGAAACAATCAAGGCCAGCTAACACCTCCCAACAAAGGATTTCCCAGGCAGGGAGCAGCCAGGCTTTGAAGCTGAAAGACCATTCAATGCTAATCAAGGTGGCCAATTGAATCATTTGCCTGAAACAGATGAGTCTTTTTCCCGACCTGGACATTCCACAGAGAGGGTTGTTGTATGTCTTTCGGGCTGTGTGTCCTGCGCCTGCGCACTTGGGGGGCTCTGATTTGAAAAAGGGAAGGAGTGGATAGGTGGGGAGGAGAGTTTTGTTACAAATTCTTTATATAACTCTGTGCTGTCGAAGGCTTTCATGGCTGGAATGACTAACTTGCTGTGAATTTTCTGTGGCTTCATGGCCATGTTCCAGAAGCATCCTCTCCTGACGTTTCGTCCACATCTGTGGCAGGCATCCTCAGAGGTTGTGAGGTATGGATGCCTGCCATAGATGTGGGCGAAACGTCAGGAGAGAATGCTTCTGGAACATGGCCACACAGCCCGAAAGACATGCAACAACCCTGTGATCCCGGCCATGAAAGCCTTCGACAACACATTCAACAGATATATAAACCCCACTTTCATAGTTTCCAAAAGCCCTCACAGCCTCTGAGGATGCCTGCCATAGTTGCAGGCGAAACGTCAGGAGAGAATGTTTCTGGAACATGGCCATGATGCCACAGAAAACTCGCAGCAAGTCAGTCATTCCGGCCATGAAACTTTTCAACAGCACACAGCTATATAAAGAATTTGTAGCAAACCTCTCCTCCCCACCTATCCACTCTCCTTCCCTTTTTCAAATCAGAGTCCCCCAAGTGCGCAGGCGCAGGAGACTCCTAAGCCCCGCCCCCTGGCTCTTCGCGTTCGCCTGCCCCTTGCGCCCCGCCCCGAATCCTTGTCACGTGATGCTCCCTCGCCCTGCGCGCGCGGGACGTACGTGCTTTCCCTACGTCACCGCGCCTCTTCCCATCTTTCTTCGCAGGCGGAAGGAAGTCCCTGGTGCCTAGTGACTGTGCAAAGATGGTAAGCGGAGGGGGGACTTCAATTAGTCCACACAAAGACATGAATGCGCTTTTGAGGGGAGGGGGCCGACAAAGGTGGTGCGTGGAGCGAAGTCCTGACCCAGGGAAATGTGAAAAGGAAGTGGGGCATTCCGCCTTGGAAGGTTTGTTTTTCGCCCTGGAGTCATGGCCTGGTGTACCTCAGGCATGGGCAAACTTGGGCCTTGCAGGGGTTTGGGACTTCAACTCCCACCATTCCTAACGGCCTCAGGCCCTTTCCTTTCCCCCCTCAGCCGCGGCTGAGGGGGGAAAGGAAAGGGCCTGAGGCCGTTAGGAATGGTGGGAGTTGAAGTCCCAAACCCCTGCAAGGCCCAAGTTTGCCCATGCCTGATTTAGCTGCACCCTGAGATGGGGTCCTTGTCTAGGCATTGATTTAAAACAAGAGGGGAAATCAGTTGCTGCAAATGTTTCCCAAATAGGGAAACAAGTCGTCCAAGAATACCTGGCCGCTCTAAATGAATTCAAGTCCCCAAGGCCATCCAAGAGTCTTGAAGGAACTATGGGAAATTATTTCGGAACCTCTGGCAAACAACTTTGAGAATTCTTGGAGAACAGTCCCAGCAGATTGGAGGAGGGCAAATGAGGTCCCTATCCTCAAGAGGGGAAAAAAGGACAACCCAAACAATTACCTTCTGGTCAGCCTCACATCGATGCCAGGCAAGATTCTGGAAAAGATAGTTAAGGAAGTGGCCTGCAAACACATAGAAGAGAATGCAGTCATTGCTAATAGTCAACATGGATTTATCAAAAACAAGTCATGTCAGACTAATGTGATCTCTTTTTTGATAGAGTTACCCCTGGTGGCACAGTGCGTTAAAGCGCTGAGCTGCTGAACTTGCGGACCAAAAGGTGCCAGGTTCAAATCCCGGGAGCGGAATGAGCGCCCGCTGTTAGCCCCAGCTCCTGCCAACCTAGCAGTTCGAAAACATGCAAATGTGAGTAGATCAATAGGTACCGCTCCGGCGGGAAGGTAACGGCGCTCCATGCAGTCATGCCGTCATGCCGGTCACATGACCTTGGAGGTGTCTATGGACAACGCTGGCTCTTCGGCTTAGAAATGGAGATGAGCACCAACCCCCAGAGTCGGTCACGACTGGACTTATCATCAGGGTAAAACCTTTTTTTTTTCAAGCTGGGTAGATGCAGGGAACATCATGGATGTAGCATATCTGGATTTCAGTAAGGCATTTGATAAGTTCCCCCATGACCTTGTGGCAAACAAACTAGTAAAATGTGGGCTAGGCAAAACTACAGTTAGGTGGATCAGTAATTGGCTAAGTGAACGAACCCAAAGGGTGCTCACCTATGCTTCTTCATCCTGGAAAGAAGTGAAAGTGGAGTGCCGTAGGATTCAATCCTGGGCCTGGTTCTGTTCAACATCTTTATTAACCACTTAGATGAAGGGTTAGAAGGCATGATCATCAAGTTTACAGATGATACAAAATTGGGAGGGATAGTTAATACTCCAGAAAACAGGAGCAGAATTCAAAACGATTGTAACAGATTAGAGAGATGGACCAAAACTAACAAAATGAACTTCCAACGGGGACAAATGCAAAATACTCTACTTCAGCAGAAAAAAATGAAATGCAAAGATACAGAATGGGGGACGCCTGGCATGCAAAAAGATCTTGGAGTCCTCGTAGACAACAAGTTAAACATGAGCCAACAATGCAATGCGGCAGCAAAAAAGCCAATAGGATTCTGACCTGCATAAATAGGAGTATAGTTTCTAGATCTGGGGAAGTCATGCTACCCCTCTTTTCTGCCTTGGTCAGACCACAGCTGGAATCACACTGTCCAGTTCTGGGCACCACAATTTAAGGGAGATGTTGCCAAGAGGGAATGTGTCCAGAAGAGCGTGATTAATTGATCAAGGGTCTGGAGAACAAGCCCTATGAGGAATGGGTTAAAGAGCTGGGTATGTTTAGCTTCCAGAAGAGAAGGCTGAGAAGAGACATTATAGGTAAAGGTAAAAAATTTCCCCTGACATTAAGTTTAGTCGTGTCCAACTCTGGAGGGGGTGCTCATCCCCTTTTCTCAGCTGATGAGCTGGTGTTGTCTGTAGTGTTATCTCCAAGGTCATGTGGCCAGCATGACTACATGTAGCGCCGTTATCTTCCCACGGAAGCAATACCTATTGATCTTCTCACATTTGCAAGTTTTCAAACTGCTAGGTTGGCAGAAGCTGGGGCAACAGCGGGAGCTCACCCCTTTCCCTGGATTTGACCCGCCGACCTTTCGGTCAGCAAATTCAGCAGCTCAGCGGTTTAACCCACTGCAACACTGGAGCATGATAGCAGTGTATAAATATGTGAGGGGAAGTCATAGGGAGGAGGGAGCAAACTTGTTTTCTGCTGCCCTGGAGACTAGGACGCAGAACAATGGCTTCAAACTACAGGAAAGGAGATTCCACCTGAACATTAAGAAGAACTTCCAAACTGTGAGAACTGTTCAGCAGTTGAACTCTGCCCCGGAGTGTGGTGGAGGCTCCTTCTTTGGAGGCTTCTAAACAGAGGCTGGATCTGTCCGGGGTACTTTGAATGCGATTTTCCTGCTTCCTGGTAGGGGGTTGGATTGGATGACCCATAAGGCTATGATTCTATTATTCTAAGGAGAAAGGTAAAGTTTCAAATAATAATAATAAACATTATTTGTACCCTGCCCTATCTTTCAGATGGGGACTCAGGGCAGTTAACAACATATAATGGCAATATTCAATGCCGAATAATACAACATAGATTCAACAATCTATTATTTATATTTTGATGAGATGTGTTTTATTGTTTACCCGATTTTTGCCCGATTTGTAAATCGCCTTGAGTCCCCTACAGGGTTGCAACAGGCGAGGTAAAAATGAAGTAAACAAATAAATAACCAACCAATAAACAAGACATACCATGAATTTAAAATGTAACAGTAAACCTTAACATAAGCAATAAAAAAGTCATTACCACCAAATTAAACAAACACTAAAATTACAATTGAACTCAACTAATATAACAGGAGTAAAAAGTTTTAAAATTGATTTAAAAATTTAAAAACTTAAAAGCAAAGGCATCACTGTCCCAAGCCACCCCTGTGGATAATTTCAGATTTTGGATGACTAGGTAAGGGATGCTCAAACTGTAATTCATTCACCCACAGTACGCAGTATATAATTCTGGCCTTTACCTTCATTCTTTACATTTGCAGAAATTGATTTCCTTCTTTGTTTCAGGTCATACTGCCTCCTCTCTTGAGCCATGTTATGTTTGAAGTTGGTAATAAGAGCACATCCTGTGGATATTACTTTATGATCATATTTTCCATTGCCAAAAAGCAGTCTGTGACTTAGGGGAGTAAGGATCTTCCCTAGCTGCTCCTAGCAATGTCATTGCAGTACTCTCTTTTTTTTAAAAGAAGGTTGTGATGTTTTACTTCCTCTCTACTTGTTTTCTTCTGAAAAAATGTTACTATCAATCTTCAAAATATGTGTATATATGTATGTGTACATTTGTGTGTATGTGTATATATATATATATAGGTAATGTATATAAGAGCTATATACATATTTTATAGAAAACCAACCCAGTAAATTTCTTAAGTCAGTTTTGAAACTTAGTAGGCTGCACTGTAAGAATTGACTACTGTTCTGGTAGTTTGGTGAGGTGTCTGTGCCCGTTAAACATTATAGTGTAAATAAATGTGGCTGATAAATAGTGGAAAGTATTTCATCTCTATTCTAGAAAAATTGTTAAGTTTCTCTATAGTTCTTCCTGACATGAAGATAAGTGGTAGAAAAGCCTTCATGGACTTTTTTGAAAAATAGGCTTTTGGCAAGGAGCTAGTTTCTCATTGATCATGAACAGCTTTGTGGATATGTGAAGTGGAAGACATAGTGACACAAACTAAACATGCTCCTCTTCATCATAATGGATTGGTGAGATTCTTGTAGAAAGTGGTGCTGACAGAGAAATTGATTATTTATTCATAAATGGCCTAGTTATTTATATATGGCAGCTTCATTATACCTTAAAGAATAGTATAGTATGAAACATCCTTGAAGGACCAAAGTCATTTCCTCTGCCCCTGGGCCTGGCCTTTTGTCTTCTAGTTTCGTCAGGTCACCATCTATTGACATTCCCAAGCATTCTGCCTAGTTTACTTTGCAAACATCATGCTTCCACGGGGAAGCAATAGCACCGTAGTGTCAGTGTCGCTGTCGGAGGGGTTTCCTGTAGATCACTTTCTTATTTATTTAAATCTATCCAGATTCAGAACTTGTGCTGTAATAATTCAACTTGTTTTAAATTTATGCACTCCAAATATTTGCAAAATGGAGGAGGGTGTTTGTGTAAAGGAAGTGCCTGGAGATTCCAGCCAGGATTGTATATGGTGCAAAAAGTTATACAGACTGGCAAGAAGAGACACAAACAATGCAACTTAAATAAACAAGGAAAGTTGATGGTGGGAAAGGAAACAGAAATGTTGCTTGTACTTGTTGGGATCCTGACTCCCACTCGTCTCCTGTACATTGTCCATATTACGTCATCGCATCACTACTTCTGAATGAGTCTGTTCTATATCCCTTCACCATTTTTGGAATGTGTTCTTAATTTCCGTCCGCTGTGTTGCTTTTTAGAGTAATCAGGTGCTCCTAAATATGCCTATGGTTTTGATGCCTTTTAAGGAGAAGAAAAGTATAGGATGCCTAACTGAAGACAGAGCTGGCAGCTGTATTCTGAATCTGATTAAATTATTACTGTGAACAGTCCCATGCTCTTTTTGTGTACTTTTATCCAGCCTATCTAGCTCTTAAGCAAGTCCTTGACATTACAGGTGACATTTGGGAGAGAGGTCTACCTAAGACACAAGACTCAACTAAGATTGTTCATTTTTCTTTTAAACCTAAGGACTAGAAGATGAAATAATTTGATAACAGTAAACAGCTAGATCCTGTTTTCTTCTGGTGAAATTTCTGAAATTCCCCATCTCCTATGTTCCAGAAAATTACTCTGGAGAGTTAATCAAGGCCTTTAGTCCAGATGCTTGGGAGCCTATGCAGTTGCCCATCATCCTACTGTCATGTAGAAGCATGATTACAAATCAGGAAGGTTGTAATCCTCAAAAACATTTGTCATTAATAATTTGCTAGCCATATTTATCCTTTTTAAATTATTTCTACCCTTCCGCAGGACAGGAGAGGGCAAGCAGTAAAGACACTTGAAAACAGTAGTTGCTGCATTCTAGGATTCTTATATTGACATGTAGGCAGGATCCAAATTTGAACAGCTACTGCAGATATTGCAAGCCCATTAGTGAGGGTTATGCCTTGGTTTGTATGAGTGGTAGAATGCTGGCTTTCAGTATGTAGAAATGAGAGATAAGACTAAACAAGCCTCAAAAAGATTTTTAAAAGTGCTTTTATTCTGATTAACGGTGTATTCTTTTGGGGAGGCAAGTGGTTCTGCACCTCTAGTCATTATCAAAGTCAAAATTGCTTTTAGGCTTTCCTTGTTAGAATTGCAATAGGAATGTTGACTCCAGGAGTTCTTTTTTGACAGTTAAACAAGGTATACAGCACAAAGAATTAAGCAATTAATTTGTGAGAAATCTCTGAGCCTGTCAGTAAGGCACTTCAAAATTACACTGAAAGTGAAATCTGTTACCACAGAACACACGGATCCAGAAGAATCATAGTTTGAATTTGATATCATTTATTTCCAGTCAGCCTAATTTGAATACTACTAGACTTAGGTGCAATATCTCTTTAAGACAAAGAGGAAGATCACATTGCAGATGGATAGTCAAAATCAAGGAAGCCATAGCCACAAGTTTGCAGGATCTAGGCAGGGCTGGTAATGTCAGAATGTCTTGAAGGTCTTCCATTCATACCCACCTTGATGGCAATTAGCAACAACCATACATATAAGACATTAAATAAGATGCTATGGTGAATGTATATGCTTTGTTTCTTTTTCTACTCACCAGCTATGGAAACATTGCAGTAGCATGTTTTCTAAGAACGAGTTATTACAAAACCTAAAGGTCAGCTGTGGTCCTTTTTATGGTTTTGGATTGCAACTCCCACAATCACTCACAGTTGGCCCTGATAGCTTGGACTTATGGTACCTGTAAACAAAAAAGATCTGGAGGGCCACAGCTAGTCACCTTTGACCTGAGGCTAAACTACATGTGGCCTAATTTGCCTGATTTAATGTTGCTATGAAAGTGTTCTCAGTGCTTCCTTCCTATCTTTTTCAGAATACCAGAGGGCTTGGATCTCAGCTGAAGGATACTATTCCCATTGCTGATTTTTCAGCAGGAGAAGCATTTGAAAGCCATGGTGTGATACATAGAGGGTAAGTAATGAAAAACCATACAAGTATAAATGCACATATTACATAGATGCAATCTGTGTCTGTTACATACTCTTTCTGAAGTGTTATTTCTATCCTGCTTCTTGACTAATATGTGCTCATGATAAAACTTTCCTCAAAACAGTTTGTGTAGAGCTAGTTTGGCCAAGGCTTAAGTGACGCAGAGGATGACAGCAAGCTCTGACTTCACCCTCTCTTCCAGCCATAGCATCATCTGTTTTATGCAGCAAACTCCTTATTTAGGTGGGCATGATACCTGTAATTTTTGGTCAACTTAAAATAAACAGAAAATGTTGCTAGGGCAGGTTCATCTATACCACTTCCATCACCCTTCAGCCCTACCCAGACTAGCCCATGGTGGCAACTAATGTCCAGTAACATCTTTAGGACCACAAATTATTCACTCCTGTGTTTTTCAAAAAGCATACATCTGAATTCAAAGTTCAGTAAAGGAGATGCTAAAGTCATAAGATATATTCATGCTAAACATGGTCAGGGGTAGTAAAGCCTTTGCCCATCATCTCTGCGTCTGTGACTTCAAAAGGGAAGGAACCCATTTGTTCCATGTGGGCTGGACACTTCCCTGGTTACTAAATATTACTTTACAAAATATTATTTGTGTTAAAAGGCTGAGACAATCTTTAAAAGTCACACCCAGTCACTTTGTCTTGATAAATTAGATGTCACAAAAAACTTTAAATATAGATACTTTCCACAGAATTATGATCCCTTTAAGTGCTTCCTGCTTCCCTGAAGTAGAATTTATTTATTTCCAACATTTATATCCCGCCCTTCTCACCTGAAGGGACTCAGGACGGCGTACAAAATTGGCAACAATTCGATGCCTACACATAATTAAAACAGCAATGAAAATCCAATAAAACAATTAAAACAATATAAAAATATAAAACATATGATTAAAATCCATTCCTCCAAAATCCTTGTGCTGTAGCCGTAAATCAGTCCGGGTCGTCTTTATCATTTAATCTTCGAAAGCCTGGGCACATAGCCATGTTTTCAGGGCTTTTCTAAAACTCAAAAGGGTTGGGGCTTGCCGTATTTCTCTGGGGAGGGTGTTCCACAGCCGGGGAGCCACCACCGAGAAGGCCCTGTCCCTCGTCCCCACCAGCCGCGCCTGTGAGGCAGGCGGGACCGAGAGCAGAGCCTCACCAGATGACCTTAGGGATCTTCCTGGCTCATAGGAGGAGATACGTTCGGACAAGTAGATTGGGCCAGAACCGTTTAGGGCTTTATAGGTCAAAACCAGCACTTTGAATTGGGCTCGGTAGCATATCGGCAGCCAGTGGAGCTGGCTAAGTAGGGAGGTGGTACGCTCCCTGTAAGCCACCCCAGTTATTAATCTGGCTGCCGCCCGTTGTACTAATTGGAGCTTCCGGGCCGTCTTCAAAGGCAACCCCACGTAGAGAGCGTTGCAGTAGTCCAAACGGGAGGCAGTTCAGTCTCTTGGACTGGGTGGAAAGCTCTTTGCTTTCCTTCTTCAGGCAGCAGATTGCTGCATTTTCTCTGTAGCTTACCTTCAGATACCTTATCCAGTATTTACACTTTTACATTGTGAAAACAAGCTCAACTATTGTGGATTATTTCCCCTCAGCTGGCTCATAGAACCCTTTCCCCCCAAAGTGGCACAATACAAAGAGATTTCAGGAAAATTGGCCACCATTACTGATTTTTATTTCATAAAAATTTCCAGAGTCCAAGGATAAGAATGGTAATAAAAAACAGATAAATAATTGGAAAATAGATCATTGATACATTAAAACAGTTGGGATCAAGAGCGGTGAGAGCAACCACATGTGCTCTAGACCCTTTCCCCAAACTGGCCAGTGGGGGGTTAGCCGAGTGGTTTATGATCATAAATGCCTCGCTGGATCAGGAACATTTACCAACTAGCCTAAAACAGGCAATTGTGAGACCTGTCCTGAAAAAGGCACCCCTAGATTCCCCGGTTCTTAACAATTACCTGTCAATTTCTAATCTCCCCCTTTTTGGACAACATTATAGAGTGAGTGGTGGATTCTCAGCTCCAGAGGTTTTTGGATGAGACCGATTATCTTGTTCCATCGCAGTCTGGTTTCAGGCTGGTCACGGTACGGAGACAGCTTTAGTTGCCTTGGTGGGTGACCTCTACAGAGAACTTGACGGAGAGTGTCCCCGTTGGTTCTCCTGGACATCTCAGTGGCTTTTGATACCATTGACCATGGTATCCTTCTGGGGTGGCTCTCCGGTCTACCGAAAGGTCTAAAATTTTAATTGCATTCAAAATAGTTTAGGAACTTGGTAAATGAAACAAGATTTTATGACAAGATTGTATGTATGTGTTATTTTTTATTTTTCTGTTTATAGCTTTGCAAATGTGAAGAATGAACTTTTTCCTGCTCATCCTTTGGAGTTATCAGAGAAAAATGTGAGTACCGCCCTCAAACCAATTACATGTTATCCTTGTAGACACTGCGGCTGTAGAAGAAATCTTGGTACAGTAGGTGCTCAGTATCCACAGGGGTTGGGTTCGAAGACCCTGTGCAGATAATTTTTTAAAAATTTGATGCTGAAGTCACTATAAATAAAATGCCATAGAGCAGCAGCAGCGGAAATGGTGGCGTCCCAGTTGCCAGGCACTCCACCAGGCATGCTTTCTTTAGGCTTTCTCACCTCCAGGAAGTATAAAAGCTGGCCACTTCTGCCTGCCTTCAAGGTAGTAGTTATGGCACTCCTCATTCAATTTCTAGGCAGAAGTGCATGGTTGGTCGGCTCCCAGGAGGCAGGGAAGAGAAAAATAAATTAGACATGGGAAGGGAGATTAGTAGGTAGCATTTGGGCTGCTTGATGCTCTTACTCTAACCACTAGGTGGAAAAATGTATTTTTAGCTTACAGAAAAGCAACAAAGCCACATGTGAGGAGTTGAAATACATGTTTCTAAATTCCAGGATAGATAATTTGCTGTATTTTATTAGTTGATTTCTTTACAGAAAAATATGAATAAAAATAAGACATTTTAAATGTTTGGAGTAAGCTAGTAAGATATGCTTATGTAGATTGTTAGAAATAGTTTTAACAAGGAAAATTTATTCCCATAATTATTTTAGAAAATACTCATTTTTAACAATCTTTTTTAGTTTACATTAAGTCAAGAAAAGATGAATCTTTCTACTCTGAGAAATATTCAAGGACTACATGCACCACTTAAGTTGCAAATGGAATTCAAAGCAGTGAAACAGGTACTCCTTTTCAGTTGTTTCTGTTTATTTTCTCTAGCAGTTTAATTTTGGGGCGATGTTGATCAAACAGTTATAACTACTTAACACTAGTAGTAAATTTAGAATAAAAAGTGGACCCTTGTTTCCAGATAAGAATAATAAAGGACATTGTCAGAAGCAGGTTTGTCACTGACTGAAAAAAATCTTAACAGTAAGATATATGAGCACCAAATTGAAAATCGTAAGTGAAATCTGAGATTATAGCAGTGCTTTTATTTGTGGGGTTCTGCAAAGTGGACAGAGATAAGTGTGCAAAGAGAAGCTTTATCACACTAAATACAGTTGAACACATACTGAAAATATACAGTGAATGTTTATGTAGAATTTGAAAATTAAGGTTAAGCTCTGTGTCTTTATCGAATATGTAATTATATATAGTTATGATTGAACCTCTAATTTATCCATATATTAAATGTTGATTTGTTGAATGACAGATTTTCTGACCTTCTGTGGTACTTCTTTTAGGCCCAGCGTCTCCCTTTCCTTCATAGCTCTAACCTGTCACTGGATATTTTGAAAGGCAACTATGACTGCATTGGTTTTGAGGATATTCTGAATGGTAAGGACCCTTTCAGAGTTTGGAGAAAAGTCAAATGATTTTAAGTTGCAGGAAATATCTGTACGCCACAGAACTAAACTTGTGAGGTATTCACATCCTGGATCATGCAGGATGTTGAAAACAGTGGAAATCTCTCTTGATGCTGTTTTGCTCATGTTGACTTGGGATGGCAGTTTTGCTCATATCACTCCAGTATTTTGTCAAATAGTTTACAGGCCTAAATCAAAGTATTGGTGAAATAGCTTTCTCTGAATCCCCTTGCCCACATTATTATCTGGGTGCAAGCAGCCACAAGTGATGTAACCATTAAGAACAGAGACATTTCTATGATTGCCCTTATTATGGGAGTCCCCTCCCCTAAGAATATCTGTTTGGTGTCTCCATTGAATTCAGTTAGATGCCTGGTTACAACCATTCTTTTATGGTAGACATTTAATCTTTTGTTTGTTATTTTTACTATTAGCTTTATTGCTTTCTGTCGCGTTTTAGAGATTTAATAGTGAAATCAGCCTTATTATTTTGATTGTAATGTTGTTGAATATTTGGGGTTTTAATTATTTTAAATTGCCCTGAGGACCATTGCTAACCAGACAGTACATTTAATAAGTAAATCTAGTTTCAGGAATATGGAAGCCACATCTCCACGAATGATTCTGTGTGCTGTCATGCCACCACACTGCTGGGAACAACAATGCTGTTTGTGGGCTCCTCATAGGCTAAGTACGGGGAAACAAGATGCTGTATTAGGCCAAGGATAGGCACCTGTCTTAATCTTGGAAGGAGATTGCCCCTGAGACTAATGCAGTAGTTCTACAAATCTAAAGAAATGATCAGAACGATGCTCTTCAGTTAGCAATCAAAAGGGTAGTGGTGGAATACAGCAAATAGCAAGCTGCCAACTATATGTAGTTCATTGTTATTTTAATCATTACATTTGTTCTTTCAAATTCATATTGAATTAATAAAATATTTACCTTCTTTTCTAGATCCGGAACAAAATGAAATAATGGGAGAGCCTCATCTGATGGCTGAACGCAAACTTGGTTTATTATAACGTACAGTCCAGCATTATGTACACAAAATTATTATGTTAACTATAGCTGTTTCCCTTCAGAATGAAGTAAACCATATTAAGTGGTAGTTATGCTTGTTTGATAAAACCGTTTATCACCTGCCTGGATGAAAATGGCATATTAAATGCTTGAAATATATGACATTTGTTCTGTGTTTACTGTCAATATAAATGTCTTGTAATTGGGTATTTTAAAATATATCAGGAAATACCATTTCTATATTCAGGGCTATAGTGTTTCATGTCTGCATTTGTAGAGGTCTACACATTAAAATGTCTATAGCACAAGAAATTTTAAATGGTTGTAAGATATTTGCTGTTGAATCTTTCTTTGTTCTGGATGATTTCTCATGGCATCTTATAAAACAACTAATAAATTTTTCTACAACTGCTGTGCCTTTTCCAAATATGTAGTGATCTCTCTGAAAATACCTGCTTTAGATATTGGGCCATTTACTGAGCAGGATTTACTCTGCTCAGCCTGGATTTAAAACTTATTCAGATAACCTGGATATTTTGTTTCTTCAGTCTGTGGCAACTAAAATGCCCCTACCCAAGTGTGTTCCTGTTGCTCACAAATGGGACATCTCCATCACATATTGGCACAATACGCTATTGGGCATACTGTGATTGAACACTGGGATGCTGTCTTTCAACCCAGAGATTAGTAGTATCTGACAATAAAGCTTTTCTTTATTGTTGTCTCTAAGCCCCTTGGGATTTCCATTTTCTGGTCAAAATCATAGAATCATAGAGTTGGACGAGACCTCGCGGGCCATCCAGCCAAGGAGGTTAAAACTTGGTTGTGGGGCCAGGCTTTCAAATAAGAATCAGCAGCGCCAGTTATTATTATGTACGCCAGAAGCCAATTGACAGACCCAGTCTTTTGAACCTGAACATGTCCATTTGTATTTTAGAATGTTTTCATGAATGTTGATGTAAATTAATAATTTTTAATCTATGTGTACTGTATAATTTTTATATGTGTGTTTATTGTAAGCCGCCCTGAGTCCCCTCTCGGGTGAGAAGGGTGGGATATAAATGTTGTAATAAATAAATAAATAAGAAGCAGGAGATTGACATTCCAAGAATCCCTTACAGATGGCCATCCAGCCTCTGCTTAAAAGCCTCCAAGGAAGAAGCCTCAACCGCACCCCGGGGCAGAGAGTTCCAGTGCCGAACAGCTCTCACAGTTAGAAAGTTCTTAATGTTCAGGTGGAATCTCCTTTCTTGCAGTTTGAAGCCATTGTTCTGCATCCTAGTCTCCAGGGCAGCAGAAAACAAGCTTGCTCCCTCCTCCCTGACTTCCCCTCACATATTTATAGATGGCTATCATTCTCCTCTCAGCCTTCTCTTTTGCAGGCTATACATGCCCAGCTCTTTAAGCCATTCCTTAGGGATTGTTCTCCAGACCCTTGATCATTTTAGTCACCCTCCTCTGGACACTTTCCAGCTTGTCAACATCTCCCTTCAAATGACTGACTCCTGGAGAGGTTACTGACATTTAAATGTATTATTGCACCCCCTGCTCCCCACTGCTTAACATTAAAAAGGCCTTTTTTAACGCCACTTGGGGGGGGGGGGGGCTGTCCTTTTTGACAGTTCACCAAGGCACAAGTGCCAGAAAACTGGCCTCTTGATTTGTTAGTGAACTGCTGGTTTTATTCATTTTCCATGCAAATATGCAACTGGGATATCAGGCATAGACTACATAAGTGTAGCTCCAAGTTCTAATGGCAGTTAATCACGTTGGACTGTTGTGTAATCAGAAAGTGTGTTCCTTGGGTGACTCAAACCAGTCATTTTTAAACTGTAAAATGAAATTTCTGTAGATAGATTTCTTGTAATTCCCAAGTTTAGCAGGGAGTTTTAATTTTGGGAACATAGTAATGCAGCTCAATTCCATATGAGAGCTATGCTTTCTTGCTAGGGCTTGTATATCTGCTGTACATGTTTCACACTTTGCTAGCCAATCTCATCTTCCAGGAAAGGAGACCTCACTTTTGATTACAAAGAGGCAAATTTTGTGATACCAATTTCCTACATGACTTCACAGTGCCAGACAGATTAGCACACACCCCAAGGGATGGTTATAAATCTTTAGCAAGGTCCTAGTCAACTTCCCACCTTCCTGATTCCCCCATACTATTGCCAGTTGTTCTATCAGAGCTGTAGTTTATAACGATGTAGTGTAGTGCATTAAATCATTTGATCAGTTCTGAGGTGCATCTCTATCATGACCTCCCTGGGTGGTATAAAGCAAATCATCCTTCCATCTGCAATCAGGTTAATGTGATACCCTTGATCACAGACTTCTGTCAAGGATAACAGCAAGGTGACATATGGGAAATGCTTTGAACATCTGGAAGTGCTATGTAAATGCTCTAGTCTCCGCAAACCTGCTTGTATAGTGTGCCTGTTTCACAACAGGGGAGCCTATCGTCAGTTTTAATGAATTTACAGCTTGTGTAATGGGCAGAAACAGAACTGTGGCTGTCAATACAAAGGCTCCTAAATATTTTTTCTGGCTTTTGTGCTATGGTGATTATAGTAAAGTACCTCTTGGGTAATTGGTGAAATCACTGCACTGATTGCATTAGGGCTGCTTTATCAATATGTGCTGGCAGATAAAAAGACTGAAATATAACACTACACTGGTTCTAGGGTTGCCAGGTCAGGACTATCCCAGGCTTTGAGATTTCAAAACTTAGAGCTGACAGCTTGTGATGTCACAGGAGGTAGGCTGTGATGCTCCAAGGGTGGTGTTACAAAGTACAATATACCATACAAATAAAATACTCAAGTCTAACAATGGGACACACACATTTTAGTGATTACATGGAACATGAGCTGCCCATCCAAACTGTCTAGAAAAAGTCAATTGTAATGAATAAACTTAACCTGTGAGAAAATATTTTATTGTGCATTGGGATGCATGTCTTATGATACCTCATATACCATAATTTGTATATTTCAATGAGTATCAAGCATTTTCTATATCCTGACGGATGACAACAAAACAATTTGAAAATGATTATAGAAGAGTAGTCATGTTCATTAAACAAGATTTAAAAGTCTAAGCTTAAAGGCTAGAAACCAATTATGGCACAAGCATTTCTGGACCAGTAACTGTATTGTATTGTGAATAATTCTTTCTAGTATGGTTGGAGAATATCCACACAATTTTCAGTGACTTTTTTAAATTCAGGAAATTGAGGCAATTATTGGGGATTATTGTAGCATACTGGAAAATTGGACTGGAAAACCTGTCCCCTGCTAAGCCATAAGCATCCACTGGGCAGCCTTGAATACATTACATTCAGCCTAAGAGGCGGGCAATAGAAAACCTCTGAATAAATTTAGCCAAGAAAATCCTATGAAGGTGGTGCGAAGGTAAATAAAAAATTGCCAAAACACTATGCAGTTTTAAGTTGAGACCACAGCTTAAAGATTAACTCAAGCAAAGATGACACCATTTTTACAACTGAATATTCATATCACAGACATGAAATGATTTAATGTTGTAAATGTATACATTTATTCCTGAGAGGGAGTCCCATTGAACTGGAAACAACATACACAGCCTATAGCCATTGAAATTTTTCACATCTCTATTTTAAATATTTAGACCAGTTCAAATACAGTGCAATTCAGAAACTTATTATATGTTACCAAAGAAATTTGTTTTCTTCTTTGAAGCATTGGGAAACCATTTGTAGACTTAGGCTATGGCAGAAAACGGCATGTGCCAAGGACAATAAAATAACCTCAGCTGGGAAAGAAAGATTAAGAGAATTTAATTCTCTTAGTGAATTAGTAGTGTTATTTTTCCTAGACAGCTTCTAGCTTTGACAAAGGTGCCCTGCCTCAAGTATTTACTGCCAAAATATATTACTTCCCCTGTCATACCCATAGAGTAAAATCAGATTTGGTTGAAGTACAGCTCAATCTAGCATAGACTTACTACTTCTGTTTTTTTTGGGGGGGGGGGGGGTTTGGGGGGGGGGGAGATCTCTCCCAGTTATTTTTGAAGCCAGTGTGTCTGAAGGTTATCTGTACCCTTTCTTCTCTATAAAAGCTTTACATTTTAGTTCTGTATGGGATATTAATTGCATTTTTGTTCTACAACAAAGAAAATAGCCTTATTATGAAGAATATTATGTCCTTCCACTTACAATTACATGTGTAGTGGTTATGATTTAGAGCCAAAAATGCAGTCACTGTCAATCCTGGGCCAGGCCAAGGAGACAAATTCAATAAGCTAATGTATGTCTAGCATTTACAGATAAAACACTATTACAAAATGTTTATGCTCCTTAGATTCGAAGGACTCTATAATTAAGTCCTGGACATATGTATACATGCAAAAAGCCCTGACGTCATAAAACAGAATGTTTACTCAGTGAGAGCTAGCCTCATAAAAAGACAGAGAAGGTAGAGGGCCAGTCAACTGTCTCCCATATAACTGGTGCAAAACAAGCACTGCCAGGTTGATAGCAACAATGACACTTATTTTCCCCTTCTCACACTGGATGAAAAAACTGAAATTGGAAGCTGTGCTCATTTTTTGCATTTTACAAATGAGAATTACGACATTTAGCCAAATAATACCAGTATGGGCAGGCTATCAAATCATTAAAGCAGAAGCCCACACAAGCTAGGAAATGCAGCATTTTTTCCTGACTAATGAGAAGGGTAAAAGTCTTCCCTCTTCTTGCTGAGTTGAGTGAAACTATTGCACGTTGAACCCAGTTTCACCAACTGAAGTAAGCTGAATACAAAAGAGGGAAATGGAAGGACAAGAGAGAATTTGGCAATACTAAAAGCATCTTAAAAACTGGGATAACAGAGAATGGAGACAGTCAAAGTGGGACAGTTGGAGGGCATATGTAGCTGCATAAGAACAACAAACAATTCCACATTCTCTGGCATGTTCACTCTAGAGAAAGAGGTCAAGCTCTTGCTCAGGGTTGCAGCAATTTCCTTTGCAGATGCTAACAAATGACCACTCCCATCATCTTTCACTATGTGTATGGTTGACAGGAATTGATGGGTGTGTGTGTATCTTTTCCATCTCAGCAGGGAAAAAACTGCAAGGAAGTTTTTAAAAAGCCTCCCCTCCTAATTCAAAATATGTTCTCTCCTGTGAACATCTAATTTGTTCTATAGAAGGTACATGAAATATGGGTACTGGGACACAGCAACATGGAATTTAATTAAGGAGCTCCCATAAAAACACATACCTGAATATACCTTAACCTGTTGTGACTGCAAATAAATTTAAGCAGTATGAGGAAAAATAATTTTGTAAAAATTAGCTATGGCTTTGAACACCATTTAACAGTATCCCTTGACTATACATGATATAGAGCCTATATACAAATTGGCAGAAGCTGTTTTATAATCTCATTACTTAATATTAAATTGCTTCATGTGTTGGGACAAGTAAAGCATTTAAGACCCCTTGCATTGATGTGGAAAACCAGTAAGTTATTGGTACCTGCCCCATAGCAGTACTAAAAAGGCTAATGTCTTGCAGATTTGAAAAAAGTGCCCAGACAATTAGTGCAGTGTAAACACACAAAAATTACTCTTTACAGCATATTAACTGTAAACTAATTAGATACACAGCTTTGCTTAAGTCACACAGGTGAAACAAAGTTGAAAAAGAAAAATTAGGGAGATTTTCCATGCCAGAAAAAAATGCATTACATACTGGAGGATGATTTTGTATACGTTGAACTTTAAAGAGTGCCAAATCCATAAATGAAAGAAGTTGTAACTCAATAAGAAATGTTAAATGTCACAGAGTGCTTCAGAAGTCACTGATTGTAGTCTTTCTTAACAGCAAACTCTCTTATAAAAACAAAGTACAGAAGTCCCAGCTCAATAGCCTAAACATGTACACAATTACTCAGAATTTCCATGATGCCCAATCGAGCTTTTACTGTAGCAGGTGTGTTTCAGGGTACATCCTTAAATTTATTAAATTCCATTTCCTGTTGGATTGCAGCTACTAAGGCCTGGCAAAATATGTGCTGGAATTCAGGACTCACAGATCCAAAGCAGTTCACTTGGAGTGCAGAGATCTTTCAGCCGATATCCTGTTGATTTGCATTAACATACATTGCTACCAGTCCTTCCCATTTCCCACTTCCTTATGGGAGGTGTAGCATTCAGAAGAACAGCAAAGAAACATGCCTCCATCAGGAAATGAAGCTATCCTGATAGAGGAGGCAGCAACAGAGATGTCAAAACGGCAGTAGTATGAGCATTATCACAAAACTAGACAGTGATCACTGTCCCTCTCCTTTTGTTGTCATGCTGGTTCCTTTACAGCGACCTCCTCTTTAGGTGGCATGGCTTTATTGACAAATAAGATTTTTCATTATGTGTATATATAGCCTCCCTTTTGGAGAAAAAAATCCTATTCTATTAAAAATATAGAAATTAAACATTCCACAAACATTTAGTTTGTAAACAAAAATACACAGTTTGCATAGTTCAAAGTTATATTATTCAATTTATTTATTCATTAAAAACATAAGAAGTGCTATAAGAACTGTCAACTGTAAAGTGCTGTTCAAATGATCAACTATATAAAGTGCCAGACATATTAAATGTGTTGCTTGGAGAGGGGGGAAGGCCCAGGCTGACAGTAGTAATAAAGGTTAGATTTCTAAGATTTGAAAATGCTACAGATTCATCATCTCACCTGCATACTTGAATACATCAGCCTGGCTGTCCCAAGAGAATTATTTAAGAAACAGCTGAACAATATAAATTGCATCAGCATTGCATAGAATGATTATCAAGTGCTAATAAAACATGAGGTCAGATGTGGTATCTGCCTGTCCTTCAGGCAAAAAAGGTTTGCTCATCATTATTCTGACTAAACTGATTGCCCCCCCCCCCCCCCCACACACACACTTTTTCTCTCTTCCCCTTAAGCATTCCTATCATCGTGATTGCTGAGACAAGCTTGGAGATAATGGCCACACAGAAATCAAAGGGAACTTTTATAGCATTTCCAGAGGTGAGTAAATGGAGACATGATAGAAAATTATGCGTAGTATAGTGCATAAAATTGTGCATGATGTACAAAAATATGCTCAGTGCTAAGAAAACTGGATAAGGGGAAGTTTTTCTTTTCCTCTTATAATACTTGAGATGAAGTCATCTTTCTAAAACTGAGTGATAGGTAATCAAGGATTGATAAAAGGATATACTTTTCAGTATCTATATAAATTCTGAAATTTACTGCCTCATGCTGTTGTGATAATTGTCATCTTGGATTATTTTAAGAGTGCACTGGATTAATTCATGGAGTATTGGAGTATTAGTGAGAAAACATCCCCTAAGAATCTCTAGGTCCTTCAGCACTACTTTATGGTCAACTTCCAAGTTAAACTTGCAAATGTGAAGGGCCAGATGTTTTCTCTTTTATCCTCCATAATGACCATGTTTTTTCCCTCCACCATTCACCACTGGTCTGTTATAGCTTCCCTCTATATTTCCATTGCTGATGCAAAGCAATCAGGGAAGCACTTATGCTCTCAGATGGACACAGCAGATCTTGGTGAAAAATGTCTCAATTTATCTTACAGTCAGATGCACTCTGATCCCATCCCTTGCTGGAGCCATAGCAGGGTTCTGCATGAAGAGCTTTTCCACTATACTCAGCCAGAGGCTGGTAAATATAATATGAAGCAGAGAAAGTTCAAATAAACAAAAACCTAAGGGAAAAGGTTGGGTCGGTATTTGCAAATGTACATTAAGAAACAAAACTAGTGCATTTCAAGTATTCCAATGTTTCAATGACCAGAATCACATTTTTGTCCACTGGCTACAACATGCTAAGTACAGGGATCACCAGTCCACGAGCCACCAACCTAAATGAAATCATGGAAATGTCCACAAACTTCCTATACAATCTTGAAATTGCCCAAGGAAATTTGAACAGACATAGGCTGTGCGGGGTGGGGGTGGGGAGGGCTGAAAATGTGCAATGCAATTTGCATCAAAGAACATCAGCTATGTAACTGTGAGTGTATTTGTTTTGCAAAACAGTAGAAAAATATTTCATCTTGCATAATCTGTAATACCGACTCACACAATATATTTAGTATGGAATTATGTAATTGCAAATGTATCTTTGATAGCAATTTTATAAACTAATCTTGCCAATTAAACAAAATATGACCAGATAAGAATTATTTGAGACTTAAGTCTCAGAATTTGGTCACAATGAATGGGGGAATTTAAAAATTCTAGTTTGAAAAAGTTAACTTTTCTAAATTCTAGTCCAAATGATGGGTCAGTAGCCTGAGGGTAGGGTGGGGGGGGGGGGGGGGGCAGAGAGGAACTTTAAAAGAAGGGACTGAATTAAGATGAGCCCAATTACAGCTTCTGTGTCTAGCAATAAATATACCCAAAAGGTTGATTTATATGGACATCCTATGCTAAAATTATTGTGAAAACCCACATTCTAAAGTGGAAAATCCCATACTAAAGTGGCAATCATTTCAAACAAACACAAACTTGCAAAAAAACCCCTTATTTTACATATATAAAAAAGTCTATTTTTCCTTTTTTTAAGTACATGTGGGCCATACCAATGAATTTCCAGTTGTTAATACACAGGTTTCCATTACCCTAATTTCAAACAGGAAGACCTAGAATCACCATTCGTTTTATAAAACAAAGGCAATAAAAATATTTACAAATTTCTTTCAGATTTCTTATTTCTCCCTGTGAAGTCTACTGCCTTTTCAACCATTTGTTTGCTATTACAATATTACTATGTGTGTAGATTATGTGCTTCCTCATAAAGACACCAGGGATCCAATACCAAGTTTGTCACCATTGCCATTCCTTTTCCCTTTGGGAAAGCACAAAAAGTAAGGTTTTCTGATTCTTACTCTTCCTTTACATTGTATTTTACAATCAGGCCAACCAAACTGTCCCAAACCCAGGTTAATTGATCTTTGTAGAGATCTAGCAACTGAGACATCACGTTGCACTTTACCTGGGGCAATACAATCAAGAGTTTAAGCGATTCTACAAGAACATGAGATGACCGGTTTTAACATGCATTCTCTACTCAGCTATCAGCGTTCTCATCAAGAGAGTCTTCATTTACAAGGATCACCAAGTTCTCTTCATGCCAACTAGTAAACATAAGACAGCTAGAAGAAAGAGATAAGATGTTTTAATTGGAAACTGAAAGTACACGTTATACTTAGTCAATTGAAAACATACAGAAGCCATACAATTCTTGTATTCTGCAATGAAAGGTGGGTAGATATCTAATAAGCAAGGTTGCAATACTATCTACTTCATACTACTTGAAATTGGTAGTCAGGTAACACTTATCTTAGGAAGAAAAATTAATCATGCCAGATTTAGAGCAAATAACAGTTTAGAAAAAACAATCTAGAAATAGCTGAAGCAGTTTTTCCTACTTGAAAAAATACCGAATTCTGGAGATTTTCAAATGTTTCAGGATGTGGTGGAGAAAAATTAGACACAAAATATGCATTGTTTACAAATATCATCAGATGGAACTGTCCATACCATTAGATAGAATAAGGCAAGCTCACTCAATGCATTATGGGTTATAGCAGTCATGGGCAAACTTTGGCCTTCCAAGTGTTTTGGACTTTAATTCTTAGAAATCCCAGCCATCTTACCGGCTACTAGGATTTGTGGGAGTTGAAGTCTAAAACACCTGGAGGGCTAACGTTTGCCCATTCCTGGGTTACAGCAATTGTAGTTTTTTCTGCTAGTGACCTTAAGTCCATTGGACTTTGCCTTATCTTGGAGAAAGATACCATGAATGCAACATAGCCTGTCCTGCTTCTCATAAAGCTGGTCTGATATTCTCAAGAGCAATGGAAGACTATATCCCAAACGCAGTGATAAAGTAAGATTCAACAGCTGGTTTAGCCAGCTTCTGTGCATGAAATGGAGAGGAACACATCTTATTCTATCTAAGTAGGAGTGGTATTGATGCAGTTAAATGTCTTGAGTTAGCAGTGCAAACAGACTTTTTCTCACACTCTCAACAATAGTCCTATAAACAGTTTCAAAGTATCTTGGCTTTGAATAGTTTGTTTTGTTATAATGAGCAGGATTTTAAAAATACACATACAGTAGAGTCTCACTTATCCAATGTAAACGGGCCGGCAGAACGTTGGATAAGCGAATATGTTGGATAATAAGGAGAGATTAAGGAAAAGCCTATTAAACATCAAATTAGGTCATGATTTTACAAATTCAACACCAAAACATCATGTTAGACAACAAATTTGGCAGAAAAAGTAGTTTAATACGCAGTAATGCTATGTAGTATTGACTGTATTTACGAATTTAGCATCAAAATATCATGATGTATTGAAAACATTGACTCCAAAAATGCATTGGATAATCCAGAACGTTGGATAAGCGAGTGTTGGATAAGTGAGACTCTACTGTATACACACAATTTCGTTTTTACAAAACAAAAAAACCCACAATGAAACATGAAGGGAAGGACAAGATTGATACTTGATTGTGAAGAGCTCTTTATGGTTATTGTCTACTAAGAGTACAAATTAATGAAAACAAAATCAGAAAGAGTAAAGAGTTGATCATCTTCATGCTACTGATTCTCTCAAATGGCAAAACTCTAGCTGGGGCCAAATATGTTTTGAGGTGATTTCCTTGGGAAGGTTCATGTAGTAAGCAGAGTAGATAGCCATAACATATGCATTCTGCTGGCAAAGCAATCTTAAGTTTTTTGAAAATGTATTAAACACTGTGGGTAGGCATGCATGCATGCATAATGTCTTATATCATGACTATGTAATTTTAAGCCCACCAGATGCCTAACAGCAACTTTATTTAGATTGAAAAATATAGTGCACCTGCATCCCAATTTTTTTCAAACTGACAAAAAAAAAACTAGACTATTTAATATAATTGATCAGTCCTAAGTTGGCTATCAAAACACACGAGATGCATAAGACTTGACCACTTAATCCCTGTGAAAACAAAAACTGTGTGTGCCATAAAGGGGGATGTCAATGCTGATGAAACATTCTTGAAGGTGGAGTGAACATTCCACAATAAGGGAAGTTTATAGATTTTAAAAAAGGTTCTGTCTTATCAGAAGAACTTCCTCTGATAAGATTATTGCATGAAGAAGTTGATTATAGTCAAATAACTTCAACTATTTATGTTCCAAGTTACTCATAGTATTGTCGATAAGGCTGAAAATTATAATTCTTTATCTGGACTATCTTTTAAAAAAAACCCCTTTGTTATACAGACTTGAGGAGGGAACCTGGAAAAACATGTGGACACTGAAGAATAAAAGGTGATTCAGGGTCTTCCCCAGTGAAATGATTTCAGCTGTTCACTTTGTCATAACTCACATATCAATAGAGTCTGCATCCATGGATTTCACCATCGATGGAGTGAAAATATTCAAAATAATTCCAAAAAGCAAACCTTAATTTTGCCATTTTACAGAGACACAATTTTACTATGCTATTATATATAATGAGACTTGAGCATACACAGATATTGGTATCAACTGGCGGTAACTAACCCCTACCAGATAACCCTGCATATTATTATTATTATTATTATTATTATTATTATTATTATTATTACACTGCACATGCTTGAAAAAAATCTAGTCATGTTGTCATGTATGCTTGAAAAAATCTAGTCATGTTGTCATGTATGTATGTTATAATTTGGCCATATCTGTGGAGATATAAGAGCCAAGAGTAGTAAAACCTGCAGTCTACTAGATGCTGGAATGCAGATCCAAACATTCATTACCTTGGTACCCACAGCCTAGTTACACCTGAGCAGTATGACATAGCAACACCTATTATGCTTAGTAGAGAAATCTCTGTACTTACCTCAGCAAGCTGAGCGGAACTATACAAAAAGCACCTGAAAAGAGGAAACTGAAGCCTGGAAACCAAGCTACAGTTTTTGCATAGAGAGAATTAAAAACAGCACCTGCAGTTATCCCAGTCACAATCTCTAAGCAGGCAATGCAAGCAAAGATGGCTCCTGTCAAAACAAACAAAAGATGCAGGTGGTCACAATGTCCTTATACTTCAAACTTAGGCCTCATCTACACTGTCATATAAAATCCAGATTATCTGCTTTGAACTAGATTTTATATGGCAGTGTGAACTCATATAATCCAGTTCAAAGCAAATAATGTGGATTATCTGATTTGATAATCTGAATTATATGGCAGTGTAGATCCAGCCTTAGACATAGCTATGTATGCCTGCATTGCTGTATGACTAAGGGCCCTTCCAGCCAGGCCCTATATCCCAGGATCTGATCCTGTTTTTTCTACTTTAAACTGGATTATATGAGTTTGCACTGCCAGATAACCTGGGATAAACAGAAAATCTGGGATCCGATCCTGGGATATAGGGCCTGGCTGGAAGGGCCCTAGGTTAACACTGGCTTCAGTCTAATTTCCAGTCCTCGTTAGAGTCAAAGCCCTGAATCAATTGCTTAGTGGTATCAACACTTATATAAAACCCCCTGACTCAATAGGTATATCCTAGTTAAGACTAGCCATTAGATTTATACCTCCTTGCTCCATGCCAACATAATGGCATGATTTTTATGGCCCACGCATCTCATCCAAGATCAGTTTAGCAATCCCTAGACTTTAACCACTATATGAAATTGCTACTATTGCTTAAAGTAGATAATAAATAAAAATATTCCAGATATCTATGTCCCAAAGCCCTCTCCTCAGCTTGGAGAAATCTTTTAAGTAATCTTGATCTCATTATGCTACTATCAAATCATTGGAAGAGCCAGTATGATATAGTGGGACTTGAGAGTCTCCACTGAATAATAATAAACTTTAT
The DNA here is from genome assembly GCF_035594765.1 of Anolis carolinensis. Classification (NCBI taxonomy): domain Eukaryota; kingdom Metazoa; phylum Chordata; class Lepidosauria; order Squamata; family Anolidae; genus Anolis; species Anolis carolinensis. Next base: position 31,846,702 of record NC_085843.1, read on the forward strand.
TTTTATATCCCGCCCCATTTCCCTGAAGGGACTTGGGGCGGCTCACAACAGGGACAATCCCGAACAACAACACAACATATTTGACAAAACTTAAAACATATCCAAGCAGATAAAATCAGAGTAATTAAAAGCGAACCAGCGGGGACAGGTTTCATAAAGTGCTATATCATGGAAATGAGTAACAGTGATAAAGTGCCGTATGGTTTTATAAACATAAAATAGTATTCTGATGACAACTCTACTGGGCCTATTCATTCAAATGCGCTCCGGAACAATGAATAAAGCTCAACTTGGGCAGATCAGCCTCTCTACCTGACCTACTCATAGAGTTTAATGTAAGCATAGTATAGAAATAGCTAGTTACAAACAATTGGTCAGAGGTAGTCAATCCCTTTCTGCAATAATTAAAGCATAACAATTAAATTTCAAGTGTACTTCGCTGTATTTGCTGTAACTATTCCCAACTACTTTTACAGTTACAGGACTGCGTGATCTCACAGCTTTAGTGTGTTTTAATATATAGAACATTAGCTTGTACCAATCTGATAAGTTTTTAAGAAGTAACTAACAGTACAAAATTACTTTTAAAGCGCTCGATAGTTTATAGTCTGCAATGACAACCTCTTCAAAACAAATTCTGTCAAGAAAACTTTATGATTGGTTCACAGATTTTGCACACCAAATTATGCTGGTGAAAGGAACTCAATGCTATGGATGTCGCTTGAGAATCTGTATGGAACTACTGTTTGAGAACAGTATCACAAGTGGAAAGGGATGAGTGATGTAGGTCCTGTTTATGGGGAAACTACCATGAATTTTGACAATGCCTTTTTGTCAGTTCATGGGGAGATAGGAATAAATCTGAAAAATCTACCAGAAGCCATACATCCATAACGAACTAGAATTACCATGCATGAATGCACAACTAAAGCAATCTTGAATATTGACCATCCTGGTGCTTAAAGACTTCCAAAGAAAAAGAAAGATAGCCTGGTTGGATTGAGGCAATGCTGAAAAACAACACCTAGTATTTTCTTGAAATCTACAATGCGAGAACCACTACCACTTCTGTGGCAACATGAACTCACCTTGCTCTTGAGGGAGAACTATTTTGGACAACATGGCCCGAAGAATTGGAAGGGGTACAAAAAGTAGCACTGCTGGCAGTCTCACTGTAAAATATTTGAAAAAATGAAGATATTGATAGATTACAATTTCATTTATAAACAGCCAAGATACGGTAATAAAACAAAACAAAGGGAACTCCTTTCAGAAGTTCATCCCCTCATGTATTCAGTGAATGAATAAGGCAAAAGCAAAATGCTGCCTGTGTGCCTTAGTATGCATTGCCAGCAGTCTTCTTGGTCTCCCTGAACAGACACAGAAGCAGAGTGGGCAGATCAAAAGACAACCTAGCAAAATGGCACTACCTAGAAGAATCCTTCACCTTGTGTGACTGTGGAACAGAACAAACAACTCTGCATCTGTATGCTTGCCCACAATGCCCTGCCTCATGTACAGAGGAAGAATTGTTGAAAACTACAATGTGGTTGCTGTTACCCGCTTTTGGTCAAAAATTTAGCTGCTTATGTTCCCTCTATTTTTAATCAGTTTTATACTGATTTTTGGCATGAAATAAAGTCCTCTGGGTCACAATTCCTAGGCAGTCGCATCTTCAACATAATTACAGCTCGTTTCAACATGGTTACAGCTTGTTTGGACTACTGCAACGCGCTCTACGTGGGGCTGCCTTTGAAGACGGCTCGGAAGCTCCAACTAGTACAACGGGCGGCAGCCAGACTAATAACAGGAGCGGCTTACAGGGAGCGTACTACTCGCATGCTGAGCCAGCTCCACTGGCTGCCGATATGCTACCGAGCCCAATTCAAAGTGCTGGTTTTGACCTACAAAGCCCTAAATGGTTCTGGCCCATCTTACCTGTCCGAATGTATTTCCCCCTATGAGCCTTCTAGAACTCTCAGATCATCGGGGGAGGCCCTGCTCTCGGTCCCACCAGCCTCGCAGGTAAGGCTGGTGGGAACGAGGGACAGGGCCTTCTCGGTGGTGGCTCCTCGGCTGTGGAACACCCTCCCCAGCAACATACGGCAGATACCAACTCTCCTAGGCTTCAGGAAAGCCTTAAAGACATGGCTGTGCACACAAGCTTTTAATGAATAAGAACATGGACTTTACTTGACCTGTACGAAGAATCGAGGATTCTGGATGAATGGATTTTAATCTTGGACATTCTTAAAATTTTATATGTGATTTTATTTTGTAATGGTACTTGTTTTATATGAACTGTTGTTTTGTAGATTGTTTTATATGAATTGTTTTTACATTGTTTTTAGGCATTGAATTTTTGCCTGTTTACTGTAAGCCGCTTTGAGTCTCCTCGGAGAGAAAGGTGGGGTAAAAGTGATGTAAATAAATAAATAAATAAATAAAATGGGGCCAGTAAGATAAGAAGTAGTGTAGTATAATGGTTAGCAATATGTGACTACATCAGATCTAAAGGCCAGTTTTCTGCCCTGCATAAAATGTCAAAAATATGTGGAAAGGAGAAACCTAAAGTTAAAAATCAACTGCTGGTTTTGAAAAAAAACTTTAAAAAAAATGTTAAACTGTATAAAGATTCACTGAGCCCTGTTTTTCAAATGTATTGTTCTTCCTGGGGGGCTGGTTGCAGGGGGGGGGGAATCTATGTTTGCTCTCTTTTTTTTGGCTGGCTTTTGAAAAAAAGACAGTGTGAACAGTTTGGAGGGACAATCACAGGACACAAAAATATGGCCCAAGAATCATATTTTGCCCACTCCTAGTTAAGAGTGTTGGGTGGGTGCATGGGAAATTTAGACATATTTAAAATGCTGTTGAGCATGTGGCTGCCTGGGACAAGGATGGAATCTTCCAGATTGCAACTCCCAGCATTTCTCATCATGGGCTATGTGGTCTGGAGCTGCTGGGGTTTGCCAGCCAATATGTACCTTTAAAAGACAACACACATTTATTTGGATACACTTTGAAATAAACAAATATAATAATGTAATCTGGTTTCTATCTAATGTCAGAAAACTGAAAATGAAAAATCCACTTTCATTCTCTTATCTCTGAAATCATTAAGTGTATGTGTACATATAGAAAGTGGATAAATCCTGGTTAATGTCAATTTTTTCCCATCGGTACGAGACAGCTTCCTATATTTTTTTATGGTACAGAACTGATACTATTAGTGGGCAATCACCTATTTTAAAAATAATTCACATTAGCATCTTCACAAGCTTTCTTAAATTTCTCTTGACCTAGTATTGAACTTACCTAAAAACATCAACAATGTTGTTGTGGCAAAAGCAGCCATGGTTGCTCCAATGATGTATGAAAGGATTCCCATGTAAACCATGTAAATATCTCTCAGGAATCGAGCAAGTAAAAATAATGCTATAAAACCAACTATAGCGGCACAAGTGGAGACTGCTGAGCCATATCCAATGTAGACTGCATTCCAGCAGAGTGGAGCATTCAGTTCATAGAGTGTATAAAGAGATGTTCCTCCAAACATTGTGAACAAGTAAGTCATGAATGTACAAAGCAATAGTATAATAGAAGTTCTCTTCCTGCAGGAAGATGATTTGAAGAGTACATATACTCCAGAAAAGGTTTCTTTAAGACCTTCTTTCAGAGACTGTGGCTGGAACTCTGATACTTGTATTGTATCACCCAAGCAAAATGAAACATAGAAAATGTTGATAATCTGAAGAAGAGAAATGACTGCAAACGTCCAAGTAAAACCAATTCCCTTTATAATATAGCCTGAGATCAAGCCTCCCAATCCAGATGTAAGTCCAAAGATTAAGTCAACCATAGCTATTTGAATGATCTTCTGCTTTTGAGTCTCACAAAGGTCAACTACATAGGCAAATGCACCTCCGAGAAAAGTTGCCATGCTTCCACACAATCCATCAATGAAGACCAACGGAAACAGTAAAAAAAGAGGCAGAGAGAAATAGGACATCATGCTGTAGAAGATGTTGTAAATCAGACTCCCCAACACAGGTAGAACCAAGGATATTTTGCGTCCACAGCGTTCCCCATTGGATACAAGGATAAAAGCCATCAAAATGCTAGGAATAGCCCCACTTAACCCCACCTTCATGGCCAAAAGAGCAGCCTTTTCCTGGACTTCCTGAAATAAGAAAAGAAACATATCTAGGGAAAACAGAATAAAGCATTTGATTTAGTTTTAGGTAGCCCATTCCCTCTGTACCCTTTTTCCTTATGCTTGACTTATAGACATGGAAGAAATAGCATACAAAGATATGACAGCAAATTCTAAAAAGACAGTTTTGTTGGTCCACCGGAATTCAAAAAAAGAGCCTGGTCCCATATTACAGATTTAACAGCTTTATTGTAACACACGTTGATAGGCTGGTGCACAATTCTATGGAAGGCAAACATTATCTATGAACGTTTGTATTCAGGCACGAAGGGTACAGTTTGAAGGGTATCTACACTCTAGATACAGTTTGACACCACTTTAACTGCCATAGGTAAATGCTATGGAATCATGGGAGTTGTAATTTTACAGGGACTTTAGTCTTTTCTTCTAAAGAGTACTGCTGCCTAACTAAACTACAACTCCCAGGATACCACAGCATTGAGCAATAGTAGTTAGAGTAGTGTCAAACTGCATTCATTTTACAGTTCAGATGTACCCTAAAATAAACCATAAGACCAAAATGCCATGAAACGCAGTAAGATTAGCACAGAGTTTATCTTCATATGCACTGAAACTCTGTACAGACTGTACAACTTGCAGGCTTTCTGACTTCCCTATGTACATTTTTTGCTTTTTCTGTTTGCATGCATAAACCTTTACGCTGAGAGAGAGATACCATACTAAATGCTGCACAATCTGGAAACAATACTAGATGCTGTAGGCTACATTTTGGAGGAAATAACTGGCAAAACCACCTTTGAGTATTTCTTGCCTACGGTGAGTCACCATAACCTGATTGGGGACTTGAAAATATGCATGCAAGCACACATATATCTTTTGTGAGAAACAGCATACCCTGTTTCCCCGAAAATAAGACATCCCCTGAAAACAAGACCTAGTAGAGGTTTTGCTGAATTGCTAAATATAAGGCCTCCCCTGAAAGTAAGACCTAGCAAAGTTTTTGTTTGGAAGCAAGCCCGCCAAACTGAACACAAGAACATGCAGGATCAGTAAAGGTACGTATTGTAGATTGTTGTCCATGGAAATAATGTTAGTAACAAGAAATTCTTGATAGGATTCACAGTTTATCTGGTTATGCTGGTCTGTGATGACAACTATTGTACAGTATATAATCAATGTACTTTTTTTTGTTCAACAATAAATGTGAATTCTTATTCATGGAAAAATAAGACATCCCCTGAAAATAAGACCTAGTGCATCTTTGGTAGCAAAAATTAATATAAGACACTGTCTTATTTTTGGGGAAACACGGTATCTCAAGTAAATAGGTATGTAAAATTCCACATATTTGGAAGTAAGATCCACATAATTAAGTAGGATTTATTTCTGAGGAGATACTACATTCTCACTTAGTCTGGATTGCACCTGATAAGCAATTAGATCTTACCTTTTGCATCAAATAGGTTGGATCACTTTGATTCACTTCACAATGGGAAAAGTTGTCATCATCTATGAAGGTACTGTTAGTGGTCTCTTCCCAGATCCTCCTGTACAAATACTGTTGTACCAAGGGTGCGTTCAGGGAATATGAAAACATGTAGATAGCAATAACAGGCTCCACTACCAATATTTTCTTCATGGTTGAACGTCTCAAGTTTTAATTCTGATTCAAGGGCAAAAGGATGTATTAGTTCTCTCAAAGAAAATTCCATTCTATTAGTCGGCATTTGGAATATGATGAAGATCATCAATGGTTGAGCACAATGTCAGGGTTTCCTATGAAGGAACTGCTATGGCTCCTCTGCCCACCGCATGCCCCTCTCCAACTATTATATTACAAGTAGAGAGCAGAGGGATTCTGCTCTTTATGCCAGATGCAGATTGATGATTCACTGAGGGGCTTCCAGAAGTAGAATTGCCAGATGAAATAATGGGTGGTGCTTGCATGGCCAATAACACTTGCTGAAATGCCATGTTCTTCAAGACCCTTAAACAGACAGGAACCCTATCCCTTATTTCACCTATTTGGAATTCTCAGTGGACATTATTAGTCTGCATCTGACTACAGGAACACAGCCAGGCATTTCTCCAATCTCCTTGCTTTCCACAAACAACAGAATAGCCATGGAGGTGGGGGTGGGAGAGCTATTGTAGCACAACAGTCAATCTGTGAGGGGGTTTTGCAGGGTGCAAAAGCAAGAGAAGAATACCAGCCTCCACAACAACAAGGAAAAAAATACACACAGAAGCATAAGGAGGCTTTGTGCTTATGTATATCGTTAACAGGATGGTAGCCAATAAATATAACCTGGCATTTCTGGTGCCTTGGACATGGGTATCAACTATTCAAGTCATAATAATATAAAGTTCGCGGTCAGAACACATTGCATTCAACATCCTTCAGACCTCCCTATCTAAATTCCCCAGCACACGTGAATTGTAAGTATACCAGAAATTCTGGGTAAAACTTCATGAATGCCATATAAATCACAAAATGATTTTGTGTCTTTCGGGTGGCTCCAGATACTCTGCTGTTATTGCCGCAGCAGATCAAAGTGCAAAATGCATACTTGAATTCCCATGACAGACTAATCAGCAAGAGATAAAAGAACAATGAAGTTTGTGCTTGTTGTGTATACTATAACTAGACAGGGGGCTCACTGGCATTCCTTGATTGATGACAGAAAATGATTTCTTCTGATCCAAGTTTAATTTGCTTAAATTGTTCTGATCCATGCCCATTGCTTAATTTGAGATGTTAAAATGAATTTAATGGCCATGTCTGCAAAATAATTTATACTGGATTATTTTATCTAATGTACTGCTTTTCAGTTTTGATTTCTATTTCTGTATTTCTAGATGTGTAACAAAACGATGAAAAGCTTGAATGCAATAATGCGCAGTAATGTAATACAGGAAGTTACATCCATATTTTTTGGTCTTGGAATGGATGTATTTTCTTTATATATGCATGCAATATAAGTGTGTTGATAGCTGGTGCAGTAGGGAAAAGTACTGGAATGGAACTGGGAAAAATGAGGGTGAAACTCTACTGAACCATGGATCTCAGTAAGTAACACTAACCCAGCCTTACTTACCTGTGTACTCCATGTGTGCTCCTTTGGACTCACTAAAAGAAATCTAATGAAATGAGCAGAAAAAGCTTATAACAAATAAAATGTGTTTTGAAGATATTACATGGCTTTTCATTCTTACTGGTACAATATACGAATATGGCTAACCTGTCATTATATTTTTAAAAATTGCTATCATCATCATCGCTACTACTACACTAGCTGACAAGTGAAATATTGCATTCGCAGAAGAATACAGAAGAGACCCCATAAGAAATGTATAACATTTAATTATGCTATTGCACACAACATGTCAATGGCAAATGAATGTTTTATGAATTTGTAATACAGTTCCAGGTTTGAAGCTAATAACTATGTATAAATAGTATTGCAAGGTAACAAAACCAGGGCTTAATTTGTATAATGTGTGCCTGGTGATAGGCTCACCCTATGTTTTAACTGCCAGGCAAGTGGAAGTGAGAAATGCCTTGAGCAAATGCAGTTTCTTGCACCAATTTTGTGATGTGCCTCATCCTGCAAACCTAAGTTAGTCCTGATTTCATGTTAAAGTGGAAGATACCAGCCATTTTAACTTGTGCTTCTGTACATGGAATTGGGACAGATGCTGCCTTGCCCTTCACTTTAGCCAGCAAAATATCTTGGACCAGCCCTGTCTGTACAACATATCCTGGGATCAAGCAAATACAAATGGCTGCCTCATTGCTTGCTTGAAAAATGGCTTTGCCTCATGCAGCGTATTATTAAATGTTTTCTCATATTGCATTTTAGCTACTGTTTTCATTTAATTCTGATTGGTATTAATTGTATTTAAGTTCAAGTGCTTTCTAATTGTAAACCCACATGGCAGGATTTTATGCTGGGCAGAGTATAGATTTACTAATGTAGGTGTGTGTGTCATAATGTGTATCTTGTATTTCAGTACGCATTCTCATAATTAAGAAAAACAGGTGCTTCCAGATAGACTGTGGTCATACAGGTTTCTGTAATGGATGGAGCATTAGCACCAGGGGTACTTTAAACAATGAAATCAAAATGATTGTTCATTTGCAATGTAGTTATGGTAGGTATTCATTTAATAATAGTCTTTGTAGGGTTATTAATAGGATGTTGACCAGGTCAACATTCTCAAACATAAGCCATTCTGGTTTTAAGATCTCTTAATGAAGCTATTATCTTAGTCATTCCACCATCAATGTCATATCTAGTGAAGACACAAAAGAGGAGTTTCTTGGTGGCTGGTCACAGATCCTGGAATTCCCTGTCAGAAGAGGCTAGGTTCCCTTCTCTACTGTCCTTCCAGGCAGTCAATTTTTTTAAATTAAAGTAGGCCTGGAACTTGGTCTGCAATTGAAGGAGTGCCTATCAGTTGGAGGTTGGCTATTTTTTAATGTGGTTTTATTTATTTATTTTTGAAGGAAGGCAGGGTACAAATCTGAAAAGGCCCAAATATCTGATACATAAATATATAATACATACAGAATTTTTAGTTTGCCCAGCTGGCATCTACAGTAGAGTCTCGCTTATCCAATCTTCACTCATCCAATGTTCTGTATTATCCAATGCAGTCTGCCATCACAGGACTGAACTTTTTACGGATTTAACTTCTGACAATGTTGTTACTGTAAGTTCATCTTATGCAATTCTACCTATATTTGTAGTCAATTTTTTAGTAGTCAATGTTTTAGTAGTCAACGTTTTCAATATATTTTGATGTTTTGGTGCTAAATTTGTAAATACAGTAATTACTAACATAACGTTACCATGTATTGAACCGCTTTTTCTGTCAATTTGTTGTAAAACATGATGTTTTGGTGCTTAATTTGTAATATCATAATGTAATTTGACATTTAATAGGCTTTCCTTAATCCCTTTTTATTGCCCAAAATTTTTGCTTATCCAATGTTCTGCCGGCCAGTTTAGATTGGATAAGCAATACTCTACTGTATTTGCCATTTTCTCTCTGAATAGAGGCTATAGCGAAACATTATAACCAGCAGCCATTCAGGCTTTAAGACTCTCCCAGTCAAATGAAGCACCAAAACATCATGTTAGTCAACAAATTTGGTAGAAAAAGTAGTTCAATACGCAGTAATGCTATGTAGTAATTACTGTATTTATGAATTTAGCACCAAAATATCATGATATATTGAAAACATGGACTACAAAAATGCGTTGGATAATCCAGAACATTGGATAAGCGAGTGTCGGATAAGTGAGACTCTACTGTAATTACAACATAGCACTACTGAGCATTGAACTACTTTTTCTGTCAAATTTGTTGTATAATATGATGTTTTGATGCTTAATTTGTATAACGATTACCTAATTTGATGTTTAATTGGCTTTTCCTAAATCCTTTCTTATTATCCAACATATTCACATCCTGCCGGCCTGTTTATGTTGGATAAGTGAGACTCTACTGCATATTGATAATCTTATATTATCTGCTTAGAACTGGATTATATGAGGCCCCTTCTTCACAGCTGTATAAAATGCACACTGAAGTGGATTATATGGTAGTGTGGACTCAAGATAATCCAGTGCAAAGCAGATAATATAAGATTATAAATGGGTTATATAGCTGTGTGGAAGGGCCTTGAGTCTACACTGCCATATAATCCAGTGCAAATTAGATAATCTGTGGAAGAAGCCTAAGTGAGGCGTAAATCTGCCTGTCCCCTTACTGAACCCTGGCCCTCCTTTGGCTGAGTCGGTTGCTAGGAGACGAAGTGGGCAGAGATTAGCCCTCTAAACTGGCAGCAATTGGATAAAAACAATTATTGGTCTCCCTCTAATTAGGACTTTTTCTTTTCTTTTTGTTGTATCTTACTGGAGCCGTGGATGATGGGTTGTGTTGTCAAATTTCGAGGTTGGGCGGCCTGTAGTTTTGTTGTTTTGTGGGTTGCCCTGATGCCATCACTCTTTTATATATATAGATAATGGGGGTCTCACTATTGAAAGGGACATTCATAAAAGTGAAATTGGGCTGGAAGACATGATGCCAAGGTGACTCCAAAATGGCAGATTATGATTATTAACCAAAGGCCCCTCTCCATCCTGGAGCAAAATCTAATGCCTTCTCATCAGGTATAGGGTGTTGTGTGAAAATCTAAGCTATGGAATCTATCTGGTGGTTTGTTTTGTTTTTTTGGAGCTTGGAAAATTTACTCTTTGGATTAAGAATCCTACCCTCACCAAAAGATTATGGGAGCCATAGTCCAAAGGATATGTTTATGAGGCTTTGGTGTTTCAATTTTTTCAAAATATTATTAATAATACTCCACTTTTTCTCTCCACATGAAAATTAAAGAAATTTAAAATTTCTTTCTCAGATAGGAATTCTGGCAAATGCACACTCTATCAGGAAGACCAATGTCTTTCAGTTTAAGGCCTAAAACTAAAACGTCCTCCTCAGCAAACAGACAATCTGACATAAAGACATAGACTACAAAGGTTAAAAAGAAAGCTTGGCCTGCTTTCTGTAGGCAACTTCTCCCAAAGAAATGAGAAGTCAACATAAATATTAACTGCTTCTTAGAAACAGATAGTTACACAACTATCTCCTTTCCAGATCATAAATGCATTAAGAACTCTTTTTTTATCTGAGGTCATCAAACATCCTGTTTACCTGGATCAAATCTGGAAATGTACAATGACTGTTGACTAGAGATCTTTTGAACAGATGTGTTGGATTGCTCTTCCCTGTATCACCCTTATTTTTTTAAGTTTACTGTGGACAATCTATAGTCACAAAGGTCAACAACAAATTTGCATGTGAATTAGACTGTCATTCTAGTCTGTTGCAAGAAAACAACAATGAAAGAGACTTGAGGAGTACAAAATAGTGTCCCACTTCATTCCTACACCAGACACAGTTTAGTTCCCATCATCAGAAGAGAAACTAAAAAATGTATAGTGTGAGGCAAGCTTCAGGTTGTTTTTTTCAAAAAGAGAACATATGAGAAGGAAGTTTTATCTGACATAAAACTTGACACTTGAGGCCCAGGTGTCGGCTGTGGCTGGGAGGGCCTTTGCACAATTATAACTTGTGCGCCAGCTGCGACCGTACCTCGAGAAGTCTGATCTGACCATGGTGGTCCATGCCTTAGTTACCTCTAGACTGGATTATTGCAATGCATTTTACGTGGGGCTGCCTTTGAAGACGGCCCGGAAACTGCAACTAGTACAACGCTCGGCAGCCAGGCTTTTAACCGGAGCAAATTACAGGGCGCGTTCTACTCCCCTGTTTAAGGAGCTCCACTGGCTGCCGTTTATTTTCCGAGCCCAATTCAAGGTGCAGGTCATTACCTACAAAGCCCTAAACGGTTTGGGACCCACTTACCTTCGTGACCGCATTTCCCCCTATGAACCCGCACGATCTCTTCACTCGTCGGGGGAGGCCCTCCTCTCGCTCCCACCAACATCACAGTTGCGGTTGGTGGGGACGAGGGAGAGGGCCTTCTCCGTCGTGGCCCCCCAGCTCTGGAACTCACTCCCCAGGGAGATCAGGCAGGCCCCTACCCTTCTCTCCTTTCGGAAGAGCCTAAAAACATGGTTCTTCCAGCAGGCCTTTGACAACTGATCTAGTAAGATTGACCAGTCGCCTTCCACTAATAGTCTCGTTTGTACGCCTCTCCTAGCACTTTTGATGGCTATGACACTTTGGATAACCACTCTTCCCTGATGATATCGACATAACTAGCACTTTAGCCCAGTTTCCTACAGATCTTATCCATGATTTTATCATGATGTATTGTATGTGTTTTTATAACTTGTTTTATTGTTGTTTGATTTGTTTTACTGCTTGTTTTTATATTGTCATGACCGGGCTTGGCCCCATGTAAGCCGCCCCGAGTCCCTTCGGGGAGATGGGGCGGGGTATAAGAATAAAATTATTATTATTATTATTATTATTATTATTATTATTATTATTAGCTTTCCGTAATGTCTGCTGCATGTAATAAACTCTCAGGACAAATACTGTACAAAAGTGAGGCTTTAAAATGCCACAACTTTTTTTCCTGATGTGTGTGTGTGTTTATAACAATATGTAATAGTCTAGTCATTCATATACATATACTGTATGTATGTACAGGAAACAGTGTCCCCAACAGCCAACAGTAGCTATAGGAATTATTGGAAGAGCAAGAAAATTTATTTAGATTTAATAATACATGTTTTAATATTTAGTTAGAACTACAAATACCATCTCAAAGCACAATTTTGCATAAAGTGTTCAAAGTGCCATCTCTGAGCTACAAAAGCACCGTCGGCCTTGTCGATGCACAGCGTTGCAAAGCTCGCTCACTTCAAATTTATCTTGTAATTTCACAACACTTCTCTAGTATTTTCTATATGTACAGAATATGATATTATAGTATTGTAAATTAAAAACAAAAAAAGGAGTTACCCTTTGTGACTTTTGTCCCACCCTTGATATACAGTATATATACACACAGTGATTCACAGCACTGCAGTGCTAACTTTGTGTGTGTGTGTGTGTAATATGCAAACACACATATACAGGCAGTCCCTAAGTTACAGACAAGATAGATTCTGTAGGTTTATTCTTAAGTTCAATTTGTATGTAAGTCGGAACAAGTACATTTTTAAGTGTAACTCCAGCCATAGATAGATAAAGATACATAAACTTTGGATAGCATAGGGAAGGGTTAACACCCTGTGTTGTTTCTTTTGCCCCTGTTCAGAAAATTTCACCTCACTTTCTGTCCCCATAAGAATTAGATCTTGAAAAATTTGGATTGTTGTTAAAACAAGGACAAAACTTCAATGGAGACACCTTTTCCATGCTAACTCTTTCAGGAGTGAATTTCCCTTCTGAGGGGTAAATTTCTCTCACTTCCTGTTGTCTCACCCCTGTTTGTAACTAGGAGATGTGTGTAAGTTGGATGTCTGTAACTTGGGGACTTAGCTTCCTGGTTTGAAAGTGGTGTGCAGAATTTATTTCTAGATTTTTTAAAAAAGGTAAAAGTTTTCCCCTGACGTTAAGTCCAGTCGTGACCGACTCTGGGGGTTGGTGCTCATCTCCATTTCTAAGCCGAAGAGCCGGCATTGTCCGTAGACACCTCCAAGGTCATGTGGCCGGCATGACTGCATGGAGCGCCGTTATTTCTAGATATAGACATATATATACACAGAGATATACGTGTGTGTGAGTGGACCTTGAGCTTGTTTGGAGGTTCTAGCAGGGGAGCGCAGCTATCGTATACCCGGGACCGAAGACTGGAGACCTCGGTACACTCCTTCTATACCTGGGACGTCGTCCTCCTCCACCGAGCGCGCAGCTTCGGGAGGGACGCACATGGAGCAGTGAGGGAGGAAGGGGACACCCGCCTAACCAGCCAGATCAGCCGAATCAACCTTGGCGATCAATGGGGTGACAGATGTCACAGCCAGATCGCCCTCACATCCCGTGTGTGTGAGTGCATCTGTGTGTATGTATGTGTGTGTATTAATATATATACCCACATACATATATGTGCACTCACACACATATATCTATGAGTATATATACAGTAGAGTCTCACTTATCCAACGTTCTGGATTATCCAACGCATTTTGTAGTCAATGTTTTCAATACTTCGTGATATTTTGGTGCTACATTTGTAAATACAGTAATTACTACATAGCATTACTGCCTACTGAACTACTTTTTCTTTCATATCTGTTGTATAACATGATGTTTTGGTGCTTAATTTGTAAAATCATAACCTAATTTGATGTTTAATAAGCTTCTCCTTAATCTCTCCTTGTTATCCAACGTATTCGCTTATCCAACATTCTGCCGGCCCGGTTATGTTGGATAAGTGAGACTCTACTGTATGTATATATCTAGAAATAAATTCTGCACACCACTTTCAGAAAACTGTATATAGACAGATATACAGTAGAGTCTCACTTATCCAACACTCGCTTATCCAAGGTTCTGGATTATCCAAGGCATTTTTGTAGGCAATGTTTTCAATATATCGTGATATTTTGGTGCTAAATTTGTAAATACAGTAATTACAACATAACATTGCTGCGTATTGAACGACTTTTTCTGTCAAATTTGTTGTATAACATGATGTTTTGGTGCTTAATTTGTAAAATCATAACCTAATTTGATGTTTAATAGGCTTCTCCTTAATCCCTCCTTATTATCCAAGATATTCGCTTAACCAAGCTTCTGCCGGCCCGTTTAGCTTGGATAAGTGAGACTCTACTGTATCTACATTTACACACGCGCGCGGCTATACATACATACAATGCAAGCAATGCATGTTCTGTGTGTCTGTGTGTGTGTATATATATATAATCACAGAAACACGTATATTTAGACAATTATATAAAAAACTAAACATAAACTCCACACGCCAGTTGCAAGCCAGGAGGCTATAAGGCCCAGTCCCTGTCCGGCTCCTTTCCCTTCCTTCCTGCCTCCCCTCCCTGCTCACCTGTCAAGACGAAGCCCCTGCTCGGCTCCCACGCCTTCGCTTCCTTCCTTCCTTCCTCCAGATTCTGGCCTCACCAGACGGAATTCCCGGTCGAGGGAGGAGGAGGAGCTGAAGCGCCGCCCCTTCTCCGCCAGGGAAAGGACCTCGAAGGCGGGCCGCCGCTTCCTACCTGAATTTACCTCAGACAGGGCCACGCGCCCACTAGGAAAAGGCGAGTGGCGATTGCTCCGCTGGGATGTCACTCAACGAGCAAAAGCCCGCCTCCTCCTCCTTCGTGGCTTTTCTGTTCCGCGTCGTGACGCCGGCGGGCAGCTGTCAGGCCTGGGTCCTCGTGCGCACGCGCAGTCTGTTCCCCTGTCTAATCAAGAGCAGGTGGTTGAGGGAAGCTCGGGTGAGTCATGAGTAGTCCCCAGCCGGAGGAGATTGTTGCCAGGGGCACTGAAGAGATATCTTGTCTGGAGTTTTGCAGATGTTTGCATGCTCAGCAACACAAGCTTCTTGACCCCACTGGGGGAGAGTCTGTAGTAAAATTATTTATTTATTTTATTTATTTACAGCATTTATATTCCGCCCTTCTCACCCCGAAGGGGACTCGGGGCGGATCACATTGCACACATAAAGGCAAACATTCAATGCCATGACATAGAACAGAGACAGAGACAAGACGCAGGCACCGGGCTGGCCTCGAACTCATGACCTCTTAGTCAGAGTGATTTGTTGATTTGTTGCAGCTGGCTTGCTTTCCATCCTGCGCCACAGCCCGGTCCTAAAATTACAATAGTGAGAGAAACTGTCCTGCACAATGCATTCAGTGAACCAGGGACTTCATACTACATGAGGCTGCTAAATTAGCCCAATAATGATAGGGTGAAAAAAATAATAACAGCATTTATATTCCGCCCTTCTCACCCCGAAGGGGACTCAGGGCGGATCACATTACACATATAGGCAAACATTCAATGCCAACAAAGACAAGACAAACATAGGCTCCGAGCGGACCTCGAACTCATGACCTCCTGGTCAGAGTGATTCATTGAAGCTGGCTGCAGCTGGCTTGCTCTCCAGCCTGCGCCACAGCCCGGGCCTGAAAGCACCTGCCACAATGCTGTCACAAGATGCAGAGCCAATCTTCGGAAATGAGGCAACAAAGTGGAGTCCACGACATGCGAGTATGGAGAAGAGCAGACCACTTACTACAATGTGGTCTGAGAGCCTTGCCACATGCACAATGGAGGACCTTTTTATAGCAACACCAGAGGCACTCCAAGTGGCCAGCTACTGGTCAAAGGACATTTAGTGTAATGCCAAGTTTTTAACTTTTGTGTTTTCAAATACATAACTGTAGCCTCAAGTGACTTCTGACAAAATAAATAAATACCTGCCATAATTGCTTACTGCACAATGATCTGGCTATCTATCCTGTAGTTGTGTTGTGCTTGAATTGGGATTGTCTCTTTTTATTGATGAGAAAAACCTGTCAATGAATCCAATATTGCTGTTGTTCTGCCATTCTTCCTTTTGCAATAATTTCCTTCTGTTGTGGTCCTGATATTACAATGCAGATATAATGCTGAAACTGCAAGTGCATGGTTTTGCAAAATAGGGAAATTAAGGGACAAAATGGGTGGGGAGGGGAAGAGACTACATATGTGCTCCAGAGGGCAAACACAGGTAGGAAGTCATGCTGCCTGGAAAACTGATAGTAGGAATTCACATGAAGAAAGGGCCAACGTTATGCAATTGCAATGAGGTGTGAAAGAGATTGTTTTAGTAACGGTATGTCTCTATATGCTTAAGCAACGTGATTATGATGAGGAAATAGGTTGGTGTGATAACAAATCTTTCTGCAGAGCTTTGAACCAGAGGAGGGATTCCTCTCCCTTACCAAAAGTTGTGGTGGAGCAATGGGTTAAACCCTTGTGCTGGCTGAACTGTTAAGGTTGAACTGTTAAAGGTTTGAATCCATGAGATGGGGTGAGCTCCCATATGTCAGCTCTAGCTTCCCATGTGGGAATATAAGAGAAGCCTCCCAGCAGGATGGTAACACATCCAGGCGTCCCCTGGGCAACGTCTCTGTAGACAAACAGTTTTCTCACACCAGAAGTGACTTTGCCTCAATTTGCTTCTGACACGATTTAAAAAAACCAATAAATCCCCTCTGATAGGCATTCAGGGGTGCACTAATTTTATTTATTTCAAATCAGCTTTTGATAACTGTGTCAAGCAGGTTCTGTCAAATATCAAATGAATATTCAATGTCCCTCACAGCCATGGATTGAAGCATGCTCTGTAACTGCAGCCCATTGCTCTGTTAATGTAGTATGATGGCTAGTGGCTTCCATATCAAGACCATGGTTTATCTCCTCTAGATTATAGTCTGATCATTAAAGGAACTATCAAAGGTACTGAATCTACATGATTCAACGCCTTGGATTGCTCCTTCAAAGTTGAGACTAACACTTGGATTGGTTTCTTTGCTCCAGTGATACTGAAGCTGCCACTTGTTAGTGCTTCATGGGAGCCTGAATATTAGCTGTGAAAACCACTTGTGTATTTTGGGAGAGTTGGAAGATTTACTACATAATCCTCTACATGTTTACTCAGAACAGTTCATTGAGTCATGAACTCGTCGAGTTCATTTCTGCTGATTCTCAGACAAGTGGGTAAGCATTGGACTGCAGCCTGTGCTTATTTTTAAGTGCTTTTGTAACCTGCACAATCTTTTGAGAACACATTGGTTCAAGACATTTTGGCTGGCTATGTATGTACAAACCAAGTGCTTATCTTTGTTAAAAGGAGACAGTATTCAATTCAGTACTTTGACTCCCTTTACATAAGCCAATATCATGTCTTTAAACTTTTTGTACTTCTTGTTCTATTAACATTTGTGCAGATCTCTAACTTAACAACATTGTCTCATTTTACTCATCAGTTTTTCCATTAGCTTAATGTTAAATGCAGAATGTGTACATAAAGCAAAGTGTACGCATTCAATTGTAATAAATCTCACTGGTTTAATACTTTTTTCTGCATCTGTATGAATGTATTCTCAGGAAGGAGAACATTTATTTGAGTTTCTCAAACTATATGCCAAAATGTAATGATTTTAATAGGATGGCACATCTTAAGATAAGGGGAAAGGGGAAACTAATTTGTCTATTTAGAAACAGCATCTGCATATCATCCTAAAAAAAATCCTAGACTAGAGCCATTCTTGATATGTAGATACTGTTTCTAAATAGACAAATCAGTTTCCTCTTTCTGCCTTTTTTTCTAGAGTCACTCACTCCAGCCTACTTTTCTTTAATTTGCAAGCACAGTTTTCTCCATTATAAGCACTTTAGTTTGCATGTCTGTTTTCCCGTCACATTTTTCATTTTCTGACATGTCAGCATCTGGTAGAAGATTGTCATGCAAAATGACAAATAAAATTTGGTGAGAACTTTGACTCTTTATCTAACATGTTCTGTTCTTAGTTGGATGTGTTAGTATAGAAGGTTGTACAGAAATGTTATGCACTCTGTTTTGACATATAATAGAGTCTCACTTATCCAACATAAAAGGGCCGGCAGAAAGTGAAAATGGATAAGTGAAAATGTTGGATTAAGGAAAAGCCTATTAAACGTCAAATTACATTCTGATTTTACAAATTAAGCACCAAAACATCATGCTTTATAGCAAATTGACAGAAAAAGCAGTTAAATACATGGTAACGTTATGTAGTAATTACCGTATTTACGAATTTAGCAACAAAACATCGCAGTGTATTGAAAACATTGACTACAAAAGCATTGGCTACTAACAAATTGACTGCAAATAAAGATAGAATTGCATAAAATGAACTTACAGTAACAACATTGTCAGAAGTTAAATCCGTAAAAAGTTCAGTCCTTGCTGCCTAGAGAAACAGCTGTGGATCAGGCAGGAAGCAGCCTGCGTTGGATAATCCAGAATGTTGGATAAGCAAGAGACTACTGTATATGGAATTCTGAGGGTTGTAGTTTGGTGAGCTCTCTGCCAGAGAATTCTAAATATCCCTCTCTATACTACAAGTTCCACTGTTTCCTAGAATCACATCAGTTAACGTAAAATCATAGTGCTTTAATTGTGTTGTGTGAATATGCCTCTCATCCATATCTGCAGATATGCAACAGCATTGCATGCCCAACTGTACTTTGCACACCTTGGAACTGAAATTACACTTTTCACATCAGACAGAAATGTTCAATGACTTCCACAGAGAAATGTGTACAAGGGTAAGATACCAACAGTTTTAGGCCTAAATATGGTACATTAAAAAGCACCAAATCTGCCTTGTTATTACTTGGTTAGGAAACTACCAAGGAATCCTAGGTGCTGTATATATTTCAGAGGAACTGGCAAAAGGAATTCTGACTATTCTTTGCCTAAGAAAATCCTATGCACTTCACGGGCTGTCATAAGTTAAGAGGCAAATTAAAGGCATACACAAGATCCCATGAGGATCACAACCAAAGTTGTTTACGTACACCTTGTTCGCAGAAACAGAATTGCAGTCACACTCCACATTTGCAGGTTTCACTTTTGTGAATATTATTCACAGATTTTGTGTTTCTAGAATTCTCTTGATCTTCCAATTTAACACTTATGATCAACTTCTGCCACACAGTTACACTGCAGGATCTAGGAGAACCCTTCATACAACACTTCTGTAGGCATTTGTAGGTCCTCCAGTGTGATGCTATGATCAACTTTGGCAAATGTTGACTATAGAGCTGTCCAGATGGATCTAGAGCAGTGGTTCTCAACCTGGGGTCCCCAGATGTTTTTGGCCTACAACTCCCAGAAATCCCAGCCAGTTTACCAGCTGTTGGGATTTCTGGGAGCTGAAGGCCAAAAACATCTGGGGACCTTAGGTTGAGAGCCACTGATCTAGAGATTCTTAGGTAGATGCTCTCTTGGGTTAAAAAAGTAATGTTTTTAATTTGGAATTTGTTTTCACATTTTCATAAATATGGAGCAAATATTTCCAGTAATATGGAGGGCTGACTATAATCGCAAGTTAACTAGTGATTGTATGTAATTGCTGCCAAACCTTGCATAAATGTTAAGGACAGCATTCACACGAGGCCCAGCAGATGTAAACAACATTTCCTCCTCTCTCCTTTCAACCATAGAATCATAGAATCATAGAATAGTAGAGTTGGAAGAGACCACATGGGCCATCCAGTCCAACCCCCTGCTAAGAAGCAGGAAATCGCATTCAAAGCACCCCCGACAGATGGCCATCCAGCCTCTGCTTAAAAGCCTCCAAAGAAGGAGCCTCCACCACGGCTCCGAGGAGAGAGTTCCACTGTCGAACAGCCCTCACAGTGAGGAAGTTCTTCCTGATGTTCAAGTGGAATCTCCTTTCCTGTAGTTTGAAGCCATTGTTCCGTGTCCTAGTCTGCAGGGCAGCAGAAAACAAGCTTGCTCCCTCCTCCCTTTGACTTCCCTTCACGTATTTGTACATGGCTATCATGTCTCCTCTCAGCCTTCTCTTCTGCAGGCTAAACATGCCCAGCTCTTTAAGCCGCTCCTCATAGGGCTTGTTCTCCAGACCCTTAATCATTTTAGTCGCCCTCCTCTGGACGCTTTCCAGCTTGTCAACATCTCCCTTCAACTGTGGTGCCCAAAATTGGACACAGTATTCCAGGTGTGGTCTGACCAAGGCAGAATAGAGGGGGAGCATAACTTCCCTGGATCTAGACGCTATTCCCCTATTGATGCAGGCCAGAATCCCATTGGCTTTTTTAGCAGCCGCATCACATTGTTGGCTCATGTTTAACTTGTTGTCCACAAGGACTCCAAGGTCTTTTTCGCACACACTGCTGTCAAGCCAGGCGTCCCCCATTCTGTATCTTTGATTTCCATTTTTTCTGCCGAAGTGAAGTATCTTGCATTTGTCCCTGTTGAACTTCATTTTGTTAGTTTCGGCCCATCTCTCTAGTCTGTCAAGATCGTTTTGAATTCTGCTCCTGTCTTCTGGAGTGTTAGCTATCCCTCCCAGTTTTGTGTCGTCTGCAAACTTGATGATCGTGCCTTCTAACCCTTCGTCTAAGTCGTTAATAAAGATGTTAAACAGAACCGGGCCCAGGACGGAGCCCTGCGGCACTCCACTTGTCACTTCTTTCCATGATGAAGACGACGCATTGGTGAGCACCCTTTGGGTTCGTTCGCTTAGCCAATTACAGATCCACCTAACCGTAGTTTTGTCTAGCCCACATTTTACTAGTTTGTTTGCCAGAAGGTCGTGGGGGACTTTGTCGAAGGCCTTACTGAAATCCAGGTAGGCTACATCCACAGCATTCCCTGTATCGACCCAACTCGTAACTCTATCGAAAAAAGAGATCAGATTAGTCTGGCATGACTTGTTTTTGGTAAATCCGTGTTGACTATTAGCAATGACCGCATTTGTTTCTAAGTGTTCGCAGACCACTTCCTTAATGATCTTTTCCAGAATTTTGCCTGGTATTGATGTGAGGCTGACCGGACGGTAATTGTTTGGGTCGTTCTTTTTTCCCTTCTTGAAGATAGGGACCACATTCTCCCTCCTCCAATCTGCTGGGACTTCTCCCGTTCTCCAAGAACTCTCGAAGATAATTGCCAGTGGTTCTGAAATAACTTCCGCTAGTTCCTTCAGTACTCTTGGATGTAGCTGGTCTGGCCCTGGGGGCTTGAATTCGTTTAGAGTGGCCAGGTGTTCCTGGACAACTTGTTTCCCTATTTGGGGTTGGATTTCCCCCAATCCTTCGTCCATTCCATGTTGCTGAGGTTGAAGATGGCTTTCTTTTTGTGAGAAGACCGAGGCAAAGAAGGCATTAAGTAGTTCTGCCTTTTCCCTGTCCCCTGTCGCCATCACCCCATCTTCTCCTTGCAATGGCCCTATCGCCTCCTTCTTCTTCCTTTTTCTACCAACGTAAGCAAAAAAGCCTTTTTTGTTGTTTTTTATGTCCCTGGCAAGCCTGAGCTCATTTTGCACTTTAGCCTTGCGAACCTTTTCCCTACAAGTGTTGGCTATACGTTTGAATTCTTCTTTGGTGATTTCTCCCCTTTTCCACTTCTTGTGCATGTCACTTTTGCGCTTTAGCTCAGTTAGAAGTTCTTTGGACATCCATTCTGGCTTCTTTGCACTTGTCTTATTTTTCTTCTTTGTTGGCACTGTTTGCATTTGCGCCTTGAGTATTTCACTTTTGAAAAACTCCCATCCATCCTTAACTCCCTTGTTTTTTAATATCGGCGTCCATGGAATGCCGCTTAGTAATTCCTTCACTTTTTGGAAGTCAGCTCTCTTAAAGTCCAGGAAGCGTGTTTGACTTGTCTTAGTTTCAGCATTCCTTTGTATTGCAAACTGCAGGAGCACATGGTCACTTGCCCCTAAGGATCCAACCACTTCAACTGTATTGATCAGGTCTTCCACATTTGTTAAGATTAGATCAAGAGTTGCTGATCCCCTTGTTGCCTCTTCTACCTTCTGGACCATAAAATTATCTGCAAGGCAATTGAGGAATTTGTTGGACTTTGTACTCTTGGCTGAGTTTGTTTTCCAGCAGATATCGGGATAATTGAAATCGCCCATGACTACTATATCTCTTCTTTGTGCCTGTTTGGTCAGCTGTTGACAGAAGGCTTCATCAAGTCCTTCATTCTGACTCGGAGGTCTGTAGTAGACACCCACGACAAGATCTTTTTGAGTCCCGGTTCCCTTGATTCTTATCCAGATGCTTTCAAGCTGGTTTCCCGAATTACAGTCTTGCATTTCTTCTGCAACGTAACTGTTTTTGACATATAAAGCTACCCCCCCTCCTCTCCCCTTTGTTCTATTTCTGTGAAAGAGGTTATAGCCCTCAATGGTTAAATTCCAGTGATGGGAGTCATCCCACCAGGTTTCAGTGATGCCTATGACATCGTATGTGTGGTGCTGTGCTAGGAGTTGTTCGTCTTGCTTATTTCCCATGCTCTGAGCATTAGTGTAAAGACATGTAAACCTTTGCTTTACAGCAGGAGTAAGCAAACAGGATTCTTTAATTCATTTCTGCAGTAGGCCAGGATTACTAGTTGCTTCTACTAAAACCAATGCTCTGTAGAAAGTAAGACACATGGAAAAAAGAACACCATGATCCTCCAAACTTTGTTGCCTTGACCCTCAGCCAGTATGCCTATGGTTAAGAAAGAAAAAGGGGATTTATTATTGGTTAAAAATATAAACTATCTGAACTTTAAAGGTCTTGTCCCACTTGCTTGGTCCTATTTTCCCCAATAGGTTTAGCGTGCCCTGGATAGCTTTTTTTATAAAGTGTGAACTAAAAGAGCCTATTTGCAGCCCCACCTACATAGGAGATAGCAACCATAACACAATAAAGTGAATAGACTTCATTAGTTGAGATGATTCAGAGAGCTGAAATGCACATTTGGCTGTGAAGGATAAAAATATTATGGGAAAATAAAACAGCCGAGTGATGCTAAAGGAGTTGACTTAGCTCACAACCCATGACACATTCCCTTTTCATGTAGAAAGCAGTTTTGGCTCCCAGCGGGGAGTATGGATTGCAGGTGGAGAGAGAAACCACTTGTTTCAGCAAGGTGAAGACTAATGGATGCGATAAAATCTCCCAGGAGCACATCAAGTACCAATTAGGTAATGCATGTGACTACAATATTGTCTCCCTTATAGTTTCAATTTACTTGTCACAAGTTCTCTCAACAGCTGCTGTCTGTTAGGGAGCTATGCCTGTACCAGCAAAAAGGGCAAGGGAGGAGGAAACTGCCGTGATATATTTGCTGGAGATTGCCAGCCGATGATTGCCAGCTTGTGTCAGCAACTTCAGTCTTGCTGTTGAGCAATCAAGAGAAAGCAAGCCAACAAATCAATGCCGGAAGACATTCCTAAGCCCACAACCTCCTCTATTACGTGCATTTCTTCTTTTTTTTCAGTATCACCCCACAAACACAACTGACTGTTTTTCCCCCAAAAGAAATGAATTCCTAAAATTTCTTAAATTTTATTATGTTCATTATGGGTTGCATACTTTTAAAAATCTGATGTATACTAAAACATTCCTTTCCAAGTTATTCTAATAATAGCAAACTCAGTCAATGCGAATCCTCTTCTGAATTATTATGCAATCAAAAGAACACAATCTGTTCATAAACAAAAATCATCAATAATTTGGGGAAACTCCAAAGCTTGCAAAAATACAAAAAAATATTGTAGAGGGAAGATGAATCCTTCCCTCCAAGTGCTTGTGTTCAGGAGCAAGCTGACTGCTGGGAAGGGGCTAGGAAATGGAATAGAATAGCCTGGAGAAAGCCATAATACCATATACATATTGTTATGTTCCTTCAAGACATTGCTGACCTATGATAACTGTAAAGCAAACCTATCACAGCCTTTTTTGGGCATGTTTGTCTGCCATTGCTTTCTTTTGAGACTGAGAGAGAGTGACTTGCCCAAGGTCCATCTGTGTGTTTCAAAGCCAAGCAGGGATTTAAACCCTGGAGTTCAGAGTCATCGTTTAATGCTCAAGCCACTGCATGACACTGGTTTTAGTTCCACTTAATTTGGAATGATTTACTTTATATGGTAAACACAGCACCTACTTTCAAATCAAGGAAATGAATCTCTTGCCAGATCTGATTTACATCTTTTAAAAACTAGCATACACATCAGACCCAACAGAACTTGTTTCAATTGATCTATGTCTGTTTATCCACTGGTTAAAAATTAAATGCAAGTTACTTATTACTATTACTTATTACTATTAATATACAAAATCTACAAAACGTGTCTCCTTAGTTCTGGTTGAAACTGTGCATATCTCCAGATGGTCTTGTACTGCAGTTCCCAGCATTCCTCACCACAGGCTAAACTAGCTAGGCTAGGGCTTAGCTAGACTCTTCAATTCAAAACCATCAAGAGGGTGGCAGAGTTATCTAAATATTAGAAAGCCAAGAATATATTATGGGCCATTGAGAAATATAATTCTGTTTCATTACTATGCTTATTTGAAAATGCTTCAAAAGTGATAAGGTGATAAATGCTTACATATTACATATGTGCTATACCCACATTAGAGACATTATACCATAGAAATATATAGCAGGGTCCTACCTATTTTCTCAGAAGTAAGTTGCTTTGGATTCAGTGAGACTTATTCTTCAGAAAACGTGAATATAATCAAAGCCGCAGGGAATTTTAGCCCTCTCTTCTTTGATTTTTCAAAACGTGTTTAGGCTTTTCTCTTTACCCGGGGGAAGAGCATGCACACGTTTTGATTTGAATGTCATCTGTTTTCCTGCAGTGATCCGAACAGAACCAATGGAACTGCGAACATTTGAAGCGTGGCTAAATGGGTGAATAAGATTTCTATTAAATGCACTCCTTCCCCCCCCCCCCCTTGCCCTTCAAGCACAGATGGGATGCAGCGTCGCTTTGCACGGCATGTGGAACTGTCATTTGGGATGCCACGGTTATCATTGAAGGCCACGCCACTTGAGCATCCTTAGGAGTTTTTTTAATGGAACCGGCAACATTGATTTACTTATAATACTTCTCATATCACCCTTTCCTTTCAAGGTTGTTATAGCTTTTTCTAGTAATCCGTTGGCCAGTTTGGACAGGAGGGAAATGAAGATGTTTCTCCCAATCCTTTGCCTGCTCTTGCTTTGAAGTTTTGGCTCATGATAGGTCTGCTTTTATCCCAGCTCAGTTTGCGTACAGTTGTCAGCTATCATTTGCACACAAGATCTTGACAGGCCAATGATAGTCTTTTACCTCTCCCTCTCCTTGCCCTCTTAGCAACAGACTTGTGTTAGGATGTCATTGTAATCACTTCTGTCTTTCTTACATCCCCTTTACATTATACATTGCCCACCTAAAAAGAACCAGTTACAGGGTCAATGCCAGGTTTCAAGGAATCACCAGCCAACTGTCTTTTTCTGAACCACCTGCAATGTGTGTATATTAGCCAACTATAATATGAGTTTGTCCCTAGTAAATCTTATACAATTTTAGTTAACTCTGGCAGGCAGTTAAAGTGGTAGCAATTTTTTTTAGCATGTCAGAGCAACATGAAAACATACTGCAAGTCGCTTCTGGTGTGAGGCAATTGGTCGTCTACAGAGACGTTACCCAAGGGATGTCTGGATATATTACCATCCTGCTGGGAGGCTTATCTCATGTTTCCACAAGCTAGAGCTGACAGGTGGGAGCTCACCCCATCTCAAAGATTCAAACTGGAAACCTTCAGGTCAGCAACCCATTTTTTACATCAGCAGTCCAGCCGACAAAAGGGTTTAACCCATTGTGCCACTGCAGCTCCTAGTAGTAGCAATGTGCAGCATTAGGCAGGTGGAGTAGCTATTTTATCTTCCCACTATAGTTTTTTTCCTAAGGTGCAACAACACTGTACAATTAATCCAGTTTGATGTCACGTTGACCACCATGACTCAATGCTATGGAATCATGAGAGTTGTACTTTGGTGAGGCACCAGCACTATTTGGGTGAAGGAGCTAAAGATCTTTTAAAACTACAGCTCTTATGATTCTATGGCACTGAACCATGGCAGTTAAAATGGTGCCAAGCTACATTAATTCTACAGTGTAAACAAACACACCCCTAGTATCTCTTTGAGACTGAGAGTCTCCTTGAGGCATTATGGGAAATCATAATTGCAGTTCAAAAATGTCCAGTTCGGCCAGATGCCACTAGCAGCCTTTTCAAAAGGGGAGATGTGACTTGTGGATCCCACATATAGGTACTAGGAATTTAAGAAGAACAAAATCCATAGAAGAGCATTACCTTTATTAGCCAACTGAAATTCACAAAATACATCATGCAGGTTTTTGAAGCAAATTAAAAATTGCACATTTAAAGTCTGGTGCATACTAAAATGTTCCTATTCTAGGTATGCTAATTACAAATTCATTCTATGAGAATCATTTCCTGAATTATTATATAGCCAAAAGAGTACAACCCTCATACAAAAGAGAAGTATAAGCAATTTTGGAAAATCCTAATTTGCAGAACTGAAAAAAAATCTTGGCAGTGGGTGGGGAGAGAACCCAACTTGAAAATATATTTTGGTTGGGCAAAACAAGTATCAATTTTTGTGGCTTTTGTATTTTGTTGTATAGCCAGTTACCCTGTATGTTTCCTGCACTAGAAAACAGTGGAGACTGGAGAGCTTGGAAAGTTACTTTTGAAATGTAATTTTGTTTCTCGCACAAAGAACAGAACAGCAGCTAACGTGTGTTATGGTCACAGTTCTAAAAGCATGTCTTACCATTTATATTTCTCAAATATAACTTAAATGGTTATCTTTGAGTTACTTTTTTTTAAAAGACAGCTGAATACTACAAGGCACTGACATTTCATAGAAAAATATATTTTTCTAGTCCATCTAATTGCTGATAATCTGTGCCCACAACAGAGCACATCTCAACAAAATGAGGCAGCAGCATGAGCCAGCATTTGAACCATCTGATATTTCTCCTGCATCATTTGATATGGCTATTTATTTTTTTATTTGCAGTATTTATATTCCGCCTTTCTCACCCCAAATGGGACTCAGGGTGGATCATAGAACATAGATATGCAGCAAACATTCAATGCCATTTATAAACTAACATGATAGACAATTGTATGTAGATAGAGGTATATATAGACTTTTCCCATCTTTTGGCATCTTGGAGGCTTGTGCTCGGTTCCGGCTATTGGAGGTGCTGTCGCTCCATCTCCCTGCCGAAGAGCTTTGTTCATAAACTTCCTCCTTGACTGAATTGCCTGCATTTTTCTGGCATTTCCTTATGGCTGCCTTAATACCTCCCCACTTTTATAAAGCAGTCCCTATTTATCCACTCACATTTTGCTTTTGAACTGCTAAAAGGCAGAAGCTGAGCTAAAGGCCAGGAGCTCACCCTGACCTGGGCTTTGAACTGTTAAACTTTCGATTGATAAGATTTACTGAAGCTGGTGGTTTAACCTACTGTGCTAAAGCCCAACCCTATGTAGGCTATGCCTATACAACTAACTGAAAGTTAGAGTGTTTCTAATATAAACTTTTTCCAATTTAGTTATATCTTTACTGGGTGGAAAACAGCTAGAAATATTTTTACAAGTCATATCTTGGGCACTGATTTTCAAACAAACACTTGTTGCCCATTAAGCAAAACTGCTACTTTTTATTTTTAATATATTTTTAAATTATGGAAATACCCCCAAAGTTCCATAAAAAGACACCCTGAAAAGTAGTGATTAGGAATAACAAGTGACTATTACAACAGTAGCAACTGTACTAGACACTACATTAGATGATTACATGTTATTTGTTCCATGTTACTTATAAGAAAAGTATTCATTATAAAGTATAGTCACAAATCTGTATCCACATATTCAAAAATATATGTTTATTTTCAAAAAAATCCCAAAAGCAAAGTTGATTTTGCCATCTATATATATAAAAGAGTGATGGCATCACGGCGACTCACAAAACAACAAAAGTACAGGCCCCGCAACCTCGAAATTTGACAACACAACCCATCATCCATGCCTCCAGGTTGATACAACAAAAAGAAAAGAAAAACAAAGTCCTAATTAGAGGGAGAGCAATAATTTTTTTTATCCAATTGCTGCCAGTTTAGAGGGCTAATCTCTGCCCACTTCGTCTCCTAGCAACCAACTCCTAGCAAGCCAAGGGACAGCCAGGGTTCAGTTAGGGGACAGGCAGACTTAGGCTATCTAATTTGCACTGGATTATATAGCAGTGTAGACTCAAGGCCCTTCCACACAGCTATATAACCCATTTATAATCTTAGATTATCTGCTTTGCACTGGATTATCTTGAGTCCACACTACCATATAATCCACTTCAGTGTGCATTTTATACAGCTGTGAAGAAGGGGCCTCATATAATCCAGTTCTAAGCAGATAATATAAGATTATCAATAAACAGTAGACTCTCACTTATCCAACATAAACAGGCCGGCAGGATAAGTGAATTTGTTGGATAATAAAAAGGGATTAAGGAAAAGCCTATTAAACATCAAATTAGGTAATCGTTATACAAATTAAGCACCAAAACATCATATTATACAACAAATTTGACAGAAAAAGTAATTCCATGCGCAGTAATGCTATGTAATAATTACAGTAGAGTCTCTCTTATCCAACACTCTCTTATCCAATGTTCTGGATTATCCAATGAATTTTTGTAGTCAATATTTTCAATATATCGTGATATTTTGGTGCTAAATTCATAAATACAGTAATTACTACATAGCATTACTGTGTATTGAACTACTTTTTCTGCCAAATTTGTTGTCTAACATGATATTTTGGTGCTTCATTTGTAAAATCATAACCTAATTTGATGTTTAATAGGCTTTTCCTTAATGCCTCCTTATTATCCAACATATTCGCTTATCCAATATTCTGCCAGCCCGTTTATGTTGGATAAGTGAGACTCTACTGTACTGTATTTACAAATTTACCACTAAAAGATCACAATGAATTTAAAACACTGACTACAAAAACATTGATTATGAAAAGGCAGACTACGTTGGATAATCCAGAACATTGTATAAGTGAATGTTGGATAAGTGAGATTCTACTTTAATATGAAATAATTACTGGGATAGAATAATGCAGAACAATATAATCTCTAAAACCAGGACAGTAAATAAACAGGGGAATTCCACACAGGAAACAATCAGGGCCAGCTAACACCTCCTAACAAAGTATTCCCATCATCAAAGTCTGGCAAATCCTCTGTTTTCTCAGGGCCACAGACAGTAGAAGCACATAAAATATCGCAAACAACACCACTCTGAAAACAAGGGAATTCCAGACAGGAAACAATCAGGGCCAGCTAACACCTCCCAACAAAAAATTCACTCAGGAGGAAACAGCCAGGCTTTAAAGCTGCAAGGCTTAATCATTTTCCCTAATTGCAGCATTCATACTTGCCTCCAACAGAAAAAAAACCAATCAGAAATATTGTATATTCACAACCTTTAGGAAATAATATCCCCTGATGGTGCAGCGTGTTAAAGCGCTGAGCTGCTGAACTTCTGGAATGAAAGGCCACAGGTTTGAATTGGGGGAGTGGAGAGAGCCCCCACGGTTAGCCCCAGCTTCTGCCAACCCAGAAGTTCAAAAACATGCAAATGTGAGTGCATCAATAGGTACTGCTCCGGCAGGAAGGTAGCGCCGCTCCATGCAGTCATCCCACATGACCTTGGAGGAGTCTACGGACAACGCCGGCTCTTCGGCTTAGAAATGGAGATGAGCACCAACCCCCAGAGTGGGTCACGACTGGACTTAACGTCAGGGGAAAACCTTTACCCTTGACCTTAACTACCACCAATTCCTCAATACTTTATTTACCATACCACCAGACTTCGCCACAGCAACGCGTGGCCGGGCACAGCTAGTTTTATATAAAGGGATACCATTGTATATATAGGAACCCCGGTGGCGAAATGTGTTAAAGCACTGAGCTGCTGAACTTGCAGACCGAAAGGTCTCAAGTTCAAACCCCGGGAGCAGCCGCTGTTAGCTCCAGCTTCTGCCAACCTAGCAGTTCGAAAACATGCCAATGTGAGTAGATCAATAGGTACCGCTCCGGCGGGAAAGTAACAGCGTTCCATGCAGTCATGCTGGCTACATGACCTTGGAGGTGTCTACTGACAAGGCCGGCTCTTCGGCTTAGAAATGGAGATGAGCACCAACCCCCAGAGTCAGACATGACTGGACTTAACGTCAGGGGAAACCTTTACCTTTTTACCATTGTATATAATGGGTCTTGACCCTTTGCTATTCATGGGTATTGCTTTTAGGATTTAAACTTGGAGTTAGGTTGGCATTCTTGCTTGCTTCTTTCTTGCTGTACTGCTTGCTGTGCCCCAATCTGAGTCAACCACTGAAGAAATACAACATGATGGGAAAATGGAGAAGGGATGGGATCCATCACCTCTGCTCCTGGTGAAAAAGGTATCATGAATGTCTCCCAAAAGTTCACAGAAAAAAGGCAGGAGACATGTGGGCCGGGAGCATCAGGGCAAGATTGCAAACCTTAACAGGGAGGAATACATAAACTTAAGACACTGAAGCAGTCTGCTTTTGCCTGAGTCTACTGGGAAGGGCAAGATTTTGCCTCTCCTTCCTCTCCTGCTGAATAAACTGAATGCAAGAGAATTTGGTACATAGAACTCAAGTTTACAGCAACTGAAGCTGAGGACAAAGAGGCAAAGTGAGAAGAGGCGGGGTAGTGAGTTCAAGGGGACACTAAGTTTCAAAGATTTCAAAGATTATACATTTGTGGCTTAGTGGCTTTCTGCATCCTGCAAATCACACTTCCATATCCCTGGACTAGGATTAAAACGGCTGCGGCTTTGGATGTGCCTACACTGTAGAATGAATGCCATTTAGCTGCCAAGGCTCAATGCTTTGTAAGTGTGGGAACTGTAGTTTTACTAGGTATTGCCTTTTCTGCTAAAGAGTGCTGGTACGTCAGCAAACTGCAAATCCCAGGATTTCATAGCATTGAGCCTTGGCAGTTAAGGTGGTGTCAGACTGCATTCATTCTAGAGCAGGCCTGGGCCAACTTGGGCTCTCCAGGTGTTTTGGACTACAACTCCCACCATTCCTAACAGCCTCAGGTCCCTTCCTTTTCCCTCTCAGCCGCTTAAGCTGAGGCTGTTAGGAATGGTGGGAGTTGTAGTCCAAAACACCTGGAGAGCCCAAGTTGGCCCATGCCTGCTCTAGAGTGTAGATGTATCCTTTGTCTCATACCTCAGACTTTGCTTGGCATTCTCATTTGCCAAAGGAGTTTGCCATCAGTGAAGCAGCACAGGGCGTGAGAGGTCAGTTGGTCGCTTTTCTCTTGCCATTGTCATGATGTCTCTTAGGGTTATAAACTTAGCTCATGTGACAGAGGATCTACAGTAATGATTAACCTTCAGTTGGAGAAATTCAAAACAAGGAAATGTTTGCAAGCACATGATGTTGTCAGGTGAGACTGTTTTATCTTTACAGAAATCAAGGCCAAATTTTCATGGTCAAAATTGTCAGGTATTATTGGATCTAAGACTGTAGCTTTAAAATGGCCCAGAGAACTAAAATGAGAGGAATGCCCTGGAAGTGGGTAAATGGTCATTTCGGGTGCATCCACACTATAGAATTAATGCAATTCGACATCACTTTAACTGTCATGGTTCAATGCTATAGAATTTGCAGTTGTTTGTCTTTAACCATCTCTGCCAAAGAATGGTGGTATCCCACCAAACTGCAAGTCCCAGGATTCCATGGCCTTTAGTCAGGGCAGTTAAAGTGGTGTCAAACTGCATTAATTCTACAGTGTAGGTGCATCCTCAGTCTAATTTTGAGATATTCATCTCTATATATGACAGCACCAACACATGGCTTGCCAACTAGGAAATGGGACTAGATAAAAGGATTGGGCACTAAAGGAAACTTTTATTTTTTTCCCCAAAATGTAACTTTGAGCTTTCATGGGCTGCAGCCTAATGTGGGTTGCATATGAGGGGGTATGGGGGGCAAACTGACTCATCAGCCATCGCTGGGTGAAGCACCCAAACTATGAGTTCCAGTCACAGTTTTGCTTGTAAGACCAACCAGACACCGACAATGAAGACTTTTCTAGAGAACCTGCTCCCTCTCCATGTTCTCTGACATAAAAAGAAAACCAGCCCCAAAAGTAATCTAATTTCCCATTCCTTTTGCTCTGTGACCCACAAGAGCAAGTCTAGAGAAATCACCTACATCAAATTTGTGCCTAGAGGTGGTCACCACCATTGCCTTTTCAGCCGCCCTGGCCTACTTGCCATGGACAAGGCAAGCACACATGTTTAGTATCTTTCCCCCATTGGGCCCCATCCCTTCCTATAGATCAGATAAAAACAAAGTATTACATTCTTCTAAAACAGTGGTTCCGAACCTTTGGGCCTCTAGGTGTTTTGGACTTCAACTCCCAGAAATCCCAGCCAGCTTACTAGCTGTTAGGAATTATGGGAGCTGAAGTCCAAAACACCTAGAGACCCAAAGGTTGGAAACCACTGTATCTAAAAGGAGAACCCAGTTGGGCTTTTCCAGGTGAGGATTTTCGAATATTATCCCCAGGTGAGGAATAAAGTGTCCCTGTCCGGCGGCTGGGGCATTTCATATCTCACTATCAAGCCACCTCAGAGCTCCTTCATCCCTTCAAATCTGCCCAGGTAAAATAGGGTGCATCTACACTGGAGAATTGATACAGTTTGACACCACTTTAACTGCCATGGCTTAATGCTATGGAATTTGTCCTGGGAGTTTTAATTTGATGAGGCACTAACACTAACACTAAAGATCATGTAAAACTACAACTTCCATAATTCCATAGCATTGAGCCATGGCAGTTATCATGATGTCAAATAACATTAATTGTACACTGTATATGCATCCATAATGAACCAAACTAATATTCATCTGGATTATTGGACCTTAATTGCTCTTCAGCCAGTAATAGCTTGAATACTGAGGACGTTGCCCTTTAGCAAAACAAAACTATTCTCCCCCACATAGTCAAATCAACATAATGTCCTCCAGATGTGTTGAATTACAGTTTACATCACCCCCAGCCAGCTCAATGGCTCTACTGGCTGGGAATTGCACCAGTTGGGGGAAAAATGCAGTATTGCATCCATTTAGGCTACTGACTGTACTTGGAACTGTAGTAATATGTTTATTAAAATGCCATCGTTTTCTGTATTTTGCTAAATCAGCAAAAGCTTGACTTCTTTTCAAATTTGTTGCCAGACTGATATGACTGAGTCATGGTGAATTATTGTTTTGTTGTTGTTTTTACCAGATTGTCCTTTGGGAATTTTGTAAAAAAATATTAAAATTTTTGACTGTCTCATTTGGAAGTTTTCTCATGTTACAAAAAATAAATCAACAAAGAAAGAACGAGAATACACGTTTTCTTGTTACATAGGATGCTTCATTGGGCAGATTTTTTAGCAGGGTTACTAATAGGATTTGCCCTGCATAATGTGTAAATTATTCATAGGCATTATTACTCAGCAGCCTCATAAACATTTTAGGGTTCCACCTCAGGCTTTCTTCCAATCCACATTTGCATCAAAGAGTCCACTGGAGAAAAACTGGAATCTGGGTCGACAAAGCCATTAAAAGCTACATTGCAAAATGCATCCCATGGGGTGGGGTCTGTCTCATTCTTTTTCTTTTTATATGCCTTTAATATGTATTCTGGAATGGCGAAAATGGTGTCAGCTGTGTCACTGTAAACGGAAATGATTTAATGTATTGTGTGTGATGCAATTCATTTTTTCTTGCCGAGCTGAGATTCATGTTGTGTGTGTGTGTGTGTGTGTGTGTGTGTGTGTGTATGCGAGAGAGAACATTAGAGCCGCCTTTTGTAAACATCCCCAGATTGTATGCAGAGGGGGAAAAATAAAGGTGTGAATCACATCACAGCAGGAGTTATGGCTGGGAAAAGTATCTCTTACAGAATGTTTCCATAAGTCACGCTTCATAATGAATGCAGTCTGCTTTCAGAAATTCTGTAGGAAACTGATGATAATGTGTTACTTAGTTCCAATCTCACTGCAAAAAAGGAGGGGGGAGAAGGGAAGGAGAAAAGAAATAGAAACTGGGGGTAGGGGGTTTTGATTGTGCTTTTACTGCAATGGTAGGGGCTGGAGTGGATGGCCCATGTAGTCTCTTCTATGATTCTACAATCCCAAGCATTTCCTCTGCTTAAAATGCTGGGACTCTGGGTTGTATTTC
The DNA here is from genome assembly GCF_035594765.1 of Anolis carolinensis. Classification (NCBI taxonomy): domain Eukaryota; kingdom Metazoa; phylum Chordata; class Lepidosauria; order Squamata; family Anolidae; genus Anolis; species Anolis carolinensis. The sequence continues at coordinate 31,881,251 of NC_085843.1, forward strand.
AATACTGCACTTGTGCCTTTCCCCTATACTCCCAAAGCCTTGATAAAATAAGATTGAGAACGTTTGCCTTTACTGACTTTCATTGCATGCAATATGCAGTTGCTTTGGGAACCAAAGGTGGAAAATGGGGTTTGTAAATGAAAAGGAAAGAGGGAGTACTGACATAGCAGCAAATTGATTGACTGCGGCGATCATTTTGTGTGAACAACCTCAGAGAACATATGAAACTGCTGTGGTCCCAGACATTTCACGTAATGAAAGATAAACCACTCTTAGATTGAATTTTCAAAGGGATACCTTTGTAAGATGCCTTTAAGATCAACAGATATTACAGCATTAGCTTTCGTGAGTCACAGTTCACATCACAAGATCTGTAAGTATAATCTTAAAATAGAAGTAGAATATCAAGTGCTGTTTGTTATATTTTAGAAGAAGGAACTGGCAAAAGCACATTTTGAGTATTCATTGTGGAAGAAGGCGCCCCTGATAGCGCAGATGATTAAACCACTGAGCTGCTGAACTTGCTGACCAAAAAGTTGGTGGTTCGAATCCGGGGAGCGGGGTGAGCTCCCTCTGCTGACCCCAGCTTCTGCCAACCTAGCAGTTCGAAAACATACAAATGTGAGTAGATAAATAGGTACTGCTCCAGCAGGAAGGTAACGGCGTTCCAAGCAGTCATGCTGGCCTCATGACCTTGGAGATGGCTAAGGAAAACGCCAGCTCTTCAGCTTAGAAATGGAGATGAGCACCAACCCGCAGAGTTGGACACGACCGGACTTAATGTCAGGGGAAAACTTTTATCTTTACCCTTTACCTTGTGGAAGAAATCCTATGAAATTCATGGGTTCACCATAAGATGGCAGGTGACTTGAAAGCGCACTCGCACACACATAATAGGCATGCATTGGCAGGCAAAGGACCACCCTGTGCTTCTTCCAACGTTGGGCAGGTGCATAGATATTTAGGTTAGCTGGAACTGATATTCTGATAGTGATGTTTCAGAGTGGAGGGTTCTAAAACACTATTTAGGGCAGGAGTGGGTAGCTGCTAGATGTTTGGAAACCACATTGGGCTTCCCTGGGACAAAAACAAACCTTCCTTTTTATTTTAAAAAAAGTCACATAAATAGGGTGATAGAGATCATTTGCCATATTTGGGAGTGTCCCTGTTTTAGGGGCATGTTTCAACCCAACACAAGCTTTTTGCCAACTAGGAAATCAACCAGAAGTTAACATCTGTGCAACATCTTTATTAATGAATTTTAGATGAAGGGTTAGAAGGCATAATCACCAAGTTTGCAGATGACACCAAATTGGGAGGGATAGTCAACACTCCAGAAGACAGAATTCAAAAAGATCTTATCAGATTAGAGAGATGGGCCAAAACTAACAAAATGAAGTTCAACAGGGACAAATGTATACTCAATTTAGGCATTAAATTGAAATGCAAAGAAATAGAATGGGGGATGCAGTACATGTGAAAAAAATCTTGGAGTCTTCGTGGACAACAAGTCAAACATGACCCAACAATGTGATGTGGCAGCTAAAAAAGCCAATGGGATTTTGGCCTGCATCAATAGGAGTATAGTGTCTAGATCAAGGGAAGTCATGTTACCCCTCTATTCCGCCTTAGTCAGACCGCACCTGGAAGACTGTGTCCAGTTCTGGGCACCGTAATTGAAGGGAGACGTTGACAAGATGGAATGTGTCCAGAGGAGGGTCTGGAGAACAAGCCCTAGGAGGAGCTACTTAAAGAGCTGGGCATGTTTAGCCTGGAGAAAAGAAGGCTGAGAGGAGATATGATGGCCATTTATAAATATGTGAGGGGAAGTCATAGGGAGGAGGGAGCAAGCTTGTTTTCTGCTGCCCTGCAGACTAGGACGCAGAACAATGGCTTCAAACTACAGGAAAGGAGATCCCACCTGAACATTAGAAAGAACTTCCTAACTGTGAAAACTGTTCAGCAGTTGAACTCTCTGCCCTGGAGTGTGGTGCAGGCTCCTTCTTTGGAGGCTTTTAATCAGGCTGAATGGCCATCTTTCGGGGGTGCTTTGAATGTGATTTTCCTGCTTCTTGGCAGGGGTTGGACTGGATGGCCCAGGAAACCTCTTCTTACTCTATGATTCTGTCTCGCTTATCTCCAGGTTGGAAAAAATGGCTTTCCTGGTCTTAAAAAGCCCAGTGGGAGCTATAAACATGGCATAATTCTCCCTGTGATCTCTGTGTATGATAGAGCATGGAGCACTTAAATATCATAATCAAAAACACTTATGGATTCAAGAAAAGAACTAAATGCTTAGTTTATAGCAATTCCATTTTGAGGTAGGAAGTTACTCATGGTGCTAATCTGAGGCTCATTCTAGGAAAGAGCTGAGAGAGAACTGCCAGGAAGAGAAAAGATGGGAAAACATCCCTCAGAGAATTAGTTTACATCACATAAGGGTCAGGAAAAGTAGATAAGAAGGGAGGACACTTTGGGTCATTCAGACTATCTAATTCTAAACCTATTGCTACATCAGCATTCTTGACTCTTCAAGGCTAAGTGTTGTTGTATTTCTAACAGTGGACACTCGTCAACATTTCACAGATAAAACCAGGACATGTGTGGCCAAGCAACATAAGAGTATGGGCAAGGTGGCAAAATAATGAGAAAGAACTCAGAAGCCAGGAGAGGCTGCAGCAGTTTGCTTTTGTAAGCCCACTGGGAAAGGCAAGCCTCCATTCCCTTCTCTTCCGCAGGGGAGTTAACGAAGTTCAAATTACTTTTGCACTTTAAATTGGTTTATATCAATTCCATTAAGTGAAGGGAAATGGTGGAGAGTGGGAGAAAGTTGTGGTTGTTTATTTGTTCAGTCCTTTGACTCTTTGTGATCTCACGGACCAGCCCACGCCAGAGCTCCCTGTCGGCCCTCACCTTCAAGGTCAAGCCAGTCACTTCAAGGATACTATCCATCCATCTTGCCCTTGGTTAGCCCCTCTTCTTTTTTCCTCCCATTTTCCCCAGCATCATTGTCTTCTCCAAGCTTTCTTGTCTTCTCATTATGTGGCCAAAGTACTTCATCTTTGCTTCTAATATCATTCCCTCCAGTGAGCAGCTGGGCTTATTTCCTGGAGGATGGACTGGTTGGATCTTCTTGCGGTCCAAAGCACTCTCAGGATTTTCCTCCAACACCAAAGTTCAAAAGCGTCTATCTTCCTTCGCTCAGCCTTCCTTATGATCCAGCTCTCGCATTCATAGGTTACTACGAGGAATACCATTGCTTTAACAATGTGGACCTTCATTGTCAGTGTGATGTTTCTACTCTTCACTATTTTATTGAGATTGGTCGTTGCTCTCCTCCCAAGAAGTAAACATCTTCAGATTTCCTGGCTGCAGTCTGCATCTGCAGTAATCTTCGCACCTAGAAATACAAAGTCTATCACTGCCTCCACATTTTCTCCCTCTATTTGCCAGTTACCAATCAGTCTTGTTGCCATAATCAACCAGAGGAAGAGAAAGAGAAAATTTTACTTCATTTTTGGCAGAGAGGAGGAAGATAATAGGATTTTATACATGATGATCAACAATGTATTTTGGATATTTTCTAATATCAAGATAAGCATAATAAGAAAAAGGGATGTTTGGGTGCAGAGATAGCTTTTGATTTTCTCTGCACCAAAACTGATTTGACATTTATGTTGGCAGTTTTGGAAAATATGAACTTTAGGAAGAATTTTATTTAATGGCTTAAAGCAATATCTAATACTCAAATATTTAGATTTTGATCAACATGGAATCAATCACAATTGGCAATATAAAAAGAGGGGCAATTTTGGATCAACCAGGGGCATCTCCATCTTGTCCATTTACTTATTATATTAATTTTGGAAGCCTGGACCTGAGCCAAAGAGGGCTTTATAGGTTTTAATCAGCACTTTGAATTGTGCCTAAACACAAATGGAAAGTCAATGGAGCTCTTGCCATAAGTGAGTTATGTGATCCTGTAGCCATCCCCAGTTAACAATCTGGTTGCAGGTCATTGGGCCAGCTGAAGCTTCTGAACACTCTTCAAGGCAGCCCCAAATAGAATGCATTACAGTAATCCAAACGAGATGTAACTAAGGCATTTACTAACATTGCCAGTTTGGGCATTTCAAGGAATGGGCACAGTTGGCACACAAGCTTTAACTGTGCACATGACCAGTGCCCAGTGACCATTGCTGATACCTGTGCCAAGGGTTAAATCCAGGAGCACACCCAGGCTGTAGCCTTGCATCTTCATCCAGAAGAAGCTGAATTCTTATTCCTTGGTGTGAACCTTTTGACTGACCAGGGGCACTTTTGGATCAACCAGGGTCATCTCCATCCTGTCTGGATTAAGTTTCAATTTATTTATCCTCAAAGTGATCATATTGTAAGACGTTTAGTGTCTTATCAAAGGTCTGTATGCTTCTGCATCTTGTGCTGTTCTTCCATACAGAATATAAAGTATTCTGCCAGACATTTCACGCCAGCTTCTTTTCTTCCCAATCTTTGTGCCTGAGCTGTAGCAGTTCAGCATTTTGCTTTTGGGTTGCCTTTGCTGAGGTGTCTTCATTTTCCTCTGAATTTCTGGGTAAACTTCCAGAGGCAGCCAAGCTTGAATCCCTTGTGCCTAGACTTCCTTTGATGAGTCTCTTTCTTTGATTCAATAGGATGTGTTGCTTTTCCTGCAATACCCAGAAATTAATTTTGGAAAACTGCCAATCCAGTTTCTGAGAAGTTGCTCAACAAACAATCTTTGGGAATATATATATTTAAAAATATCAGTGACTGCTATTTCTTCCCCCTAAAAGTTCATCCTTGGAATTTGTGCATTTTCCTCTGCTCCCATCCATTGCTCCAAAAATATCTTATCTCTAGCACAATGTATAGTACAAACTGAAATTGTTTGAATAAAGCCTTTGGATTTCAACGTGACCCATTGTACATACAGAACTAGAAGGTGGAAAGAGCTACCTGCTGTTTTGCATGTTATGTGCCTGCTGCGTAGGAGAAAAAATGTATAGGAAATCCTTCCTCCCAACTCAGGACATAAGAACACTGCTGGATTCCTTTCCATTATTTCTATTAATATGACGACACAGCCTGCTTGCACATATAGTAACGCCATCCCAGTGGTGGAAAGCACGTATCTTCCCTAAAGTACAGGCACAGGATGCTTTAGCATAGCCAAGGGATTGTTTATTCTGTAATCCAAGGAGAAGCAGGGGACAGAAAACAGTAGTGTTGTAGCTATAGGCCATCCTGAGCTCCATACCCTGTCTGAATGAAACCTTGTGGGTCACACGTTTTCCCTTAGATCATGGAATATTTTTAGTCTTCCCTTCTGGGACAAGAAGTACAGGACTGAGATAACTCCAAATTTTGCTGGACTCTTATCATTCTCAGGCTTGTGGCAATGTCTGAGTATAAAGGGGGCTATAGTCCAATAATATTTGGAAAGCCTTAGTTTCCCCATACCTAATCTACTAGCATATCACTGGCCAAACCAATAAGAACATATTCTGCTAAACAACGAAAAATAGATTCTGATATATGCAACTGTAGCACAACAAAAATCTTTTTATTCCACTGCAATGAGAAAAGTGAAGAAATTATTTATATTTACATGTGGATTGCAAGTGTCTGGACATGACAGTTTCACTGTTTCTAGCTGATAAAGGTCTAGGGCTTGTTTTGACCACTGTGGATTTTTGGCCAGTGTAGATATCACTCCTGGGTGTCTACACATCTAGGGGCCTCCTGTCGTTGACATGGGACAAACCAGGTTGAAATTGTTTAGCTCTGCACTAAAGGAGGTCAGGGGGAATGCTTCAAAGTTTCAGTGAAATTCCAGAGCAGCCATGCACTTTGGGCAGAGTGTAGACCAGTGGTTCGCAACCTGTGGGTCCCCAGATGTTTTGGCCTTCAACTCCCAGAAATCATAATAGCTGGTAAACTGGCTGGAATTTCTGAGAGTTGTAGGCCAAAATACCTAGGGACCCACAGGTTGAGAACCACTGGTGTAGGCTAAGTCTTATATGAAATGCTTCACAAAGACCAGAGCTACCATCCTCTTTTCTCTGTGCTCAGCAGTGCAAGGAAAAGGGAATTGATTGGGCTCACATCACCTGATGTCACCATGGGGCACCCATGAGAACGAGAACTTTTTCCAAAACCCTTCAGCATACTGTTAAATTTTTGTTGATTAAAATTGTTCTTAATTTTAAATATTGTATTGCTCTTTCTTTTCTTTTCTTTTTTGCGCTGCAAATAAGATATGTACAGTATGCGTAGGAATTTGTTCGTGGTTTTTTTTCCAATATACAGTCTGGGGGACCGTGAACTTGTCCTCTGCTTTAAAAGTTTGAGAACTCTTGCCCTTAGACAATGCTCATAAGATATAGGCCATAGTAATGCTATATTCTCTATTTGGATGGATAGATAGATACCATTTTATTTGTAATGAATGCTTGAATAATCAAATTGCAATGCCCATGATAGATCATTGTCTCTCTTGGATGTTTGTGTGTTTCCTCTACAGCAATTTTTCAGCCAGAATGTTCAGCATCAGGCAAAGTGATATGGTTACAAATGTTCTAAAACTAAATACTAAAAAGAGCAACACTGAATTGTCTATAACTTCGCTTTATTTTCCAATGTATTGACTATTTCCTCTGAGTGTGTGCCATTTTGGCCATACAAAAAGCAATGCAGAATTTCTATTAGGGAAATTTTGTTAGGTGAATAACAAAGAATCACAAAAAGGTGCACCTGCCTTTGAGTTCTCTAAGATTATTAAACAAAAATAATGCCAAAAATATAGAAAATTGTAGATGTTGATTCTCAAACAATGGAATCTGCTTTAGTTACAAACAAATATTGAGCAGGAGAGGATGCAGCAGTTCCAGCTGCAATTGGAAGCAGGTTTTACCATGGTGTGGAAGTGGACAGCATGCTGGATCATAGAATCATAGAGTTGGGAGAGACCACAAAGGCCATCCAATCCAAACCCTTGTCAGGCACGCAAAGCACTCCTGACAGATGGTCATCCAGCATCTGTTTAAAAGCCTCTAGAGAAGGAGACTCCACCAGAGATGACACTGGATTACAACTACCAACATTCTTCACCATAGGCTGTGCCGGTTGGAGATGCAGGGAGTTTCAATCCAACAACCTTGGAGGGTGCATGATTTCCCTGTCTGTTTTGTCAGCAAACCTTACTGGGTTTCATGGTTTCTTAGCCTCTGCCTTTCCCTTTCCTTCCTTGTGCGTGTGTGAATACATGTTTATTTGCCAGATGAAAACAATACACCTAGTCTGATAAAATCAACTCTAATCTGTCAAAGCTCATGTTTTAATCAGTTTGTTATGCTTTAAAGCCAAGACAAAATTCCTTTTCATTTAGAACAGAGTCTCTTGTTTTTAAGCGCCATCTCTTGATAAACAAGTGGAAATGCAACTCCATTTTCTTTAGACTATTTTTTTTTTGTCCTGCCAATATTAAATCTCAAAAGCAATGCATTGTCCTGGCCTGGCCTTTTTATTATAAAAGGTACTCTGTCATGCTTTCGAACAATGCCCACAGGAATATTTTTTCTCACAACACAGAGCACAAACCAATGACATTAATTCCATATGGAATTGACTGTAAACCAAGATTCTTTAATACAAATATTGTGCTTCTGAAGGCATCTTTACTTTTTGAAAAGAACTAATTTCTCTCCATACTCTCAGACCCTTCAATATTTCAGGGCTAACAGATGCAGAATGGTTTGCAGTGGGATGAAGCTCTATGTTCCAAAAATGACATGTTCTTCCACACAGAACAAACTCCTAGATCAGATACAGACAGAACATACATTGAAGTCAGTTTTGGGCTGAGCATGGGAAGTCACAAGAGCAGGGAGAGTGGTTCAAGAAGTAAACTGAAGTCAGGTACACCAAGCTGTTTTACTAATTTCTCTGAAGCCACCAAGAAGCAAACCAGATGGAGAAGCAACCAAGGAAGATCAAGAGTCTGGAATGCAAAGGAGTATGGGATATTAAGGTAGGCATTAACTCCAATAATCCCATGCTGAGAATGCTTTATATCTATTCAGCTGTGGAGTTGGCTTCCTTGAAGTAGCCATTATGCTAGCATCTTTTTCTTGGGTTGAGAGGCTCAGTGGCAAAGTCACCTCTGTGACCCTGAAAGAGGGTGACGAAATGAAAAATCAAAATGTTTAGTCCACGCACTGCCTTGCCAGAGAAAGAAGATAAGAGCCATACAGGTGAACAATAAAGAACAAATGGTTTATTCATCTTAAACCCAGAACAACATATATACAATGTGCTCAGTTGCACCAACTCACATAATGTCCTTTTATGAGATATTTAAAATATCATTTCCTTTGTCCATATGGATAAATTCCTTTCAGTAGCCCATGAAGCAAGAGCATACTTCAAACTCTCTCTCTCTACTTTTCTCTTCCAACTGTCTCTGCACCTGCTTAGCTCAAGCCTGAACAAAATTGCAGCAGTATCAACAACTCCCAGGCTTAACAGCTCCCCAGACATGGCTCAACCAATCAGCTTCATGCATTTTATTTTGCAGTTGTCACATACATATTAACTGATTTCTTACATATTGTAACAAAGAGGACTGGTGGGTTGGTCTCTGCCTCAGCCTCCATATATCCCTGAGGATGGCTAGCCGACAGGCCTCCCCACTCCTTTTCTGCTGGGCTCATCCTCTTGACTTTTCTTCTCTGAGACCAGCTGACAAAACAGAATCTCACAGGGTAAAACTGCTCCTTCACAGTGCCATCTTTATATGTAGTTGATTCTGTGATAGAATCTATTCACACTATGGTTACAGAACATAAATGGTGTTTCAATTAGGAGGCAGGCCAGAAATTACGTTTTGCCAAAAAACTGCAAAAGATGTAAGGGTTAACAAAAGTTTAAGATGAGTCTGGCACATCATCTTAATGGGAAAATTCACATGTACTGTTAAATGAGTAAAAGCATGCAATCTAAACATTAAAAATATAGGACCACCAAGTCAAGATTTTTTTTAAAAAACAACATAGTTGCAGTGAGAATAAGTTCCAGAGAAGAAATATTATCTGGAAAAGTAGCATAATAGTAAACCTTTTGAATTGTATGTTTATTAACAGATATAGGGAAGTACAGTCAGTTTTCCACATTTGCAGGTTTAACTTCTGAGGATTTGATTATCCATTACTTTAATTAATACATTTTCTCTAGGAATTGCTAGGTAAAGGTAAAGGTTTCCGCTGACGTTAAGTCCAGTCGTGCCCGACTCTGGGGGTTGGTGCTCATCTCCATTTCTAAGCTGAAGAGCTGACGTTGCCCGTAGACACCTCCAAGGTCATGTGGCCGGCATGACTGCATGGAGCACTGTGACCTTCCCACTGGAGCGGTACCTATTGATCTACTCACATTTGCATGTTTTCGAACTGCTAGGTTGGCAGAAGCTGAAGCTAACAGCGGGCGCTCACTCCGCTCCCAGGATTTGAACCTGCGACCTTTCAGTCTGCAAGTTCCGCAGTTCAGCGCTTTAACACACTGTGCCACTGGGGGCTCCTCCAAAATAACGTTTATGGTCAATTTCCACCAGACATTGACTGTAGAGTTACACTGAAGGATCTCGAGGTTGTTTGTAGATCACCCAGTTTGATTCTGTGGAGGAAGTTAATCATAAAGTTGTGCTGGAGAACCTAGAGATTCCTAAAGAGATGTTATATCAAATGGAAAAAAAAATAGTGGGGATTTTTATTTGTGGTTTTCTGACTTTTACAGTGGTCTTATGGCCCTAATCTCATGAAAGCAGAGGGCCAATTGTAATGCCAAAATATTTTGTTTTGTTGTACTTTTTTGTTTTAGTATTTGTTGTCTAGTTTTGTTTGAAATTGATGTTTATTGTTTGTTGCATTCGAGTAAAGGAAAATTTAAAAACAATTTTAAAGGGGCTCTTCTTCTGTCTCCATGGTCAGACTTTTCTGGCAGTAATTTGAAGGCAAGCCCTATTTAGCAAAGGTCTGCCCAGCCTCTTTCTCTTTCTCGTCCTGTCATCCATCCTTTCCTGTTTTCTCCAACCACTATATACTTTTTAAGTATCAGATTCTTGATTTCTATGATTGAAATGATACATACAAAGAACAGACTCTCCTCCACTATGGCTCAACCATAGAAGTATGACTATGCAAAGGTGGTTTTCGTGGGACACCAAGGACACCACCCCTCTTGTCTTAATGTGTGAAAAGTAATGGCCAAAGAAGGCTGGTATGATCCATTGTTTGTGTGGACTGAATCTCCACTTGGTATTTAACTGTGGGTGGATACTATGGAAACAGTATAGGAACTCTAATATGTGCAGATACAGTCAATCAGCATCCCACGGACAGAGTCTACAATCAAATTTCATTCAGTTTCAGCATGTCTTAATAGGAAGAAAGGAGTTCTCAGACTGTCACAGGTGTGAGTCATTTTAGGGAACTTGAAGCCATTTTCATTTTGAAATTTCATTAGGAAAACTCAATTAGATGTGATGTCTTGATGTTATTCTCCTGTCAAAAATTAATATTCTGAATAGGCAAGATTCCTCCTCTGAATATGACTAATGCTAATTAAATAGTTGAAGTGGGAAAGAGTTGTATCATTACTTCTGCACAATAAAGCCTTGAGGGCTGACATGTTACCATTGATCACGTATCATGTATAGAGCAGGTGTCACTAATCATGAGCCACATAGTGGGCTAATATAACCTAGAAGTGGTGACTGTCATGGGTTGTTTATTGCTTGGAGATTTCTTAAAATCTCTAAAGTACATCTGAGGTACAGCTCACTCCCAGCAGCTTCGTATTGTCTTTTGTTGCATTCATTGCCCTATGAGACATTCTGGTGTTTGAGGCAGAAAATTCAAATTATACTTCTCTGCCTACTCCCTGCAGTGATAAAAATGTCATCATGAAAGGAATCTTTGATAATAAACCTTTTAATAGGCCCAAATTTACCATATAAGCAGGATGCCTCCAGAAGTTCCTGTCTATGCAATTGCTTTATAGTAAGTCCAAAGACTGGAGGCAAATGTATTTTTTCTCATTGAAAAAGCAGTCTAAAGTCCATGTTTTGAACTGGACCTATGGCACAAAGAAAGGCACCCCAAATATGTCTTTAGAAATAATGTAATCATCAGCAGTGATTGGTGGCTTCCATGCCAGTGATGGTAAACCCCTTCCAGGTTTTAGTCAAACTCATGAACGTCTAAGAAATTACAGGAGCTATCCATGATCTTGAATACTATAATCAAGATAGGTTCAGCACTCTGGATAGTTCTCATGAAATCTCTAATTTGCCCCTATAAAAAGAACTAGAAGTACAGTAGAGTCTCACTTATCCAAGCCTCACTTATCCAAGCCTCTGGATAATCCAAGCCATTTTTGTAATCAATGTTTTCAATATATCGTGATATTTTGATGCTAAATTCGTAAATACAGTAATTACAACATAACATTACTGCATATTGAACTACTTTTTCTGTCAAATTTGTTGTATAACATGAAGCTTTGTGCTTAATTTGTAAAATCATAACCTAATTTGATCTTTAATAGGCTTTTCCTTAATCCCTCCTTATTATCCAAGATATTCGCTTATCCAAGCTTTTGCCGGCCCGTTTAGCTTGGATAAGTGAGACTCTACTGTATATATTCTCTCCATTTAATCCCTTGAGTTTTTGCGCAATTAAAACTTGAGTGCCAGTTGCATTCATACTTTGGAAAGTCTGACTTGGCCATGGTAGTCCACACTCTTGTTGCATACCGAATAGATTATTGCAATGCACTCTTCATGGGGTTGCCTTTGAAGACTGTTTGGAAGCTTCAAATGGTCCAACGGACAGCAGCCAGATTGCTCACCAGAGCAGAGTAATTGGAGCACACAGCTCCCGTTACATCAGCTCCACTGGATGCCAGTCTGCTACTGAGCACAATTCAAAGTCCTGGCTTTAGCCTATAAAGCCCCAAACAGTTCCAGTCCAGCTTACCTATCCAAATGTATCTCCCTCTATGATCCTCCTTGGAGGCTAAGTTTGTCAGGGGAGGCCCTGCTTTCGATCCCACCTCCTTCTCAGGTGAGGTTGGTGGGGATGAGAGACAGGGTCTTCACAGTGGTGGCCCTTTATCTATGGAACTCCCTCCCCAGTGAGATTAGATCAACCATCTCCCTCCTGACCTTCAGGAAAAATAAAAAAAAGTGGCTTTGGGACCAAGTAAATTTGAGCAGTGCAATAAGAAATTACAAAATAGCACAATAATGAATGAAACAGCCCTGGAGTATGACTTGGATTGTGTTATTTTAATTGATGATTTAATGTTGATATTTTTAATTGTTTTGGTTTTTCATGCATTGTTTATTTATCAATATGTATATGTGTGGCATCGAATCGTTGCCTTTGTAAGGACACTCTGAGTTCCCTTCGGGGTGAGAAGGGTGGAGTACAAGTTCAGTAAATAAATAAATACATACATAAATAATCTTTTTACAGGGCTGGGACCAAATCTTCACCCTTGGGCTTTGTTGTGGGACACACCAGGCCCCACAATGCAAATATATATATATACACACACACACACATTGTGGGGGCTGGTGTGTATGTGTGTGTGTGTGTGTGTGTGTGTGTATGTGTGTGTGTGTGTGTGTGTGTGTGTGTGTGTGTATATATATATATATATATATATATATATATATATATATATATATGAATGATAGAAAGTGAATGAATACCAAGTTGGAACTCTTTATGTAGGGAAGCTAGAATGCCGCTCCTCCTTATTGTCTTATTATTGATAGCCCATCTTTCTTTTTCCCACATCTGTTAAAGAACTGAATGATATTTAAAAAAAGAATTTTATGAGAATATTATGCCATATTAACTGTAGTTTAATCATTTGAATTGTATGTTTTAGATTGTATTTAATGCTGAAAGTTTAATTCTATTTTAATATTGAGCTTTTGCATATTTTAATACATTATATTTATTTTAATTTGTGCTGGTTTGGGGAATAAATGAATCATAGAATCATAGAATCATAGAATAGTAGAGTTGGAAGAGACCTCATGGGCCATCCAGTCCAACCCCCTGCAAGAAGCAGGAAATCGCATTCAAAGCACCCCCGACAGATGGCCATCCAGCCTCTGCTTAAAAGCCTCCAAAGAAGGAGCCTCCACCACAGTCCGGGGGAGAGAGATACAATAACAATTACAGCAACCCCACCTCCCACCATCTCTAGCCTTGATTTTTGGGTTGCGTTGTGAGAGGCTAACACCATCCCATGTACACATTATCATTCCTTTTTACAGATTTGTGTGTGTGTGTGTGTGTTCAAGCGGTTTTATGGAAATATGGGTGAGCACCTCATGGTTGGTGCTTTGCCCACTCCATCTGTAGAGATACATGCAGTGTGAAAATATCTATTAATCCAACAAAAAGCATAATAAGTTGAGTAGAGAACATATTTTATGAGAAAAGGATACAACACTGTACACTGAAAGAATAGAAAAGGGGAGGCACATGATAAAGAATGTATAGAAATCTAAACCAATCATATCATTTCTTACCAGAACTTGGAAGGAGGAATAGAAGCAAAGTCCTTGAAGCTGTAATAAAATAAAACATACATTTTGCTATATATATATAAGAATCCCATAGGTCATAAGAAAAGCCATGATGGATGAGATCAAAGACCTATCTAGTTTAGCATTGTCTACATAACCTGGTCAATATCTAGCCTTTTATGACTAATGGCTTCTATATTAGCAGGATAGTGAATCCATTCTAGGGTTTAGTCTGGACTTTAATGGAGTACAATATTCAAGATAGATTCAACACAATGGAGAGTTCCTTTGATGTTTGGAAGATGGGTTCCAGGAGAGTTTCCACTCTTGCTTTATGCCATAACAAGCTTGAGGGACCCTGAATCACATTTGTGACAGAAAAGCGGAAGTTAAATCAACTGAGTGAATAATGGAGATACAAACAAAATAAATGTATTGTTGTATAGGTACCTCGAGATAATCTGTTTTAAGTATTACATCATGTTTTCTCATTCACCTACAGCTGTGCAGTGGCTAAAAATAATGCTCATAAGAATTCAGTTGTCAAGTGACATCCTTCAAGTGCTCTGCAAAACAGTGGTTGCCTATGCCTGCTGCTTTGGTAGTAAACCAAGTGGCATGCAGGAAAATGGCTCAATTTTGGCATTATTGGCTATGGAACAGACGTATGCTCCAATATCAGCAAGAAATGTCTGCAGAGGATCAGTTGAATTGCCATGAGATCCAAGGAGTGGAAGCAAAGAGGGCATTTGGCCAAACTGTCAAGAGCAGCAGCTTATCAAAGGCACACAAAACAGCTGGCAATAGACATGGGAAATTCGTCCCGGAAGATGTGAAACTGGAAGGCCCTGCCATGCTGAAGTGGATTTTTTTTAAAAAAACAGACTTAACATTCCCTCCTCTGTCTCTCACTTTGCCTTCTTCCTTGGCAGTGCTAATGAAAAGGCTTATTACTTGCTACAGACTGCCTACAAATGGCTCTTTCAAGTACAAGAAGTAAAACTCATTATAAAGAGCACCTTCCAAGAATGTCTACATTATTTCTTAATATTCATCTTAGATTTTTTATAAGTGAGAAATACATTTATATGATTGCCAATTGACCAGGAGAAGAGGAATTGGCCTTTTCTTTGGTATATTTACAGTAAGCTTAATCTGCAGAAACCAACAGGTGACATTTTTCATAATGTGATGAAGAGGATGATAGTAGGCATTTGATTCCTCTAGATAAAATATGCCAGGAGCTTGCATTATTTGTTTCTGAAGTTCTTGTCTTGAAAAATAACGATAACAACAATTTGACAGCATCCAGCACTAGCTGCAACACTGGGTTGCTGTGAGTTTTCCAGGCAGTATGGCCATATTCCAGAAGCATTCTTTCCTGACGTTTTGTCCACATCTATGGCAGGCATCCTCAGAGGTTGTGAGGTTTGTTGGAAACTAAGCAAGTGAGGTTTATATATCTGTGGAATATCTAGGGTGGGAGAAAGAACTCTTCTCTGCCTGAGGCAAGTGTGAATGTTGCAAATTGGCCACCTTTATTAACATTGAATGGCCTTGCAGCTTCAAAGTCTGGCCATTTCCTGCCTGGGGGATCCTTTTTGGGATGTGTTAGCTGGCCCTGGTTGTTTCTTGTCTGGAATTCCTCTGTTTTTTGAGTGTTGCTCTTTATTTACTGCAACACTTTCTCAACTAGGTTTCTTTTTAATTTTGAAACTTACTGGAACAAAAAACACTCATTTTTCCTTTAATTTTTAGTGTAAAAAGTGCACCTTTGGATTAGTGAAATGGCACTTTTGCATGTTGCTGTTATTGTATTCCTTCGTGTCATGACGGCCCTGAGGTGAACCTATCATGGGGTTTTCTGAGACTCAGTGTGTGACTTGCCCAGAGTCATCAAGTGGCTTTCCAACATCATTCCAGTAATTATTCGAACCCTGATCTCCGGAATCATGATCCAGTGCTCAAACCATTAAAGTCTAAATAAATTGATATAGAAATAAAATTAGGAAGGACAAAATTTGTCCTTCAGATACAAGAAATACAAGAAATGGCTACAAATCACCTTGAAAATAATGGAACAAATGAATATTTTCAAATGAAAGAAATGGCAAACCCACTTTTGACTATCCCTTATAATTATAGTCATTATATATTGCTGTTATAGTAATGAAAATAACTTCAATTATAATATAAAACCATAACAAGCTGATTAATTGCACAAATAGATTGCATCAGATTGTGATTGCTTTCAGCACTTATCATTGGTTCTCTCTGTATAATGACAATCTGCAATTAATACAAATAACAAAAACCATGCACTCTGCTCCTTTAATACTTAATGATCCAGACTTCAGAAAATGTTGCCTATACTTCCTCAGATTTCTCTTGAATAGTATGTATGTTTTTTGATATATGCATTATATAATTCTGAGTCTTTTTATAATTATTTGTCAATTTAGTGATATTCTGCCTTTCTTCTTAATACTTATAATAGATTTGTATTTATGTTCTGTTGGTAGTCCCTGGAGAAGGCCTTTCCTCATACAGGCTGCAATATGTTGTGATTTTAAAAGGAATAAATAGCTGACAATCAGTTCAAATGTGGAGTTTGTCTCCTTTTTTGGAGCTTTCCCCCTGCTGCCTCAGATAGTAGGAATGTGTCTAATGCTTTGAACTTACAGGAGACCAGGTTTGGATTCAATATTAGAAGGAACTTCCTGAAATTAAGCATGGTTCAGCAATATAATCAATTGCATAGAGAGGTACTGGGATCACTTTCTTTGGATGTCTTCATGAAGAGGCTGAATATTTAACTGCTGGAGATGTTTTTGTTGGAGATCCTGCATTGAGCACAGGAAGATCCTGCTTGTGTATAAGCTGCGACCGTACCTCGAAAAGCCTGACTTGACTACAGTGGTCCAAGCCTTAGTTACATCCAGAATGGACTACTGTAATGAGTTCTACGTGGGGCTACCTTTGAAGTCAGCTTGGAAACTGCAGTTAGTGCAAAGGTCAGTAGTCAGATTACTAACTGGGGTGAGCATACTACACCCCTCCTAAAGAAGCTCCACTGGCTCCTGACGGGTTTCCATGTCCAATTCAAAGTGCAGATGATTACCTATAAAGCCCTATACCCTTCAGGTCCAACCTATCCTTGAGACTGCATCTTCTCCTATGAACCAACATGGGCATTGCTGGGGAGGCCCTTCTCTCAGTCCTACCACCATCTCAAATACGGTTGGTGGGGATGAGAAGACAGGGCCTTCTCGGTGGTGGCACACCGGCTTTGGAATGTTCTCCCTACAGACATCAGGCTAGCCATTCCATTCCAGTTTTAAAACATGTCATTTAAACAGGCCTTTGATTTTATGTAGGTATTTTAGGATTCGTCTGAGGATTTGCTGTTGGCATCGCATTGGCATTGGGCTGTGTCAATTGGAAACAACTTCTTTTTATCTGCAGCTGTCCTGCTTTACAACACGAGCAAAGGTAAACAAAAAAGCTTTACTTCAGCAAAATAATAATAATGCAAACAGTAGTAAAGGAAACAGAAGATAAAGTTCAAAAGCAATGCAAGGTCTGACAGCAGACGTGAAACAAAAGTCTTTGGCAACAAGTCTTCACAGCAGACAGGAGCAAGAGTCTTTGGCAAAAAAAAAGGCTTACAGTATACAGGAAAAAGAGTATGTGGCAAGAAGTCTTTTGCAAAGCCAACACTGTAGCATGGAGACCAGAACACAAACACACCAAGTAGGTCGGTTGCTGCCATTATTGACTACTGGCTTTGCTGCTAATTTATAGCCCTGAGCTCCCAGTACAGATGTTCCTAGGACAAGGTCTGATTGCTCAGAATTCTGCTGTGATTCTAGATGACCTTCTCCTTTCTACTTTTGCCTTTGGCCATTCTAAAAATGTAGGGACTTGTAGTATGTCTACATCTTCTCCTTCCTCAACACTTGGCCCCAAATCCCCAAGTGGTACCTCTTCAGCCTCCTGTTCTACCTCCTCCTCAGAAGCAGAAAAGTAGTCCACAACAGCAGCTATGACTTCATTTTATGAATTTCAATGTTTTGCATTGTAATTATATATGCACGTGATTGTAATTTTTTGGTTTTATCATTTTAGATTTAAGTATTGTCTGTATGCAGCACTTCACTGTATTTTGTTAGCCACCTCAAGTCCCTTCGGGGAGATGGTGGCAGGTTAGTAATAAAATTTATTTTATTTATTTGGATGTGATGGACTCTGAGGCCTCTTCCAACTTTATGATTCTCTGATCCTATAAGAATATTATTAATTAATAAAAGGACTATATCCATACAACAAACAACAAATCTATTCCTAGTTCCAAATGCTTTCCTTTCATCAGCTTGCCATGTGTACATCAGAACTAATTTTCTTGTTATGACTGATTAGCAATAATGGGAGTTGGAAATCCATGGTGATCTATTGCATATCATGTAGAGATCTACTAGCAGATCCCATCTACCATCTGCCTGCTCTTGACCTGAGCCTTTATTAGGACTCTCGTACTACCTTCCCCATTTAATTCTGCTGTAGCATATTTGCTAAAGGCAAGAAAGAGGAGAATAAATATAAACTGCAGAGGAAAGAACATAATTTATTTTCCATTTGCTTCTTGGTTCCAGAAGCGAGAAGCTGCCCACTCTAAACTTGCATGCAGTGTTGTGCAGTGTTTTTTTTTTACTATATATATAAACATATTTTCTAGGAGAAGAAGCCTCTATTTGAATTCTCCTTGACATTGATTTTAACTGAGGGGGTGCTGTACACACCGCACAGCACTGTAAAACAGGGGAACAAAGCCTTCATTTTCTGCATTTACATAGTGTTTGATTAGGTGCGATGAGAGCGCTAATTGCCCTCTGGAGTGTGAAGCCTGCGCTAGGTGATCAAAAGCATTAATATTGTAAGTAGGTGATAATCGACAGCTAAACCACTGTGCTGGAGAAATACATCAGTAGTCAAAGGCAATCCAGGGTTGTCTTTCAGAAATCTGGTGTGCTCAGAGATACTTTAGATTAGCATTAGACAAACCTGCCTCTTTATTATAATTTGGCTAAATCAGGAATTTCTGCATTGGATCCCTTGTAGCCATAAGACTGAACA
This sequence comes from Anolis carolinensis, assembly GCF_035594765.1. Lineage (NCBI taxonomy): Eukaryota > Metazoa > Chordata > Lepidosauria > Squamata > Anolidae > Anolis > Anolis carolinensis. Next base: position 31,900,005 of record NC_085843.1, read on the forward strand.
ATTGCTTTCCCTGTGAAGCTTGGTCATTAAAAATTCAACAATGCTTTTAGGGGTGACTGGTGCTCCTGCCACCAGCTAAAGATTAATGACTTGTATGCAGGATGGCTTAAACAGATGCATTTGTTACCTAGGCAATATCCCAGCTGGATGGAACAGATCTGCAGGCTCGGCTGGGATGGATTTTTGTGAGCCAAGGCCAGTCCAGAGATAATACACCTTTCCATTCATGCACTTGACTCTGCTAATTCCAGGCTTTCAGCTCAAAGCGTTGGCAAAGGTTGGACTTTCCCTGACACTCATTGTCTGTGGATAACGACTTTTCCCAGAACGTAAGAAATAATTTCTCGGGGCTGACCAGTAACCAAGCAAGAATCTGCAGTGGCCAAAAAAGCAGTGGAATTACAATGAGGTTTTAGAACATACTGTGTGTTTGTACACACTCTAGGAGGAAAAATACAAAATTTTTCAACCTGATGCAAAATCGAGTTTCTTGAGAATTTGACAATTTCTTTAGGTTTCTCTGCCCCAGTATGCTAATCTCATGTTGACAAACCACTGGAATCTGAAAATACAAGGATAATCAAAATCCCAGTGGATGGAGGCAGGGCCATAGCCCTTTGCAAAACCAGCATAAATTAATTATTATTAAAATTTCAGAATAAATTATGCAAAGCAAGCTAAATTATGCAAATAACCTTGCCTTCCCTGACTGGTGTAAATCAAGGAATACAGCTTCTCTCAGCAGTTCTGTGCGTGGTGCTCAATAGTTTTGATAACTGAAAAGACTGTCCTGAATAGTTTCAGCATTGTTATCTCTGTATTTATTTCTGTCTCAGTTGCCTTTTTTAAAGAGAAAGAGAATTCTATTTAAAACTACAAACAAGCAAATCGCATCTGAGTCACCCGTATACTGTATTATGTATTTTTGGTTTAGTTAACCTGATATAGAAGGATTTAACACTTATAGAATATTTCTGTTTCTAATGGGGTATGGTAGCAGATTAGACTGTATTGAAGCATAGTCTGGGGTATGTAGGCAATGCAGTCTGATCTCATTCTGTCAAGCAGGAACACACAATTAAAACATTCCTGATAGATGGCCATACAGTCTCTGTTTGAAAACCTCTAGAGCAGTGGTTCTCAAAGTGTGCTTTGTGGAACCCTTGGGGCTCTGCAAAGCATTCTGAGGGGTTCTGTGGTTCCCTTCTTGCCCTCCAAGCTTTCCCTCCTCTTTCCTGATCCTCCATCTCCCTCACCCCAGAAAACCTTTTCCTTGCCTGGGGTGCACTTATATTATTATTATTATTATTATTATTATTATTATTATTATTATTATTATTATTATTATTATTATTATTACAAAGGCTAGATGGCCATCTATTGGGGTGCTTTGATTTTGCTTTTCCTGCATAGCAGAATGGGGTTGCACAAGATGGTCCTGGAGGTCTTTCACTGAAGTACTGTTATGATTATATTGATTAAAATTGTTCATTTTAAATATTGTATTGTTCTTTCTTTCTTTCTTTCTTTCTTTCTTTCTTTCTTTCTTTCTTTCTTTCTTTCTTTCTTTCACTTTCTAAGTAACTGTAACTATAGTGGGTTGCTGTAAGTTTTCTGGGCTATATAGCCATGTGGTAGAAGCATTCTCTCTTGACGTTTCGTATGGCAGGAATCCTCAGAGGTGTGAGGTCTGTTGGAAAACTATCCAAGTGGGGTTTATATATCTGTGGAAGGTCCGAGGTGGGAGAAAGAACTCTTGTCTGATTGAGGCAGGTGTGAATGGTTCAAATGGCAAAAGCATTGAATAGCCTTTCAGCTTCAAGGTCTGCCTGCTTACTGCCTGGGGAAATCCTTTGTTGGGAGGTGTTAGCTAGCCCTGATTGTTTCTTGCCTGGAATTCCTCTGTCTTCTGAGTGTTGTTCTTTATTTGCTGTTCTGATTTTAGAGTTTTTAAATACTGGTAGCTAGATTTTGTTCATGGTTTCCTCCTTTCTGTTGAAATTGTCCACATGCTTGTGGATTTCAATGGCTTCTTTGTGTAGTCTGACATGGTAGTTGTTAGAAAATCCAACAAATGCTACATTCAGCAAAGGACGAGAGGAATCCTCTCACTTCTGCAGGAGTCTACCGTATACCATGCAGCTGTTGACAAGTCTACATAGGGACCACCAAACGCAGCATTGCACAAACACAAATCAAGGAACATGAAAGGCACTGCAGACTAATCCAACCAGAGAAGTCAGCCATAGCAGAGCACTTGATGAACCAAGCTGGACACAGCATATTATTTGAGAAGACAGAAATGCTGGACCACTCTTACACTGGGTTCCAGAATGCTTCTGGAACATGGCAATACAGCCCGGAAAACTCACAGCAACCCAGTGATTCCAGCCATGAAAGCCTTCAATAACAAACTGTAACTACAATCAAGATATGTGCACTGTGCATAGGAATTTGTTCATTTTTTTTTCAATTAGTTCACACAAACACTCTCCATCCATCTGCCACTGGCCCAGCCCATCTATCAAATTTTAAAACACAATGTGGCAAAATGTTTGCCCACGCCTGATTATATATATTGGGGCTCCACGAGAAACTTTTGCTTCAAAAAGGGCTCAGCAGCTGAAAATATTTGCGAACCCTTGCTCTAGAGAAAGAGACTCCGCAACACTCTGAAGCAGCATGTTCTAACATCAAACAGTTCTTAACATCAGGAAATTTTTCCTAACATTTGGGTGGAATCTCTTTTCCCGGTCCGTGTTCTAATCTCTGGAGTGATAGAAAACAAGCTTACTCCATCTTCAACATGACATTCTTTCAGATATTTAAACATGCCGATCATATCCCCCTTTAAGTTTTCTTCTGTAGACTACACAAACCCACTTCCCTAAATTGCTCCTCATAGGACATAGTTTCCAGGCCTTTTATAATTTTGGTCACTTTCCTCTGAACACTATATTGAATTGTGGTACCCAGATAACCTAGCCCCAGTATCTCATATGCTGGTAACACCCTATGTGAGGCTCTTCTTGAATATGATTCGGAAACTGCAGCTAGTACAAAATGCAGCAATCATAATGTTAGAATATCATATGCAGATCATGTAACATCAGTCTTAAAAGAATTGCACTGATTGTGATATGTTTCTGATCTGAATTTATTGTGTTACTGAAGATTTTCAAAAAACCTAAATAACTTTTAAAGGCTTGAATAAATAGCTTCAAATCTTGATACCCGACGGAGTCCCCCTCCCGATACACACACTTCACAAGGATTGAGGACCCCACCTCTCTGACTCACCAGTGGAGGCAACAGAGTGTGGGAGGGAATAGAAGGCTTTCTAAGCTGTATCCCCCCCGCCCCCCGCAATTGTGGAATGATCTTTCCTGACCCAATGCCAATGCTGACTTCATTAATCACCAAGCAAAGACATGACTGAAGCCTTGGGAGCCTTACAGATTCACTCCAAATTATTACTGTTATTGTGCATGGTTTTAAACTTTTTTTCATGTCAGGAGCAACTTGAGAAACTGCAAGTCACTTCTGGTGTGAGAGAATTGGCAGTCTACAAGGACGTTGCCCAGGGGACGCCCAGATATTTGATGTTTTATCATCCTGTAGGAGACTTCCCTCCCTCATGTCCCCACATGGGAAGCTGGAGGTGACAGAGAGAGCTCACCCCGCTCCCCGGATTCAAACCGCCGACCTTTCAGTCAGCAGTTCTGCCGGCACAAGGGTTTAATCCATTGCACCATTGGGGGCTCCTGTTTTAAACTGCTTTAACCTTTAAAACCTATTTTTAAGTTTCTCAATTGCTCAATATGCTTTGGTTTAAAATATCTGTAACTAACAAAGATAATTTAGTTTGACCTGTCTCCTTCCTTGAGAACTCATGATAGAATAAACAGACAAATTAAGATATGATAGAATTAAAAAAGTCTTTTGAGTCCACTTTAGATTAGCAATTGGATTTAGTCCAGGTCATGGAATCATGCCGCCTTCCAGATGTTGTTAGACTATAGTTTCCTAACCAGCATAATAATCAATTATTAAAAATGCTGTTAATTGTAGCTCAACAACATCTGGAGAGCCACATGGTTCCTACTCTTAATTTAGATCTGAGTAAACTGTTTCAAAGTAGCAACAAAAGCTGCTATTTATGGAAATGTGTGAATTTATTCTGCAAGAGATCTTTGAAAGGTTACTCCTTTGGACTACAACTCCCTGAAAATCCTTCAACCAGCTTTACTGCTTAAAAACTTTTAAATACTACAACCTTCAGTACAATCTTTACCCAACAATCCTCAGTACAGTCTTTACTCTTCAGCTTGGGTGAATATTAAAAGCACAGTCATTTGGCTTCTTTCATTTCTCTGAACTTTGATCTGATTTGGTAATATTCCTGTGCACAACTAGCAATAATGAGAAGGATGCCCCCAGTTTAATCACTACATGACTGGACACACCACCACCAGCTACAGCAGAGCGCCCATTCTGCAACAAAACTATGTTCTGAATCCACATAGCCTTTCTGTATTTCTTGTATCAGATTAAACCCCCGCTGCATATTCAACTCCTGTTTCACACACTTTGACTCTTGCTTGATAAAGGACATTATTTTGTCAGTATAAAACTTGGACTTCTCCATTTTCCCTGAACTGGCTGTTTTTTTCCCTGGTTAAGCATTCCAAAAGGCTGAAATTTGAAGCATTTTCACTTTGAAAGGCTCTAGTTTGAGTCTGAATAGTGAATACACATCCTTTTGGTGAAGTTGTTTCCAATGCCTTCTTTTGTCAGCTGGGCAGTGAATCTGCTTGAACCGAAATTTGAAAGGAACTCTCCAAGGTGCTGAACCTATTTTGAGACTCTGGTTCAGAACCATGAATAGCTCCTTTAAGATGGAGTAGATTCATTGCTGCTCTGACATGTGAGCTAAGAGTTGCCAGCAATTCTTTGTCCCAGAATAAATGTTCTCTACGACACCTTCCACACAGCTGAATAAAATCCCACATTATCTGCTTTGAACTGGGATACATGGCAATGTGGACTCAGACAACCCAGTTCAAAGCAGATATTGTGGGATTTTCTGCCTTGATATTGTGGGTTATATGGCGGTGTGGAACGGACCTTAGAACGCCATGGACAGAACTTGAAAGTAGCTGCTTACAAGTAACTATTTGTAATGAATTTATTTATATAACAGTTAAAGTTTCAAATAACAATTTTAATTTGATGAGATAACTTCATTCCTTTTACAATGGAACTGAAACTTTTAGGATTTTTTGTTATAAGGTATGATCTCTCTAAATGGTGGAGGAGGAATACCATTTAGTTCAGGAGCTGGTTTGTGATAAGTTGTCCTTAGCTCTGCTGTTGTGTGGAAATGATGGTAGATGGGAGGAGATTATATTTTGTATTGGGGCCCAGCATCCTGTAGCACACACACACACACACCAAATACACCTTTCAATTATTTTCTAAGAATCTGTAACTTTGAAAAGATTATAACAGTAAATAGTGGAGTTTGAATATAATTCTGTAAATTCCACATCATGAGAAGTGTTCTGATGAGTCAGGCCAGAGCTGTCACACAGTCATGCCCCCATACAGGTCAATGAGGAGTCCAAGTGAAGTTAAGCAGGATATGAGAGCAGTGGCATCTGCCCACCAGTTCTGATATTGAAGGTGGTTTTGATGAACTGGTGCCTGGCAGCTGTAATGAACTGGTTGAGGGCAAACAAGCATAATCCAGACAGGACAGAGGTGCTCCTGGTCAGTCAAAAGATAGATCTAGAAACAGAGATTTAGCCTATGTTAAATGGGATTACACTCCCCTGAAAACGCAGGCTCGCAGTTTAGGGAATACTCCTGGATTTGGCTCTGAACCGGGTTCAGGTTTCAGCAGTGACCAGGAGTGATTTTTCACAGTAAAAGCAAACTGTTGGCACAATAGCCTTAACTGTGCAAAAACTTAGTTAAAGCTACTGTGCCAGCTGCACTATTCTGGGAAAAGTCAGATCTGGCCACAATGGTACATGACTTGGTTACATCCCAGTTGTATGTAGGACTGCCTTTGAAAAGTGCTCAGAACTTCAGTTGGTACAAAGAGTGGCATCCAGGTTATTAACAAGGAATTAAAACTCCCCTTTTGCAACAGCACCACTGCCTGCCAGTCTGTTTCCAGGCACAACTCAATCTATAAAGCCCTATATAGCTTAGGTCCAGGTTATTTGAATGATCGTATCCATGGGCCTGTTCGAACACTTACTTTAGATCAGTGGTTCTCAACCTGTGGGTGCCCAGGTGTTTTGGCCTACAACTCCCAGAAATCCCAGCCAGTTTATCAGCTGTTAGGATTTCTGGGAGTTAAAGGCCAAAACATCTGGGGACCCATAGGTTGAGAACCACTGCTGTAGATTATCTGGAATGGGGCTACTCTCTGTCCCACCACCCTCTCAAGTGCATTTGCTGGGAACAAGGGAGAGGATCTTTTTGGTGGCTGCTCCCAGATTCTGGAACTCACTCTCTAGTTTCTCAAACTGTGCTCCTCCCGATGTTTTGGACTTCAGCTCCCACAATTCCTAACAGCTGTAAGGTAGCTGGGATTTCTGAGAGCTGAAGTCCAAAACACCTGGAGGAGCACAGTTTGAGAAACACTGCTCTAGAGAAACCAGAATGCCCCCATCCCACCTTGCTTTTTTCAGGCAGCTGAAAACATACCTCTGCCATCAGATATTTAGGGAATGATAAGGGGCAGGCTACTGGGGATGATGTGACTAGGATTGTGTGTGTGTGTGTGTGGGGGGGTGTTGTCTAGTTTTAAAATGTAATTTTAATTGTATTTGCATTGTATTTTAACTATTTTAACTTTTATACTCATGACACAAATATTTAAATGTTATGTTATAACAAATGTTGTGTGTATTTTCCTTGTTTTTTTGAATTGTATTGTGTCATGTCATTGTTAGCTATTTTGAGTTCCTATGAGGAGAAAGGCAAGATAAAAGTAAACAAAGCCAATAAATAAATAAATAAATAACACTTATCTAAATCCTTTTAAAATTGCCCCAGTTCCTTGCTGTCACTACATCTTGTAGAATGCCAAAATCAGCTCTTTGTTGTGGGAAGAAGTATTTCCTTTTCTTGATCCTGATTCTCCTGGCATTCAGCATCATTGGATAGTGCAGGTTCTAGTATCCTGAGACAGCAGAATAATGAACTAGAGAGGTATTTGATCTGATCCAGCACAGCTCTTCCCATTTTGCTATGACAACAGATTAAAATTGACTCAATTTAAGGACAGCTTGGGAATTTATATTAAATACCTATTTTGTTCATCAACTGACATCAAGTTGACTTTGACTTATGAGTGAGACCTCCAAGTCACCCTGTCATCAATAGCCTTCCTCAGATTTTGTAGATTCAGGGCCATGGCTTCTGTGGTTGAATCTATCCATCTGGAGTGCAGCTTTCTGTTTTCCAAATTGTACCTTACCAAGCATTTTTGTCTTTTCTAGTGAATTATGTGTTCTCATGATATGTCCAAAGTATGATGGTCAACTTAATCTATTAAAAACCCTGATCTTAAAAGCAAACGATTCTTTCCATTTGTAATGTAGCTTTCCTCTTTTCCTACTACTTTCTACCTTACCAAGTATTATTATATTTTTATTGAGTTATGTCCTCTCATGATTTTTTAACAGCTTGGCCATCATCTTTCTCACCCTCCTTCCAGCATAATGCCAAGAGAACATCTTGAAGATCGAGGGAGGAGGATCGGGAAGGAGGATTGGGACAGTTGCCGCCAATCCCACCTTCCTCCCAGCATAAGGATGGGGCGAGCAGCCAGGAGGACAACCTGAGGATGACATGGGCCCTCCCCCTCCTGGCCCCTGTCCTTTTCCAGGCCCTCCCCCTCCCAGGCCTGTCTCACCCAGCACATGTCCAGCTGCATGCCCTTCTGGCCTGACCCTCCCAGCCTGGCCCACAATGCAGCCCCAAGGCAAAAAAGTCTGCCCATGCCTGTTCTATTGTCTCTACAATTTGTCTCATAATTTTTTCTGTAATGTATAACTCCATTTCCCACATACTTTTCAAGTCCCATATTGTCCTCTCATGCTATGACCCAAACACCACAGTCTCCATGTGTTGTTGAAGGCTTTCATGGCCGGAATCACAGGGTTGTTGCGTCTGTCTCTGTCTTGGTTCTATGTGTATATGGGCATTGAATATTTGCCCTATATGTATATAATGTGATCCACCCTGAGTCCCCTTCGGGGTGAGAAGGGCGGAATATAAATACTGTAAATAAATAAATAAATTTTCCAGGCTGTATGGCCATGTTCCAGAAGTATTCTCTCCTGACGTTTCGCCCATATCTATGGCAGGCATCCTCAGTGGTTGTGAGGTATACGGAACCCCCCCCCCCCCACTTGCCTGGTTTCCAATATACTTCACAACCTCTGAGGATGCCTGCCATAGATGTGGGCGAAACGTCAGGAGAGAATGCTTTTGGAACATGACCACAGCCTCCATTTAGTCATCTAATTTGGCATTTGGCATCTAATTTGCAGCCTTGATTTTCTGCAGGATCCATTGATTTGTCTTTTATTAAGTCCACGATCTCCATAGGAGCATAATTCCCCATTTCCAAGGTGCACACCCTTCTCTTTCACAAACCTGAAACACTCCCAAAAACTCCTACACTCGCTGCCATAGCAACTAACCCACCACAGATATGGGCCATATTTGGACTCCCATCTGTCTGTGGGGAGGGGGGGGGGTCTCCTCGCAAGTGGAAGCAGCCTTTCTCCGCTTGTCTGTGAGCCTCTCTGCCCTTTCCAGTCTCCTTGGGGGTTGGAGTGGATGGCCCTAGTGGTCTTTCTATGAGTCTTTAAGCTGACTGGACGACCAATGGGCTTCGGATTCACGCATCCCGAGGAAACGCAAGGCAAGAGGCGAATAGGCGCGTTCAATAGCCGTGGATGGCCGGGAATAACCTCCTAGTCCGAGGGGACGGGAGCGCGAAGCGGGCAGAAGCGACGGCTGTCCGGGGAGAGGCTGCGAGGCGTTCCCTTTCCTGCCGGCGGAGGGCGCCCCTGCTCCCCCGTTTGGACGCCTCCGCCTCCGCCGCAGTGGGGGAAACAACCCACGGAAGGAGCCCCGCGCTTTGTGTGAGTGCGGGATTGCGCGTGTGGTTGTGCGCGTATATAACATGAGCTCTTCCCCAACATCCCTCTCCGCGCGGCCCCGCTTCCTCTCCGGAGCTGCCATCCGTCTGGGCGGGATGTAATCTCGAGTGGGAGGGAGGGAGGGAGCGAGGGAGCCACGTCTCGGAGGGGAGACCGAGGGGGAAGTGGGCGGGGAAGGGTGTGCGTGCGTGTCTCCCGGTCCCTTTGTCCTGCCGAGGGGAGGACAGCTCCGTCGCAGAGCCAGGTAAGTCGCCGCTCCTCCTCCTTCCTCCCACTTGGGTACCAAGCTGGAGCATTTCCTTCTGGCAAGATGCGCGTCGGACTTGGAGCAGGGGCCACTTCGGGGGTCTTTTTGGTGCCCATGTAGAGGGCAGGGGTCTGTGGAGGTGCTGCCTTCATGCCATCCCCTCCGACTCTTTCAAGGCAGATTTGATTCCTCCTGCGCAAGTTTTGGAAACCGTGGCGTTGGGTGTTTTCCTCCCTCACCCTCAGCCACTTGCTTTCTCTTCCAGCTTAAGATTCTAAATTAGCCGAATAGACATTGAAAGGCAGCAACAGAAGCAAAACAACCCCACGCCTGTCTCGCCCCCTCCCTTCCCCTCCGCACATTGTCCCTTGCCTTCGTCCACCTCTTCTTCTCCTCCCTCTCTTCTGAACATCTCTTCAGACGGGACAAGGAGGCGGTGGCCCTTTCTCACCAGCCTGTGATCTCTTCTTAGCATCCCTGCTCATTGTCATCCCCCTCCCCATGTCTATTTAAAAACTATCCAAAGGCTGAGTGAGGGGCACTCCTTGTCCTCCTGAGCTGAGGGGCGCTCCCTGTGTAGTGAGTCTTTCTTTAGCAGAGGAACCAAACTGAGCAGCAGGTTGGGTCGCCAAAAAGCTGTTTTCAGTTGGAAAAGACAGGGTTGTGCATCTTGGTGTTGGGAAGAGAGAATGAGGTTGATAAACTGCTGCATACTTTCCTTTCTGGCTGCACAATCTTCAAATGTTTACCTGCAGGGTTGTGTATGTGTTGACTTTACTCATGCTGGTTGTTTACAGATGGCACATGCCACGCTGGTCAATTGGCTGGCTTGTGTTCTTTAGTGTTTTTCCAATATCTCATTTCCTAATGTTGGAAATTAAGATCTGAGTGTGGCGGTGGCTTGAAAAGGCTTTGCAAAAGTGACTTTTCTGTGCCTTTCTCCAGATATGCAGAAATAATCTCCCAAAGGATGTATTGTATGGATCAGTGTTGTCAAGCGTTGATGGTGGGAGGGAAGGTGGAATATATATGGGGATCAAGTAGTAGATTTCCGGATGATCGGTACTGGGTTGTTGTATGTCTTTTGGGCTATGTGGCCATGTTCCAGAAGTATTCTCTCCTGACGTTTCACCCACATCTATGGCAGGCATCCTCAGAGGTTGTGAGGTATGGATTGCTCAGGGATTCCAATGCACAGTGATTTCATAAACTCAGCAATGAAAAGACTTCGCGTTTTTCCAATGTCTCATTTCCCAGTGTTGGAAATTAAAATCTGAGTGTGGCGGTGGCTTGAAAAGGCTTTGCAAAAGTAATCTCCCAAAGGATGTATTGTATGGATCAGTGTTCTCAAGCGTTGGGGGTGGGAGGGAAGGTGGAATAGAGATGGGGATCAAGTGGTAGATTTCCGGATGATCGGTACTGGATTGCTCAGGGATTCCAATGCTTAAAATAGCCCCTGCTCGTTGCTGACCTAGCAACCCGAAAGATAGTTGCATCTATCAAGTAGGAGATAAGGTACCACTAATAAAAAAAAAAAAAGTGGGGAGGCAAGATTAACTAATTTACGACCTGGTATGAGGAAGTGCCGTCAG